>NC_084489.1:18351000-18671750 GCF_030035675.1 Rhineura floridana
CTTCGCTAGACCTATTAACAAATAAACTGGCTTGACCAGTTCAGCAGGTTCCTTCTAGATACAGAATTACAGGCTTGGAGAGTACCCATAGACATCATCCAAACCAACCCCCCAATCCGGGAACCATACATAAGGGCTGTTTACAAAAGGCTTCTCCACATGTATAGCTAGTCCATGGAGGTGCACAACTGGACCACGCTCCTGACCCCAAACCCAACATATGCGTACCTCCAAGCCCCACCCTGCCCCCCACAATGTCTGTTCACTGACTAGACTGTCAGGAAGAAGAGCCTATGCACATCCAGCTATAAAAGTGTAAGTTCCTTCCTGATGTTCTGCTCAATGTGTGGAGGGTACGTGTATGTTGAGGGCAGGGGCTAGCAATGGGCACTGTTACACTTCACCATCAGTGTGCATAGTATATTTTGGCAGGAAGGCCTTTGGGTTAAGTACCTCAGTGGTAGAGTACAGGGTCAAGCCCTAGCATCCCCAAACAGGATGAGAAAGAAACTCCAGAGAGAGACTGCCAGTCAACATAGTCAAGAGTCAGCTAGCTCACTGTTCTTCAACTTTGGATTCCCAGATGTTGTTGGACTACAGCTCCCATCATCCTTGGCCATTGGCTAAGCTGGCTAGGGTTGATGGGACCTGTAGTCCAACAACATCTGGGGACCCTAGGTTGAAGACCAGTGAGCTAGATGGACAAATGGCCTGATTCAGTGTAGGGCAGTTTTCCTGTGTGTAGCTAGAGCGTAAGCAACCCTACAGATCGGGGGAGCAACACAGTACCCTTCAGATGTTGTTGGGCTTCAGCTTCTACCAGTCCTAGCCAGTATGGCCAATGGTCAGGGATGATGGGAGTTGTAATTCAACACCATCTGGAGGACACCACTATAGATTTAGAGAGGGTTTTTCTTATTGCATTCATCCCCAAGACATCTCCTTTTAGCCACATTTATTGTTTTGTATTGAAATGATACAAAAAAACTGGGAAGAGTGTACATACCACAAGCTACAATACACTATCCTGTCTCTTTCAAGCTACGTTTGACTCTCAAAAAGTTATCTTCTGTCTCTAGCCTGTCATAAGGATCTCTTGTGAAACAGATATTCTGAGCCAGCCATTATTTCATTAGCACTCCAGGGTCTAAATGTGCTTTCCAGATGGGGCTTAATATTGTAAATGGGTTGTTGAGATATCACAAAATAATCATTAGCAATAGAGAAGCAAAAAAAAAAAGTTCAAAATTAATGATTTATTATAATAGTGAGCCACAACAGGAGACAATTTTCAGCAGCAACTGAAACAGTATGCATCACCTGTGTATACCTCAACACCAAGAGAATTTAGGTTAATACTATCTAAGGGAAATAAATCGTCCTCATGTTAAAAATAAACCATAGATGGTATTGTTCTACAGATAGTATATCATACCACAAAAGGTTGATAATTTTGGATGCTAGAATTGTCCTGTGATCAACACTGATTTATCTTATGGTGACGTTGCCCTAAGCTTTCTAGATATTGAGATATGGTTATTGGAACTGCAAAACATGTCATAAAATGAAGCTGCAATCCTAAACACACTTGTTAGGCAGTAAGTCCTATTGAAGTCAGTGGAAGTGCTTAGCTGCGGACTTGTGCTCCTTTTCCAGTAATAGCACTGGATTTTTCCTCACCACAATCCTGAATGAGTGTTTCAACTCTACTTTTATGTATTTTTATAGTAGTACTATTGCAGTCTCCATGGCAAACGATTTAATTCTCTAATTATTTCTGAGATAACCCCTTCTTCTTTAAAGATCTCTCTCTATATATACACACAAGTACTTTAAAAAGCAGCAAATACAAGATAGTCTTTAAAGAAGCATTTCCCCTTCTCTTACACATAGGATGGTCTATTTCTTCTAAAATGCCTGCTATGGTGATATGCATTCATCTTCTCAAAATAAAGAAAATAAGCTTTGCACTGCAGCCAAATCTTATATTATTAATCAACTAATATTAATCAGTCTAATATTTAGTTTCATAGTTGTTAGCTGAGATCAAGATTACATTATGATATATGACATGACATCGTTTATTTCTATGCCGCCTTTTGGCCAAAAAGGCCCCCAAGGCAGCTCACGAAGAATACATACAAATACAAGTAAGGAAAAAAAATAGAAATTACAGAAATTTAAGACAATGAAAACTTAACTGTTTTTAGGCACCATGTGACTAAGATGGCCAGGTAAAAAGTGGATAGAGCTCCTGCACCTTTAACAGTAGCTTGTCATACATGGTATCCTGTTGAAATTCCCTCTCCTATACAACTTTTAAAAGTGCAAGAACCCTGTCTTCATTTGCATCTGGGCACCCTTCTTTTGAGTAGTATACGTATCTGGAAAACACTGGACAGTTTTGTATTAGTTGCAGTGTTGCCCTTCAAATATTATATGTACATCTTAGTCTTACCTTAATCAGTTCTGCCTTGCTTTGAATGAGAATATGTTCAAATCAGATCAGGATGGTTGGAGGCACATAACAGCAACAAACACACAGAGAGAACATTTACTGTAGATGCTGTAACTATTTCCTCATTGAAAGCTCAGCAAGTGAAATGAACTACTTCCTCTAAGAAGATCTTGCATAGACTGACCAGCATTGCATGGGGATGTTGTTCCATCCTGCATGCATGTTTAATTACGCATGTGTTGCATTGCGCTGAGAGGCAGGATTATGAGATGAGTGTCCATCAAACTCAATACAATATTAAGCTCGTGTCTGGAAGGACCCCTAGAGGGGCTCATATTGGAAATCCCACATTGGTGGGCATTCTCTCCCTAGAGATCTTCAGTGAGAGGCTGGTCAGCTCTAGCTTTGTGTTTCCTGCATTGGGCTGTGGGTTGGACTAGATGGCTTGGAAGCCTCAAAGCAACTCTGTGATTCTACTCCCTGCAGCCATTTCACATCTCCCATTTTCCTCTTTACAACTTGAGAAATGAAAATAACATAATTAATGGGTACTGTGGTTTCTGATTCTGATAGGAAAAAACAAGTCATCTATTGCTTTCAGGTAGCAGGAGGGTCTATGCTTTCGTACTATTAACAGTGAACTCCTGCCTGCAGTCATACTTGTCTTTCTCGGAAGAGAAAGCGCTCCCACGGTGTACTGGAAATTGCTAAGGAGACTGCTTGTATTGATGAGAAATGGGCCTACTAAGGAGAAAGTTCTATGGGGACACCCAGAAAATAGTTTACGTGATTTGCAGTCAAACGCTGTACTAGAGAGCTATGCCTCCTCCGACAAGCTTACCAATCATAAAAATATCAGTGTCTTTTTCATTCATCCATAATTCAGAATGAAGAAATTTTAAGAATGAGAGCCACAAACAGGGCTCACATTTGATATCCCACATTGAAGACAGACTAATGCAATAAGCTACCGGACCTGATTCAAGGTGTTTACATTAGTCAATAAAGCCCTAAATGACCTGGGCCAGATTCAATACTTGACATAATGCCTTTTCAAATACCTGTCACCTCAAGCCTTAAGATCTACTGGAGAATCCCTGCTTGTGGTTTTGTTGGGTAGTATGGCAGGCAATATGGTGACATGAGACAAGGCATACTCGGTGGTGGCACCCTGTTTATAGAACTCTCTCCCAAGTGAGATACAACAATCTTCCACATTAGCTATATTTAGATAGCAGGTAAAAACATGTTATTTGTCCAGGCTTTTGGAACCTGATGATGTTGGTGCTGATTGGAATTGAGGCTTATTGCTGTCTTTCTAATGGGTGTATGATCTAATTTTGTTTATTTTTGGGAGGCTGGGTTATAAAAACTTTTAAACAAATTAATGGCATTTTTAATAGACAAAGGGGCTTTTTTCATCCATTGCTTTATAGAATGAAGGCTATGTGTCTTTGGTTTCTATCCATCCACCTGTGCAGTCATCTTGGGAAATGAAGTCTGCCCAATGGTACTGGGTAGAAAAAGGGCAGATTCTGTTAACTAATGTTCACCCACCATATTCAAAGAAGAACTGTTTGATCTGTACTTCAGTGTTCTTCTACTGAACTCTTCTTTCTATCACAAAACATGCAAAAGGAATTTCCTATCCTTTGTAAAGACAACAAAAATTATGAAAGAGGGCTACAAGCAATACTCACACAGGAGAGTGTGTGTGTGTGGATTGATTTTAACAAATGTGAATATGTATTGTCTAACATTGTATACAATACAGAAAGAAATCCATGCCTTTTCTCTGCAGTCTATCCATCTACCATTGTTTTCTTCCATAGCATTTTTTTCTTGGGAGAAAGTGTGTGCCCAAGGGATGCTGGGAAAAATTAAGAAGGATTGCACTATTTGCAGATAAGGGTTTCATTTATTAATCTGAAAAACTAGAAAGAACGTTTGTTTCTGAACTAAATGAATGAGAACACCCTAAATGGCATAAACAGACACCCAGACTCCAACTGAGTCAAGTCTGGATCTGCAGAAATGCTTTATTTCTGGATCTGGAAATGCTTTATGTATGATGTTCCCTGTCACACTATTTGCTAATTAAATCACTTATACAAAGCTTCGCATATGTTGTACATAAGAGGCCTTTACTGTCTCTCATTTCCAGAAACTGATGAATGCATTTCCTGTCATTTTCCCTCATGTCTGTTTCTGCAGATATTCTTCTTATGATTTCTCTGAGAAAACCAGTTATTATGACTTTTAATAAATTCACTAATAGGCAAAAACCCTTGCGGTTTACGAACATACCTATAACCAAGAGGTATTTCTATCGAACTTTAAAAAGCAGGGAAATTGGGCAGCTATAGTGAATGCACCAGGGGAGCAGGAGACCTGAACTCCTCTCTGAGATATTGGACTGCCTTACAAATTTGTCAAAATGCAAACACCATTTGAGTTGGTCTTTCACAGTCCAATCCACTTTCTGTGTAGCTTGGAAGAATTTGGTAACATATGCCTCTAAGCATATGGTGAGTGTTGGTAACACCTGCCATCTCCAAAGATAGAGAATTATATTCTTGTATGTTTGTTGGTGTTCTTCTTACTTTGCTTCTTTCCTGTGTTACTACTGTTTCTGCAGAGAATCTAAACTAGAAAATTTTATTTCCCTCATTATTCATCCTAGAAATCTGTGTCAAATTTATTTTTATTAATTTCAATGCCTTTTTATTGGTCAATGTCATATGATGGTGAAGACAGCCTTTTGTGTTTCAAATTGGAGGTTATGTTCTATTTCTATTTGGGGTGCATTAACAGTGGAATCTGAGACTGCAGTTTGATGTAAAATCAGACTGATTACAATATGTTGCTACTTCAGCAATGGCTCTAGCTGCTGGAAAAAAGAGGACGCATGTTTTCAGCCTGCTATGTTTAAACCACTTTATTTAAGGCAAGGTGGGCACGGTCAATTAAAAACATAGAGCACACCTAGAATTTTGCTAGAATATATTTCACCTCCCACTGTTTTATCTTGTGCAAACTGAGACACTCCTGAGGTCCACTGGAGACTATTCTGCAGAGAGTGCCATTATTTGTTGTAAACTGCCCAGAGAGCTTTGGCTATGGGGTGGTATATAAATGTAATAAATAAATAATTCCACAATTATGTTTGGAGGTTTTTTTTAGTGTAAATTTTGCAAAGTGTTGCTGTACTTCACATGTTCACAGAAACAGAAGCAAAATATAATGTTTTACTATAGGAAACTTCACTAAAATTGCAAAGGAAATCAGACATCTGAACTATATCACCTGTCTTAATAATGTTGCTTCCTCCCTGCTAAAACAAGATAAGTACAGCATATGTCTTCTTTCTATTATTTGGGTTGGTTGCAGGTGTTGCCAACACTCACCATATGGTCAGAGGCACATGTTACCAAATTCTTCCAAGCTACACAGCAAGTGGATTGGACTGTGAAAGACCAACCCAAATTGTGTTTGCATTTTGACCAATTTGTAGGGCAGTCCAATATCTCAGAGAGGAGGTCAGGTCTCCTGCTCCCCTGGTGCATTCACTATAGCTGCCCAATTTCCCTGCTTTTTAAAGTTTGATAGAAATACCTCTTGGCTATAGGTATGTTCTTAAACCGCAAGGTTTTTTGCCTATTTGTGAATTTCCCTGCTTTTTAATCCGGGAGGTAAGAAATGGGATCCTGTGCAAGTTCGCTGAGAGTGGATTGATCATTTGCATGCTTATTGAGTTCAGTGGGATTTACTCCCCTTGCATTGGAAAATACGGGGCAGCCTCCCCCCTTCTTATGCCGTCACCCTCGGACCCGACCTGGACGCCAGCTATCAGTGTGACCCAGAGACACAATGTGAGACTCCCACCTATGCTAGGCCACTGCCGCCACCATTTCTTGTTTGCCAGGCCAGGCCGGAGCTGGGGGTGGGCTGCGGCCCTTTTGGCAGGCCTGACGCCGCGGCCTATCTTCAGGAGACAACGTTGCTGGTTGCAGTGATTTTCTGATGGCTGCTGGAATTGGGGTGCGCCCCTGCGGCCCCAGCTATCCTGCCATGTCGACCTTTGTTCGTTCCACCTTGTATTGGCTGCGTTTGTCTCTCAGTGCCTTTGCCTTTGGCTTAAGGAGAACTTTCCTGTTGGTTGCGTCTTCATGGGGCCTGTTTATGCCGCCCCCTCGCTGTTTACTACACTGGACGCTGGATGCTGAGAGTGAAAGGTGCCGCTTTCAGTTTCGCAAATGACGCACCTTTTGGACTATACATGCTAGAAGCCTTATTGAACCTTAGTAGCTTTTATCTGGTTGTTTTGGTTTTATTGCTTGTTTTTTTGATGTTGTGATGTTTATATACCTTTACTTTGTATGTCGCTCAGAGTGGCTGAGTCTCCAGCCAGATGAGCAACAAATAAATCGCATAAATAAATAAATAAAATCATGCTTAGGATAGGTGAGACTGACCACAGGGGATGGGGAGGGGGGAGGAGGAGGGAGGGGAGGAAATACAGAGGGGAGGACTGGGATGGGAGCAGGCAGGAGGGAGAGGGGAGGAGAAGGACAGGTTTGATCATTTGTATGCTTATTGAGTTCAATGGGATTTACTCCTATGCAATAATGGTTAGGATAGGAAAAACTGACCATGGGGGGGGAGGGGGAAGGAGCGTATTGGAGGGGGACAAAGGAAGGGGAGGGCAGGTTTGATCATTTGCATGCTTATAGAGTTCAATGGCATTTACTTCTGTGCAATCATGCTTAAGATAGGTAAGATAGGTAAAACTGACCATGGGGATGAGGAAGGGGAGTGGGAGGAGGGGGAAGGGGAAGGAGGGGATTGGAAGGGGATGGGGATGGGGAGGGAGAAGCAAAGGAAGGGGGAGGGAAGGGGCAAGAGGGGGGATAGGAGGAAGGAGAAGCGAGGGTGGGTTTGATTATTTGCATATTTTTTGAGTTCAATGGGATTTATTTCTGTGCAATCATGTTTGAAAATGGAAATGGACTGCCTTCAAGTCAATCCCGACTTATGTTGACCCTATGAATAAGGTTTTCATAGTAAATGGTATTCAGAGGTGGTTTTACCATTGCCTTCCTCTAAGGCTGAGAGGCAGTGACTGGCCCAAGGTTACCCAGTGTGCTTCACGGCTGTGTGGGGATTCAAATCCTGGTCTCCCAGGTCATAGTCCAACACTGACCTTGCGGAGGGGGAGGGAGGGAAGCAGATTGGGTGGGTGGGCACTGGGCAGAGGGGAAGCCCCTTTCCTTTCCAGAAGGAAAACATTGTGAACAGTATCATTGCTTTTCAGCCTTTCCCCCACCTTTTTATTCTACAGCAGTCACATGCCGCCTCCCACCCAAATTTAAACCAAAGATGTCCCTGGCGACATCCACACCAGGCCTTTATTTCACTTTGGACAGTCATGGTTTCTCTCAAAGAATCCTGGGAAGTGTAGTTAGTGAAGGGTGCTGAGAGTAGCTAGGAGACACCCTGTTCCCCTCAGACTTCAATCAGAGCGGCTGACTGTTAAACATTGAATAATCATCTGACTCTTAACATTGTTTAATTAATCGATTAAACTGGGTCTGTGAAGTGAACACACTAGTCGCCAGAGCAAAGAGTTTACATTAGCCACACCATGAGGGGGAACGGACTGATCTAGCGATCAGTTGCAAAATCTCTTTGAAGCTGAAATTAAAAAAAATAAAAAAAGCATTCAAGTTGCCCCCGCCAGGTTTTACAGTAAAAAGGGGTGGCGTTTGACTAGCGTCCCATTTTCAGAAGAGAGAGGTGGAGATGCAAAGGTACTGGCAGGACAGCGAGTGTGTTTTTACCCTGAAATAAAATGTTTACTTTCTCAAATCCTCAATTGAAATGCCCCCCCTTTTTTTAGTAAATTGAATAAAGGGGATTGCTTCTCTTAAGTGAGAGAGCTCAATCAAGAGTTTAGTAAACAAAGCCACCACTCACTGTAGCTGGAAAGGCAGCCTTGGCTATTTTCTTTTTCAGCAGTGTAGCAATCTGGAAAAAACAGAGCAACACTATATCATACTAACACCAAAATGGATGTTAAAATAAACCCTTTCAAATGCCTTCAGTATTTTATATCTATCTTTAAGTGGCCTACTGAGATTGTGCTTTCAGCTTCCATTTCTTATTGCTGGGAGAAAATATGAGCTACAGCCTGAAAATGCAAAACATTTGCTATTTTTGGGTGCCAAGCGGAAAGAAAAACTGTTGAGCTTCTTTTACATTAGGTTTGGGGTTGAGAGACTTTTTGTATGAGCAGCCTAATGATTTACTTTACAATCTCAGTCCCTCTTACTGGCTGCTGGTGATGGGATCAGTGTTGTTACCCAATGCTCTGGAGTCCAAGGGCAACTGGCAGTTGAAACAAAGGAGCATGGAATAGCTGGCTGATCGGTCTTATCTAAAACGGTGGCCTTTCCCAACCTAGTCCTCTCCAGATGTTTTGAACTACTATCCCCCTGCCCCCAGCAATGTACAGCTTGGGCATGGATTTTTTTTAATGGTGCAAGGAAGGGAATGAGCTCAGGTTTCAGGTACCATCCTATAGATGCCTGTTACAGTAGCTGGATTGTCTTCCCTATTGAGAAAGACATTGTACAACTCCAGTTGCTGGGGCTAATACTGTATTCAGTTTGTCAGAAACTGGAGGTCTCAGGCTGAGTGCTGATAAATGAATACAGTATTCCTCTTCAGGAGCGTTTGCCAGCTGTCACATCATTTGGCTAGTTTGGTTGTGGTTCTGCAGTCTTGCTGCAAGGCCTACGTTTAGTGCGAGGACTCCTAGTGGTCCAAGATAATTAAAATTCAGATAATGAGAAGTCTATCATTCCCTCTAACAGCAGCCTTAGGAGGTTGATTGCCTATCAGTTTGGAAGTGAAAAGGGCCCACACCAAGAATTCTGCATACTCCAGAAGTATATACATTGTAAATTAAAAGGGAAAAAAACCCAAATCAACAGCCTGACAAGCAATATACAGAATGTGGAAGCGATGGTTGAAGGAGGGAGAGAAAAGAAAAGGAAAGTAGAGCGGGGAAGAAAAAGGAAGTCTCTTGAAAGAGGATCAGATCAGTCTAAAAAGCTCTCTACTATGTATGGATATTTCATGGGCTGAGGACACACTTTTGCATTACCACGTTCAGATCATCTCCATCATCTCCCCTTTACCCCCCCCCGCCAGCCTGCCTAGATAGAGAACAGCCCATAGAAAACAAGGGAGAAACAAAAGATATATCGAAAGTGTGACTGGATGAGCACTTCAGTAGTAGCATGCTGACAGACACAGAAGGTAGCAGAAGCAAACACAGGAATCCTAGCTCCTTCTAACGGAAGTCGTGTTTCGCGTGAAATATATATTTGAGTTCTTAAAGACTTAAAAGAACAACGCGTCAGAAGAAAAGAGTACTCCATGTTGCGGGGGGGGCGGGAGAGAGAGAGAGAGACGGGAAATGCTCTTTGCTGTCCAGTTCTAGTCCTCCATTGATTTCTATGGGCACTCCTCACTTCCGCGTGGGGGAGGGCAAAAAAGGAACCCAAAGTGAACTCTGAAGTTAGATAGTATTCTTTACCTTTATATATCTACAGAGAAAACTTCAATTTTTAACCCGGAATCAGTTTAAGACTGTGAAATTGTGTGATACTACATTGTCTATCTCTGTGGTGACAGAAATAGGCTCTACCTCTGGCCATCCGGCTTCCTATGGACTGGCCGAATAAATTGAGAAGCGAAGTGAATTATCGGCAATATTTTGGTAATTTAGGGGGTTTAATCCCACCAGTATCTATCCTCGGCGTCTTAAATGATTCAAAAGTCGACTCCTGCTGTGCTTCAGGCGCGCGATGTAGGAGGCAAAGTGGAATTCTTAGTGGTAAGAAAACCCGGGTTGGTGTACCGCTTCTACGCGGGGTGTAATCCCAGTTTCGGGAATCGGGGAACAAGCGCGTTTTGGGAAGGCTAGTTGGGATTATATAATCCTGCAAATTTAAAGTCTTATTGATTTTGTTGAACTTGAGTTGAAGTATTTCGGCTGCCATCCTGTGGCACGCTTTTTCTGGGAGCCAAGATTCGGTAGGATTTTTTCTGCGCAAATTCCTAAAGTGGGGCTGCCGGTGAGTATTGTTCCTTTATAAATTCTCCACTGGGCCTCCGCTGAGGTAGAAGGGCATTAGAATTCCAAATATAAGAACGTAAGAAGAGCCTGGTGGATTAAGCCAGTGGCCCATCTAGTCCGTGGCCAACCAGTTGCCTTGGGGAAGCCCGCAAGCAGGATGTGAGCGCCAAGAGCACTCTCCCCTCCTGTGCAATTGGTATTCAGAAACATACTGCCTCCGACCCTGAAGGGACAGCCTAGCCATCGTGGCTGGTAGCCACTGACAGCCTTTTCCTCCATAAATTTGTCTAATCTTCTTTTAAATCAAGCCAAGTTGGTGGCCCTCACTGCCTCTTGCAGGAGTGAATTCCATAGTTTAACTATGTGCCGTGTGAAGACAATATATTTTGCCTCTAGAGTTGGGATATTTGTAGAAACGGGGTTCCTATCTAGAAATGGAATTTGTTTATTTAAAATGGCTTAAACACGCCTTTTCGTTATTGTGATACTCGTGCCAGGCGGCATATCAGCGTGTGGCGCATGTATGGAAAGGGTGTCAAGGGTGTCATTGTAGTTCTTTCTCCCTTCACGTGGCCTGGTGACTCCCTCCTTTTGATTGGCCAGGTGGCGGAGGCGAGCCTCTGATGCGCCCGGATGGATGGAAGCTGCGTGGAATGTCCGCACACCGGCGAGATCCGAAGTGGAGTTGAGAAGTTGGTTGGGAGCGGCGGAAAAGGGCTCCCTGCGAAGGGGGTGTGTGCGGTGGTCCGTCGAGTCGCTCGATCTTTCCTTTCTTTTCGGCAAGCCAAGTGGGGGCGCCTGGAGGCTGGAAGAAGGAAGGGCTGATGTCTTGTAGCCCCATGCTCTGCATGTTGACTCTTCCATGTAAGTGTGGAGGATTGTAGTCATAGCTCGGCGGGGGATTTGCCCGGCCTCCGGAAGAGGTAGATTCGGGATAGTCTAAGGAAGCATTTTTTTCACACAGTGTAAATGGAATTTGCAACCGCAAGATGTGCTGATGGCCACTAATTTAAAAGAGATTAGACAATTTCATGGAGAGGAAGTCTATCAGTGGCTCCTGGTTAGATGGAAATATACTTCCTTGAGGATAAGATGCCTCTCGATACTAGTTGCTTGGTAACATTAGTGGGAGAGTGCTGTTGCACCCACATCCTGCGTTTGATGGGTTCCCACAGACATTAAACTGGACAATGAGAGAATTGGGATGTTGGCCTAGATAGGCTTTTGGTCTGATCCAGCAGGACTTTATGCTTTTAAGAGTTACAGAGTGGAGAGCTAACAGTCAGTGTTTGGCACTTAGCTGTTCAGATGCTGCTTAATTGCAGGCAAGTGGTCTCATTTCAAAGCCAGTGTTGCTGTATTCCCAGGGATGCTACAATGGGAATGTTGACACTTTCAATGGATGCATTGGGTCCAGGATGTTGTGTGTTCTTCCCTTGATCAATTTCTGAAGTGACAGGTCCACAACTTGAGAACAGTCTGTATTTTGTGAGAAGCGTGATGGCTGAAAATATGAATGATTCTGGGCCCCAAAAACTGTAGAGGAAATCTTGAAGTCCTAGCCATGTTCCAGCCAAAATTAAGCACTTCTGAAGCCCCAAGGGAGTAAAGCACTTGCTTAAATATCTCAAGTTGAAATTAGACACAAGCCTGTCAAAAGCAGCATTTATCATATAATCAACTGCACAATCCTACACATTTTTCTTGGAAGTAAGTCCCACCTTGTTCAGTGGAACTACCCCATAGTGAGAGTGTTTGAAACTGCAATAATAATTGGATATACCACTTATTCCTGTGCAGATTAATATATAAATCTAAAATCCCATGGGTTTGCATTGTGGAGTGTTTAAGTTGCTGATTCATGATGGCAACAGTAAAATAATTTTTGTTCATGCGAATTTTAGACTGTACTTATCTAGGAGTAAGCCTCATTAAATACAGTGGTGCTTACTTCTAATAATAATAATAATAATAATTTAATTTGTGGGTCGCCTATCTGGCCAATGGCCACTCTAGGCGACGTACAATTTAACAACAATACATTACATCATAATAAAATACATCATAAAATACAATATAACAATAAAACAATAAAACAGTTCCAGTACAGAGTAGTAGGCTATTCGTCGTAAAAATTTAACCCTCCCCGTAAGTCCCAAAGGCCTGTCTGAAGAGCCAGGTCTTCAAAGCTCAGGGAAGGGGCATGTCGAAGGTCATACAGGAGGGAGTTCCAGAGAGTGGGGGCCGCCACTGAAAATGCCCTCTCTCTTGTCCCCGCCAACCTAGCTGTTTTAGTTGGCGGGATTGAAAGAAGGTCCTGTGTGGCTGATCTTGTTGGGCGGCATGGTTGGTGGCGCTGGAGGCGCTCCATCAAATAAACTGGGCCGAGACCGTATAGGGATTTAAAGGTTAATACCAACACCTTGAATTGGGCCAGGAAAATAACTGGAAGCCAGTGTAGGTCGAACAACACTGGGGTGATATGTTCCCGGCGGCGACAGTTTGTAAGTAGTCGAGCCGCAGCATTTTGTATAAGTTGTAATTTCCGGACCGTTTTCAAGGGTAACCCCACGTAGAGCGCATTACAGTAATCCAACCGAGAGGTGACCAGGGCATGTACCACCAGTGGGAGCTGATGAGCAGGAAGGTAACATGTCTAAGCAAACATGCATAGGATTGCACTGTCAGTGTACTAATGATGAGAAATAACATGCTGATGTATCCAGAAGATACACTATGTGTGTTAAACAAGCATTATATTTTGTGGAGTTTCACATGATCCTGAGATGCTCATTCAATTATGGTGATTATATAACTGAATGCTTCCATATAAGTGGCTACACTCATGAGAAATTTATTGCAAGGTAAACTATTCCATAAGAAAATGGTATTTTGAACAAACATGAGGAAGAACTTTCTGGTAGTACAAGCTGTCTGACAGTGGAAAAGACTGTCTTGGAAAGTGGTAGACACTGCTTAGGTGAGATTGGGCTGATGGCTACCTATAAGAGATGTTGTAGTTATGGATTTCCTGAATTGGCAGGGGGCTGGACTAGATGACCTCTGAGATCTCTTCTGATTTTATAATTCTTAAGTAGTTGAAGGCATACACAATTGTTACAAGACTTCCAGCTAGCTTAAATATGTGTTCTGATATAAGAGAGACTTCAGGACATTGGTGTCAAATGAACAAATTGTCACTTGTTTGTAATTTGACTGATACAATTTATGAAAGCAAGTCCTAAATTATACATTTTAAAAATCCTTTGTG
Organism: Rhineura floridana; assembly: GCF_030035675.1. NCBI lineage: Eukaryota > Metazoa > Chordata > Lepidosauria > Squamata > Rhineuridae > Rhineura > Rhineura floridana. The sequence goes on from NC_084489.1 coordinate 18,364,876, forward strand.
GAGAGGGAAGTCTATGATGTGATTGCTTAGGGAGCTGTGTTATGTTAGTTTTCTGGGATGATGCATGCTGTTTAGAGGTGCTTTTTTTTAACATTGTACTGTTTTTGTTTGAAGATGCACCCTGTGCTGAAAGCCTTTGTTTGTGGTTCCATCAGTGGGACCTGCTCTACTCTGCTATTCCAGCCTCTAGACCTGCTTAAAACCCGGCTGCAGACCCTGCAACCATGTGTCAATGGGTGAGTATTTGACATTTCGATAAGAGACTCTTATGCTCTTGGTGTTGAAGCTTTGGATTGGAGACATAGCGGGGACAAGAGAGAGTGAGAAGTGTTTGGCAATAGGGCAGGAAAGGTCTTCTGAAATGCATCTATATGGTGTTACCAGCTGGTAGATAACTTGGATAATCTATATTTCTTCCAAATGGGGAAAACTGATTTTGGGCTGTGTCTGTGTAGTTACCTTGGTTCACAATGAGAGTACTAATAGCAAAGAAAAAACATCCTTATTGTATGTCTGATCCAGTCCTGTTCTGAGGCACTGATATAGCTAGAGGTGTCTTGGATAATCTTTACAGAAAGTCCTAAAAAGTGGTGATGCCTTCAGACATTCCAATTCAAACAGCAGTTACTCTAGAGATCATGAATTATACATGCCAGAGTAGTGTCTTTATCTTTTCACATAGTGATGTCATTAACTATAGTGTTGGCTGTCAATAGATAAGAAGTGTGGGATTCAATTCTCTTTGTGCATTGAAAGGAAATGGGATAACTTTTTTAGGAGGAAAAAAGGCTTGGTCTTTGGTGATTCTAAATGCTGAAACCTGTGATTTGGCCACGGCAAGAAGGAAAGGATTATGCTGTGGTGTTTTGCACCTGTTCCTATTAGTGAACTGTTGTGATCTGCTTGCCTGTTTTTAATATCTGATATGGTTTTCCTTCTAGGTCAGGCCATGTTGGCATGGTAACTCTGCTCTTTAAGGTTGTTCGCACAGAAAGTATATTGGGGCTGTGGAAGGGCGTTTCTCCTGTAAGTTGCCTAACAAACGGTGTGTTTCTTCTGGGTTTGTTGGAATGAACTTAATTTGTTGTGTCTGAGGTGCACACCCCATTAACAGAAATCTTAATCATTGCCATCTAAAGCAAATGGTTCAGCGACAGGCATGTACAACATGCACAACATATTTGACAATGTTTGTGATTATTTTCGTTCTCAGAAGTTGTGATCCTTGAAATAGGCTGCATAGTCTGTTGCATAGAACGGGAAAAGAGTTCTGTCTGAATGTCGCAGGAGGACCTTGTGGGGTGTACCAGTGGTCATTTAATGTGGCACAGAAACCTGTTGTTAGTCAGCAGCACGCCTTTCAGATGCAGCTAATTCCCCAAAGTTGAGGGTGTTTATCAGTCATGCAGCCCCTGGCCATTTTACTATCCCCCTTAAATTATAATCTGGTGATAATGGTGCCTATTAATTCATAAAGCATGGGAGCACCTCTTCCTACTCTTTGCACCTCTTTATAAGGGCCATTTACTGCTGCCCGTCTGAAGCTTAGTGTGCTTTCTGTGCTGCCCCAATGCTAAAGTTCTGTGCTGTTTTTCTCTTTTCCACTGCCTGCTCCCCTCTTCCCCTGTGCACCCTTTGCCCTGTGGGAAAGGATAGGTGAGGATATTTGTCCATTTCATAGATTTATAACCTGCTTTGTAAGGGGCATTCTTCACAAAGTGGCTTGCAAATTACACATCAAAACATCACCAATACAATATAATTTAAAACAATATAGAACATCTTCATACTATACTGAAGCCAGCATAAAAGCAACAAATTGCCCAGGATAACCTGAATATACAGAACAAGACCACAACACCTTTTGTACAGCTCAGTTTACAAGTAGCCACTGAAGGCCGTGACTGAAAGGTACTGTAGATCTTCCAGGCCCATTTAAAACTATTGAGGGATGGGGCTTGCCTAATTTCATGTAGGATTGACAATTGTAGGGCCACCATTGAGAAGGCCCTGTTTGTATGCCATCAACCTACTTGTTTTTGTAGGCAGGCACCTAAGTGGGACATCTGAAGCAGACCTTAAGGCATCAGCAGATTGAGATGAGTGTGGGTGGTTTTTTACATGCATGTTCTCTTTTCTGGAAAATGTAGTCTCATATACCAACCTGCCTGCCTTGAATTGTGGGCCTCTCCATGATATATACATGACACATCGCTTGAAAAAAGAGAGAAATTATAAAATTTCCATTGGAAGCTCTCATTTAGATATTTGTTCTCTCCCCCCCCATCCCCCATCATTTCTTCATAGTCCTTTGCAAGATGTATCCCAGGAGTGGGGATTTACTTCAGTACCTTTTATATGATAAAACAGCGCTTTCTGCTGGATCGTTCCCCTACAGCCCTGGAGTCTGTTTTCTTGGGCGGAACCTCACGTACCATAGCTGTTGTTTGCATGTTGCCTATCACTGTGGTGAAAACACGGTATGAGGTGAGTTTTCTAAAAACAACCTGGAGAATGTTTTGCTGTCCTGTCCCCTCAACTTATTCATAAAGGTGATTTCCTGCCCTTGAAATATGCAGCATAAGTCTTTGCTTGCTTGTGTTGTAGGCATGCGGTTTCACTTCTGTATTCGATTTGCAGAGTGGAAGGTACGGCTATGAAAGCATACACGGAGCACTGAGAAATATTTACCGGTCAGAAGGTATCCAGGGCTTGTTTAGTGGCCTGACAGCAACACTCCTACGTGATGCGCCTTTCTCCGGCATCTATTTGATGTTTTACACACAAACCAAAAAGATTGCACCATATGGTAAGAGTGGTTGTAATGCTGCCATCACAGTTTGCTGTTCCTGTAATGCGAATTGCAGAGCTTAGATAAAGTGCATCAGCCTTTTTTCCAATAGGATCAAGATGAGGCTTTGTAAGATTTCTTTACCTGGTAGACCAAAGAACAAGCTGCATGGGTGGGGGTGGGTGGGTGGACGGCAGACAGGATGCATTTCAATATATGTAGCAAAGATTTTGCATGGAGAAAATTTGCCAAACCCCTTTCACTATTGATGTACATAATTACAGATGGTTGCAGTGTGAGGTGTGGCAGAGTTTTTTTTTCCTTTGCTTAAGTTGTTGCCTTTTTGCAGCCTTACTCTGCAGGGGGGAAACTCCAAAAGCAAACTCAGTAATATAATCTGCTGAGTAATCTGTTTAGTCAGCTGTCTAGATTTTGCCAGATTAGAGATGAGCACTGAAAGGTCCAGAAAGCTACAGCAGAACACATACCTGAGTCAGCAATAGGATGATGTCACAATGAAGTCGAATGTCATTGGAGCTGGCATTACAGACACCTCTTATCTTATTTACATGCATGTTGTAATAGTACTGTGACTAACCCTCAACACTAGTTAGTATTTATTTGAAATATCAGAGTGAGCTTGGAGGTGTGCTTCAAGGAAACTATGCTCAAACTGGAAAAGATTAAGCGCATAAAGGAAGGCACACGGCAATGGGTGGGAGGAATAGGCTAAGTTTTGCTTGGGTAAAGGGAGTGTTGCGGTTTTGTGTAAGGGACATAATGGGAGAGGAATGCTGCTTTGTTTTCCTTTCTCACTAGAAGTGGGGCAAGAAGTTGTGAATTTAGGATGGGGCTAGACTTTCCATTGGGGAAATAGGACAGGTTACCTAAGGAAACCTCCTTTATATTAGGGTACTTTTTAAGTAGAGTAAGTGTCTGCAATTGAGGTTTTGAAATCATTAAGACAGATTTTATATAAGACTCCATGATCTTTTCTTTCTCCTAGCAAAAGCTAATTGTGAAATGGTTCTAGTTATTTGTTTGCTCTTTTCCAGACCAAGTGGATCCAGCACTTGCACCTTTAGTGAACTTTGGCTGTGGAATCTTTGCAGGGATTCTGGCATCGCTGGCTACTCAGCCTGCTGATGTCATCAAAACACATGTACAGTTGTCATCTGAAAAATACCTTCAGACGCGCCAAGCAGTTGCCTTAATCTTTAGGGTAAGGCTGAGTTTGTTAATGAACTAATTACATTTTTCTCTTGTTCTTCTTTTCTAAGGAGGACTTTGACCCTGCAGCTTGTCCTTGTCTGTAGCCCCAACAGCCTTGTGGGTATTCTCCTACGAGAGCAACTCTCCTAGAAAATGGTCTTATACAGAATCTCACTGTTTGTATTGCTGTAGCTCAGTGTTGTTTCTGTACTGACTGGCAGTGGCTGTTCAGGGTTTCAAATAGATATCTTTCCCAGCCCTAACTGGAAATGCCAGGGATTGAATCTGGGGCCTTCTACTTGCAAAACACCTGCTCTTCTTCAGCCTCTCTCATTCACACATTGTGACCCTTTCTCAAGGCTCAAGCTTCCCCTTGCCCCCGGCCAATCTATAATTCAGCAAAATGTGAATTTTACAAACTCAGTATATCAGTGCTTCAAAGTTTCTGGTCTGGCACACTTTAGTCTGACTTTACAACGTTGTTTTTCTGTTGCAGAATTTTGAGAGCGTTATTTTGTCCGTGCATAGGCCTTCCCTGACATTTTCCTAGGAACCCCAGACCTAAAGAGGTTTCACATTACGTCGAGTCTGAAGGAGTACTTTGGCTCCTCAACTGGCAGAGGCAGAATGTAACTGGATGACCGATATAATTGCATGAGTTAGCTAAGTTACAAGATCCGGATGTACTGAGCTGTTGTTGGTTAGTTTTTTTTTATCACTCTTGGCTTGCTTTGAGGCAGAAAAAAATCTGTGGTAAGACTGCTCTGGGAACTAACGGTTGTAAACAATATCTTTGTCCTTTGGACACTAGATTAAAAGAAAAGAGAGAGATAACACATCCCTTCCCAAGGAATTTATTTGGGTGAGAAGTTCTTCTTTAAGCTGAGGTATTACTGAACGATGCATGGATCCCACTGTCCACCAAACTGGATCTTTTATGGTTCCAGATGCACAAGTGCCTACTTGGAGTAGTTCCTAGTGTTGTTCAAAGAATACCTGTTGCACAGTTTCGTTTTGCTAGATAGTCATGCTGATCAGCTGAACCCATACAAAATGCTTTCTTTGTTGCAAGAGAGAATTCATTAATTTCATTCATTGGCATTTGTGTCTAAGCTTTGTTGCATGTGTCCATATGGCAAATGCTTACTCTTTTTTGTATGTGAGTATATGTTTGCTCCTTGTCCTACTTCATAAGTATATTTCACTTGGTTACATTGTGGCGCAGAAGCAATCCTATCCAGGTGAAGGGCTTGGGAGGAGGGCATAGGATAGGCTCACAGGATTGCTTGATTTCACTCGCAAATAAATACCCTTCCTTTCTTCTCTACTGGGCAGGATCATAATTAGATTGACCACTGTTAGCCCTGACTAAAATGCACGTGACTCAGCAACCTGGATTTTCTTTAAACACAGTTCTGAAATAGAGTTTGAGTGTCCTGAGATGCATTTCATCCAGTTTTAACAAGAAATCTTTGGCAGAGGAGCGTGGAGGGGGGATTCCCCAATGCACAATCCTGTGAACAGATACTTGAACCCAGGTAGCGAAGGACAAGCTGCAGGGCCAAAGTCCTGCCTCCTGAACCTAACACATGGTGTTGGAGATTATTATTGGCACACGTGGCTAAATGGAATCTTCACCAAATCTGACTGTGTGATTTAGAAGTTTGTCTTATTGTACTGGCTTGAGATGGAGGCTGTCTTCGCACATTTTTATTTACCTTAACACAGTGGAAGGGAAGCAGTTTGAAACCAACAGTCTGGTTAAAATTTGAGTTGGGAATATACTTAACTGATTTTTTTTTAAGACACAAGGATTCTGTTGTTCAAAGCATGATTGGAACCATAGTCTCATTAAGAGTCTGTGTCCTCTGCTCCTCTCTCTAGAAATCAATCAAAAGCTTATTTAGACACACACATTTTAACAGCTAGGAATGCTTAAAACCTCCATAGAGTCATCCCTAAACAATGGTGTATTGGTTGGGTTTACTTAGTGCCATGCATGGTTTTGGCCTTCAACACATATTGGTTAAGTACCAGAAAAACTGTCTGTTGAAAGGCAAATATGCATGGTGATGAGATGCCTTTGCACATACAGGCTTTTTCTATGGCTACCATGCAGACAGGTAGCTATGTGAACCAGCTATAAGTCCCAGATAATTCCTGTTTCTTTCCTTTGGCCTTTTAGTTTGGTGTCTTATGAGTTCATATTAATTGTGTACAAATGATAGCAAGCGCAGTACTCTTGGAAACATCTGATGGTGGTGGTAGAGCTTTAACGAGCATTCATATCTACGTCAAAAGCCCCCCCCCCCTTGGTGACAGCTGTAAAAGGTAATAAACATGTTCACCTATTTGGAAAGTATTGCTCATACTCTGAATAGGATTCATTTGCCCACAGTGATGCCTGACAAGCTAGGATTAATTATGTGACCAGTCTAGAAAGCATTACCCTTAAGAGCTTTTAACACATAGCACTATGTAGTAATATTCACTATGTGATCCCTTACAAGCTAGTGCTTAATTCCTAGGTAGCAAGGAGGGAAAATCTCTAGACAGGATAAAATACGTGTTGAAGTATCAGGAGGTAAGAGATATGGTGGCACTGACATTTTTGACTATTCATACATACAGGTTTTTACATACATTTTACATACTTTTTTGTTTTAAACCGTACTTTTCAACCACCCTAACCTTTACTTTCTAATTAAAAATCAAAATTGGTGAACATTTGCTGCAGCCTTAGGGTGCTGTTTTCAAGAGTTTGAATGCTTAAGAGTAATGATGGTGCTTGTTTCTTTTTTCCCCCTTCTACAGGATTATGGGTTGGCTGGCTTCTTCCGTGGTGCCGTCCCAAGGGCCTTGCGGCGCACACTGATGGCAGCAGTGGCATGGACTGTATATGAACAGATGATGTATAAAATGGGCTTAAAATCCTGAGTGACTTATGTTGGAGGATAATCGGCCTAACTTTGTTCTTCCACTCACTGTGATTGCTTTGTGAGACTGGCAGTCTGAGCAGATCTATGTGAGGGGTGACTTGTACCCATTTGTGGGGAAGCACTACCTGATGTCTACGCCAGTGGACCAGGCTCTTAGAAGTGAGAGTGAGCGGAGCAAAATATTACTTTGGTCATGATTGGAGGAGCATTCCAAGAAAACTGTGCCATACTTGGCACATGAGTGTGCATCTTGTTATTGGGTGCATGTGTGAGCTGTGCTGTCAAGGCCCAGTTTCTTCAGAGGGACTCCCTCCTGAAAGGTCTTCTTCAGCTACTGATTCTGAGCAGCTTCAGTGGAGAACATGGGAAAGGTTCTTAAGAAAGAAATGTTGGCATTGGGATGGCTGAACCTAGCAACCTCACAATTCTTTTCGATGACTCCAGTCTGCTCAACTGTGTGCTGCCTTCTCTCATCTTCAGTAATGCATTCTCCTTGTAGCCCAAGAAAAAAAAAGCCTATAGCGGAGACACTTGCAAGGGTTAGAGGAAGTGCATCTCTTCCAGAGTTTGTCTAGTGCAATTGTTACTGTGTTAAGTATTTGAGAATGAACAAACACCACCATGACTGAAAGCAACCCTGTGACACATGCTCTTGCTATTCCTTATAATAAGGATGGGGAACCTGTAGTCTTCCTTGTGTTGGACTACACTCCCATCATCCTTGACTATTACCAGTGCTGGCTAGGGATGATGCAAGTTGGGAGTACACATCTGGAAGCATACAGGTTCTCCATCTCTGCTTTACAGGATAGCTTTAGTGTGGTCAGCACTGTAGTTGTGAAGCTATAACCTTCATCATGATTTCTTCTATTCAAATAGTCTTCGTTAAGCGCGCCTGTCTTTTCAGTCCTCTTCTTCTGTGTTCATAAAATGGAGGAAAAACTAAGCTACTTAAGACAATGCTTGTGAGTCAAATGCTGGCACAAATCCCTCTTAAGCTAAGAAATTATCTGTCTAAACGTTGCTGTAAGTCAGTTGTCTTGAGCAAAGCTGACTCTTCAATCTTCCTGTTTAGCTTTCTCCTAGCTGAGTGTTGCTTGCTTGTTTTTATTATGCACTCCTTACTCCACCGATCAATCTTAGTGGCTATGCTGCCATTGTATAGTTATCTTTCGTGTGAAGAGAATAGAGTAGGTGAAAAGCTAAGTGGAGGTAGCTATTAATCTCTGCATTAATGGCATTTAAAACACCTTTGTGTGGCTCCACTGCTACTCATATAGCTGTGCTTTCCATGTTAAGAAGCCTTGTCCTCTCCAAAGATCTGTTGCCTTGAAGCCTCATGAGAGAACTTCCTTCTCTCTTTTGTCTATGAAGGGACTCCATTTGACTTAGGAGTGCTTGGAGAAACTTGTCCTGGGCCATTTCTTTTATTATTATTAAAAGCACTGAATTTTAAAAATGCTCAATTTTTTAAATGCGTGCAAGCGTAATTTTCCCTCTTAGTTTTTGCCTAATACTTCAAAAATTAAAAGCTTGACATGCTCTTAGGAATAGAAATGTGAATTAATAGTAAACAGGTGAATCATCTGTGAGGGTGGACAGTTTTAATTCCGTTTAGGCCTCCCTTTCAAGGGCTAATCTGGCCTTATGTATGCACGTGCATAATTCAAAGCTCTATCCTTCAAATAATGTATGTGCTTGATGTGAAAAATCCAATGAGTTGTCATACCTGGGTCTCTCATCTAAGCTGCCTGGACTTCAATTACAAAAAAAATATAATCAGTCTGGAGTTTCCAAAGATACTCCAATTACGTTGGGGTAGGGGGAAGGTATGCCACCAGGTCCTATATGTGCAAGAGGTGAGGGGAAAATGCACCATTTGGAAAATCCAAAAAGGGGAGCTGCACCCCCAGCATCCATAGGAATAACAACAAAGCCCACATATCAGGATGCTACTACCCTTCTGCCATACAGCTGTCAGGGAAGCCAGTGAATTCCTGGCGATGGACAGATGTACCCAGCACTTCTTCCTGCATCACAACACGCTGCATGATGCCGCCGCATTCGCACTCCCTGAACTAGTGTGGCCCAGGTATTAATGACTGCCGGCCCCCAGGCACACCTACAGGCAGGGATTCAGGTCTTCTTCTGGTCCTCAGAAGCAGTGTTTTGCACCCCAACGCACAAAGGGGAAGAAACAGCCCACACAGCACCACACCCCCGTACCTTCTAGAGCAGAAGGCCTACAGAGAGGGCACAGAGTTCCTTGGGCCAAGGATGCAAGACTCACCAAGGAAGGAGCAGACTTTTGCCAAGCAGCCAAAGGGCTGGGGAGGAGAGGGAAGACGTACAACAAGGAAGCCACAGCCACATACTGACAACCACCACCACCAGTGACTCTGCATATGCTGTGGGGCTGGGAAGCAAAACACGAGTCTGAACTATGCCAGGGACAATGTGGCCCTACTCACCTTTTTACATGCCTGCCCAAAAACAAGTCACAGCTGGGGCAAAATTGAGGAGCTCCCAGGACACAAACCCACACTGCTAGTTCCTTACTCACTCAGCCCCCAGCAGCAGCCGCAAACAGACACATAGTACATTTGAATAGCTCTTTGTCCCTGTGTCTTAGATGTCGAGAGCATATGGCCTACAGGAGGAGCCCTGCGCTGGTAGAACATTTTATATGCAAGAGGTGCCAGGTTCAAACACAGATTACAATTCCATGGTAGGAACAGCAGTGAGTCTCTCCCTCCCACCATTTTAGCCATACATGACCCAATCAGCAGGTGTGGTGGAAGGACCAGTTGCCGGGTTCCTGTATGGGCTAACTAGCTTTTTTGGCCCACCCCTCCTACTGGCAATCTGTGACCAATCCCACCCCCACTGCTGTTTCGCCTGTTGGGTAGCATCCCAGCAAACCACATTGCCTTTTGTTCCTCCTCTTACACATTGTGTAGTGTGGGGCAGGATTTCGGCCTGAGACCTATATGTAAGCCGTGATTGAGTGGGTCTTGGAGGTGGGGTAGAACACCCCCTAAATACATTTTAGACCTGTCTCTGCTATGGCCAGGTGGTTAGGGAACTGATCTGTGGAGCTTGCAGTAGGGGTTAGAGTCCTAAAAGCTCTCTTGCCTCCTGGGACTGTTTTTGGCTGGACATGCAAAAGGCAAATGGGGCTATATGGCTGCAAGTGCTCTCTGCACTTCTTAGCTGAGTCATTAATTTTGTTAAGGGCCACCTGGTTAATGTGGTTTGAGCCTATGTGAAGCGGTGACAAAATCTGCCTGCTTTGTATCAAAGTTGAAATAATGCTTTTGACTCTTAGGGTTGTTTTACATGAAACAGCCCTAATGTAATCTGGGATCACTGGCAGTGGCCTGCACAAATGCTACTTGATACACGGTTGTGCTTGATGCATCCTTAAGTTGCTTGAATCCCAACCCACCATGCTCATTTGAAATAAGGGAGCGTAATATACTTCCATCATGGAATTAGGTGACCATGGAGCAGAACCTGGTAAAGACAGCTTCAAATACAACCTGTATCCCAGCTTGATAGCCATTAGTGTGCTGTGTGAAAATAATGTTTGTGTGATGGTAATGATGCATTCAGTTTCCTTCTACCCATCCACCTCCAAACAAAAGGTTTTAATAGCGCCACCAAAACAGAAGGCATTAAGCACCTCTGGTGGATTTTTCCCACCACTTTCCTCATCGCAGCCTTCCTTCGAGAAATGATGTCATTCGAAAACAAGCTTAAACAAATCAGCATATAAGATAAATAGAAATAAATTCTGAGGCATTCCGCTAACTGCAAGAGTGCTAGAGTTTGCTGTGTAAGGAACAAGGTTGGGCACTGCAATTTGCTACTCCAGAAGAACACGCAGTACACTTAATAAGACAGTCACTGATCACTAATTCCAATTTTTACCTCAACATAATAACGCTGGTCTTAAAAAACTCTTCTTGCTCCTTTACTCTCCTATTTTTTGCTTCTGCAGTTCTGCTGCTGTTTGGAGCTGATAACAAAAAGCATCTGCACCAAGCTTCCTTCTGATAAGACGCCTGATGCTTACTCGTTCAGCAGCTGCTCCTAGTCAGAGTCCACACTAGCACATTTTCCATTCAATATTTATTCTTTTAACTTTACACACACTGTTCTTCCATAGATATGCAGCCTACTTTATATGTCTGATTGGGCCTGAAACTAGAAGTGATCTATTTTTCACTCTTCATTAGATGTGGAAAAGGTTGAAAATGTTTGCTCCTTGTGGATGTTGCATGTACAAGATAATGCACAACCTTTTGCGGCATGTTAACAAATATAGACCATTTCCATTGACCTGGTTCTGTGCTTCTGTCCTAAGCTAAGACAGGAACTAAAGTGGATTCTGGCACTCACTTTGTTCATGAAAGGATGAGGGTAATCCACTTTGTGAGTATGCCATTGTAACTATCAAGTCATCAGGAATTTCAGGTTGTAGTCCTAACCATAGGAGAGGGTAAGCCTTCCTGAAGTTAATGGAACCTGTGTCTGAGTAAACATGCTTTAGGATTGGGCTACTTATGCCCACTTATTTGGGACAAAACCTTATTGAATGTATGGCAGATCTACACAGAATAGGTAATGAATATGGCTGCATGGGACTGGGTGAGCTGCGGACCTTATTGGTAGACATGTGCAGGATCAGGCTGCACAGGTTCACCTACTGGTGGTCTGCAGATGGGAATTGGTAGCACATTCTTATGCATGTATTCAACATGACTGTACTTCCTATAGGATTGTAGCCTTACCTGCCAACTGAGTACCATATATGTCAGGTACTTCAGACTACCAATGAAATGAGGTAGAACCAGAATTGCAACAGCAAGACTGGGGAGAAAAACAAGTGGTTTCTGCTGCCACCTACAGGCAGCACCTCGGCTATCCACCTCAGTGCTGTTACTAAACATAGAGATACATAATATCTAACTGGAGCCTGCAACAAAATGTTGCAGCGTCGAGTACTGCTCTTCAGGGTTCTAACCAGCTCCCTGTTCTACTCCATCCTCCCCTTCCAATACTTTGTCAGCATTTTCTGGCCACTGAGCATGTTCAGGCCTCATTGGGTTGTTTAGCTCCCCTACCCCACTTTGCGGTTTTGTTTTGTGTTTTGCATTTCTGCAAACCTTAGGATTCCCTCGATCTCTCATATTTGTGGGTGGATTTTGGCTGCATAAGGATTGGCACTCAAGAGAGAAAATGAGAATTGAATTTATCAGTATAGCGAACAATGGAGATATGATAATAGTACCATAGAGAAGCTAAGGGACAGAGCGTCGCCAAGCTCTATCCTTGCAGCCTGGGAGGATATAACAGTTTGCTTTCTTCACGTTGCTTGCATAGACTGAAGGTCATATTTGAATAAATCCTTATTAGAGATCGGGCCTTTAGATTTTAGGCGCCATTTTCTTTTGCCTGCGGGGTACAAGCGAGAGCTGTTCAGTGAAAAAAAATCAGAATAGCTAAGACTGCAGAATATCTCGCCTTTCTCTCCCTGCACCCTTAGAAACAAAAAAATCATGCTCTTTTAAAGTCTTATTTCATGTGAAAAACATTTAGTGCTTGAATCCAAACACAGGTTGTGTAATTCTAAACCTAACTCCATACATAAGTCTATGCTCTCGAACTGTAATTCCTTTTACGCTCCACCTCCTGCTTCAGCACACAAGCGGGTCCAGACTCGAAGAAGTTATAGTGACATCTGCTGTTCCCAGTCGAACGTCTGATGCAAATAAATAGTAAAGGGGAACCACAGAGTGTAGAATTTGCAGAGGGGTAGCAGCAAGCTGTATCTACTAGAGTAGTAGAGAGGCTCCCTGTCTATTTTGCCTTAGGTTCTTCTCATATGGCGGCGTTCAATATAGAACCCGGAAGTGAAAGAACGCTATGTCAAACTCCTGAGAAGACAGCAATGTCCCGCTTCTCTACAGCGAGACCCTGACGTCACTACCTTTCCGAGTAGACTCTATGCGATTGGTAGGATGGGAAGCTATATATAGACGTCATTGAAACTAAGGCCCTCTTTCTCTCCGATCTTTGAGAGGCCTCCATACGGCGTTGTTACCGCGTGAGTCCACCGATGAGTTCGCGAGCGCGCAGGCCACGTGGAGGGGCGCGGGGCGGGAGGGAAAAGAGAAAGGGCTCTTTCTGGAAGGGAAAGCACTGCTGCTTGTGCTTCGGAACTCTGGAGTGCGGAGGCCGAGGCTACAGAAGAAAGGCGGCCTGACCTCTCGCCGGCTTGGGCAGCAGAGCGCGCCTGTCTCAAGGCGGGGCGTCAGCATTTGGAACCTTTTCAAAATGATATTGTTTCTTTTGACTAAATGCTCCTCCTTCGTATTCATTGACTTTCCATTATTGCACGAAAGAACCCTCAGTTGCGGCTCTAGTCGAAGCTATCTTACATTTTCGGGGCACATAATGTTCCAGTCCAAATAAAATCTATATTAAAAATGTCATATGGGATTTTGTTGCTTAATAGCTTCTAGTTTCAACTAGGAAGGTTGAAACCTAGAAACGATATTTAAAAGCGTAACATTTTACTACGTACAAATTAAAGCTTACTACCAATTGTTGATATAACTAATATAAACTATGTTATTTTCTGTTTTGTATTATTTCAACTGTAATCTACACTATCCAATATTCATTTAAAGAATTTTTACTTTTAGCAGTCAAAAAGGTTCCTAGAGAATGTTACCTAAAACCAATAATGAGCAAAGATTAAAACATTCAAATGGGCACCAGTCCATCTTGAAAAAATCCTCTTGAATGGTAACAGTTGAAGGAAAGGGGGCAACCTATTGGAGTTGATGCAGGCAGGCCCTCCCTTAGCATGTGTGGGGCCTGGGGCAAAAGCATAGTTGGGCCCCCCCACATTCTCTCTATACAGTAGGGCCCTGCTTACCGGCATTGCGTTTTCCGGTGATCCACTGATGCAGTCACTTTAAATTAGGGGAAATTCCCCGTTTTACTGCCGGTTTTGCGCTTTTGCGACATTTTTGCGCGATGCGCCCCATTATCTTCAATGGGTTCTGCTTTATGGTGATTTCTGCTTTACGGCAGCAGTCCGGAACTGAACCTGCCGTATAAGTGGGGCCCGCCTGTATATCCTTTCCTCCAGGCAGCGGCGGAGGCTTTGTATTTCGGCTCCTAGGAGTTTGCGGCTGCGGCTCCCTTTTTTGCAGCTTTCGTTGGCGGTGGCTTTGTATTTTTTGGCGGCGGCTCCCTCTTTTGCAGCCTTTGTTGTAGACTCTCTTAGCGTTTCTCGCTGCGAGGTTTTCTCCTTTCCGGCTCACTACCATGGCTGTCAGGAGACCGGAGACCACCGCTGCATCTCTTCCTTCCGGCTTGTTTCTTCGCTCCCTTCAGCTCGCTACTGCGGCCTCGGACCGGCGGCTGCTTTTATATGCAGATTGCCAAGCACGGGGCCCCCCAAAACGTGGGGCCCAGGGCAACTTCCCCGCTTCCCGGTGCCTAGGGGCAGCTCTGGGTGCAGGGGTTCCACATCCCAACTCTTCCTGTGCTGCAGCCTGAGAGTATGGCTGCGGCTAGATGGCAGTTGGAGGGAAGGACCCATAGTCTCAGCATCGCTGATACACTGGCCTGCAGTCCCACGTCTTCCTGCTGCAGCCTGGAAAAAAAAAATTACTGATGAGCATTGTGGGTCATTTAATCAAAAGAAGCAACTCTTCAAATAAAAATATTTTCTTTGGGCTGAAATTGAAGAGCTTAAGCATTATACCTTCAGTAGCTCTATCAACAGAAATACCTAATAGGCAATGTTAGGCCAGTCATTTAATAATAATTTTGCCTTTTTGATTGTCACTGTATGTAATAAGACATTTTCTAAGTTGCAAGACAATAGTGCAGAATACCTAAGGTTTTGGATATGATTACCAAGGTGGAAAGCATTGAAATTGCATTTTTAGCTTAATCATTCTTGTACTGAAGGTGTTGCAATTGTAGATTAGCCTCTGCAATGATGGTAATAGGTCACTCTTACTTCCATTTTATTGATGGGCAATGCAGACTTAAAGTAGTGATGTTCCCAAGGCTGTTCTGCTAATGTAGCTGATTTTGTTCTAGGTTTCCTGTCGTTGCTTTAAAAGGAAACTTACACAATGTCCGGAGCTCTTGATGTCCTACAAATGAAGGAGGAAGATGTCCTCAAATTCCTTGCTGCAGGAACCCATTTGGGAGGCACCAATCTAGACTTTCAGATGGAACAGTACATCTATAAAAGAAAAAGTGATGGTAAGAAACTGGTGGCTTTTGGTACTTTAGGGTGAATTTTTTTATATTCCATACTGATGCTGGAATCAGCGGTGACCTATGAGCACATAATGTAGTGGGTTTTGCATTTTACTGTTTGTTCATTTACACGTTCAGTCTATTCAGTATATAGTGCTTTTCACTTGCTGTAGACCTGTTCCTTTCTAAAAAAGCAAAAGGAACGTGCATGCTTTGTTCTCCCATTCATATCAATAGAAATAATTCTTAACTTTGGCTGGATTATTCGATATGTCTAGCCCAGGGATTGGTAACCTGTGACCCTCCAGATGTCTACAACTTCTGCCATCCCTCTCTCCATTGGCTGTGCTGGCTGGGGCTGATGGGAGTTGGCATCTAACAACATCTGGAGGGCCAGATTTCTCATCCCTGTCTAGTTCCATCTCACAGTATTGTGGGACTGGACTGACATGTAGGTTACATTTTTGGGGCAGTTTTTATCTTTTGTACTTTCCACTTGGTATACTGATGTTTTTCAGGAATATGTGTCAAAATGAAATGGCTTTGATGGCTTGAATAAGCATTGGTATATGGTAGATAGGTTGCGCTATGCATTTTATTTTAACTGCACACTATTAAAGCTCAGAGCTGAGACCAGTTTCTGGCCAATGAACTCTTGAGTGTCGGAAGTGTGCTAGAGTAAATGCTGGCAGGATTTTCGCTAACGCCAGGAGAGTTCTGCTCTATGACTGGAGTTTGATAGTAGTCACTGCCACATGCCAAGCTTGATAAAATGAAGGGGCACACTTAATATTTGGACTCTTTGTAAGCATGGAATTCTGAATTTACTGCTGAGTCCTTTTGGGTGGGAAGGGGAGCAACCCTCCTGCAAAATGACCTCTCAGTTGTCATTATCAAAACGTTCTCAGCTCGTATTCTCAGTACTACATGAAATTGAATTTAAAATACTATTGTATTTTATTTAGGTATTTACATCATCAATCTGAAGAGAACATGGGAAAAACTGCTTTTGGCAGCCCGTGCCATTGTTGCCATTGAGAACCCGGCTGATGTGAGCGTTATCTCCTCCAGGAATACTGGGCAGGTATGGGCTTACCTGTGTTTAGGAAAGTGAATTGCCCGCGTCATGTATCAGGATAGGCTTGGCTCTAACATTTTTGCAAATCTGTAAGCTGAGCTTCTAAATAAGGAACCAAGTGTGTTAGAGTTTGATTACTCAAAATGGCATCCCTCGGTCAGACTCAGATTGAAAATGCGGTATAAACTGTAGAAGAATTCTTTTTCAAGGTTGATTTGAAACAGTTCAGATATTTCAGCCTTGTTTTTTATCTCTCCACTGTAGCGTGCCGTTCTGAAATTTGCTGCTGCTACTGGTGCTACACCAATTGCTGGCCGTTTCACTCCTGGCACTTTCACCAATCAGATCCAGGCTGCCTTTCGTGAGCCTCGCCTTTTGGTAGTCACTGATCCAAGAGCTGATCATCAGCCATTGACCGAAGCATCTTATGTAAACATCCCCACAATTGCTTTGTGTAATACAGATTCTCCTCTGCGCTATGTGGATATTGCAATCCCATGCAACAACAAGGTAGTGTATGGCCTGCTATATTCATCTATGGTTCTCTTTTAAAGTCATTTCTGGGTGCAGAATGTTTTTGAGTCTTTCTGCAGTGGAAGCATGTAAAATGATTGTTTTGATAGTAGGCAAACATTAGTTTAGAGAGGAAAATGGGTCATATGTACACAGTTAGAGCTCAGAGCTGAGGTCATTTTCTGGCCAATGAACTCCTGAGTGTAGGAAGTGTGCTATATCAGTCTTGGCAGGATTTTTCGCTAACGCCATAAGGACTTTTATGGTCCAATGAGTGGAGTTTGATAGTGATTCTTGCTACATGTTTGAGAAATTGGTAGCCAAGAGAAATACCTACCTAATTTGACTGCATTTTACCCCAAAGTCCTCGTGCTTTTGACTTTGCTGTGCAGTGTACATTTTTCGTCAAAATCTGATTGCCTGTGTCTTTTTAATTAAATGCTATTTTTGCTGTGCCACTTCACCCTTTAACCTCTCAAATTAGTTTTCTGAGAATCTTGGTCCTAATGGATAAATACCTAATCTGTGTTTCAGGGGGCTCACTCAGTCGGTCTGATGTGGTGGATGTTGGCTCGTGAGGTCCTACGTATGCGTGGCACTATTTCCCGTGAGCACCCATGGGAGGTCATGCCTGATCTCTACTTCTACCGGGATCCTGAAGAGGTAAAAACTCAGATTGGTATGAGTTGCAACCTGTCTGAACCTCTTACTGTGGAATCTTAAGAGCAGCTTTGTATATAATCTTAAATGTTGCTGAATTCAGAGGTTAAGTTGATGATTGTTCCTTGTGTCTCAGGTAGTGGCCAGAGTTTGTAGAGTACTTAAATAACTCAGCACTGGAAATTGGAGTGGTATTACTGAACAGAGATG
The DNA here is from genome assembly GCF_030035675.1 of Rhineura floridana. Classification (NCBI taxonomy): domain Eukaryota; kingdom Metazoa; phylum Chordata; class Lepidosauria; order Squamata; family Rhineuridae; genus Rhineura; species Rhineura floridana. Next base: position 18,382,574 of record NC_084489.1, read on the forward strand.
CATCAAAAGGGCACTTTTCATATGAATATTGGCTACAGTGCATGAATTGGGCATGGGGGGGGACACTTTATTTTCCAAAATGTAAATGCAACGAAGTTTAGCTACCACATAGCAGCTGTATTTAATTGTAACTTGTGCTATCTTTTTCAGATTGAAAAGGAAGAGCAGGCTGCAGCTGAGAAGGCAGTTACAAAGGAAGAATTCCAAGGTGAATGGACTGCACCTGCACCTGAATTCACTGCTCCTCCACAGCCTGAGGTGGCTGACTGGTCTGAAGGAGTGCAAGTGCCCTCTGTGCCAATACAAACATTTCCAGCTGGTAAGTATTTTGAACGATGGAATTGAAAAGAAACATTTGATGACAGTAATCTCTGAAAAGTTATCCGGGCACTCGTTTGTGGTATCTCTCTCTAGTTTTGCAGTGAGGTTTCTGTGATAAATCTCAACATTTAGAAGTGTAAAACTCTTTGATAGCTGGTAACCACAGCATGTAGTCTCAAAATATGAAGAGGGTTGGGGATGTTTGCTTGAGTTAAACATTTTTGATTATGGTGGTTTTTTTTTCTTTCAGAGGATTGGAGTGCACAGCCTGCCACTGAAGATTGGTCTGCAGCTCCCACTGCTCAGGCAACTGAGTGGGTAGGCACTGCTACAGAATGGTCATAATATAGCAACAGGAATTCATTAATACAGTGACAAATAAAGATCTTTCTTGTGATCAGGCTTGGCTTGCTTTGCTTTTCTGGTATGCAGTATTGTACTGGTGTGTTTTGAGAGCCACAAGTTCTTCCTGCATTCTAAAAAATAGGCCATATGCCACAGTCGAGTTAGACAATCTTGACACCTGATGTTTATTAAATTTTGAGTCATGTAGAAGTTCATGCATCAAATCCCTTTTAAAGTGGTTATACATCTTACAGGGCATGTTTAAATAATGTTGATATATCTGTGCCATGTTGCTTTACTACACAGGGCAGTGCCTACTGCGGTAAGTTACCCAATCTCTGTTAGGCAAGTTGTTTTTAATGGAGACTGTGTTTTGAATTAAGTAAGAACTAACAGGCCAGTACATTAACTTTGTTTACTCTGCTGTTTTCTGAAGAAAAAAATACAGAATTAAAATCCATATTAGGGGCAATACTTTTCTGATTGGGCCAACTGAAATGCTGATCTGCCTTTGCTAAAAGTTCTAAGATAATGAGTGGGAGCAGTTATATAAGAAAATGAGGCCTTTTCAGGTACTTTAGGTTTCAAATTGCACTCTGGCCTTATGGAAAGGAGGGGCACAAAATGGATTATTTCTCATCTCTGCAAATAGGACAACTGGCTGTTACTGAAGTCAGTTTTCAGCTCTATGTGAAATGCACAGGTTTCTTTGGTAGATGAACATGAATAAAGAGATACAAGATAGTCCTTATATATAAACAGAGGTAGAGGTAATGTATAGGTGGTGTGCTAGGCAAAAGTTAATGGAAACCAGATGGAGGTTTACCTAGCCTTGGAGGCAATGTTCTCTTAGAGAATAAAATCCCATCTTCAGGTAGCATCAGGTTCTGTTCAGGATACTGCTGCTGGTATTTTCCAAGTCTCACAAAAGTTACCATAAGAAAAAAAATTAAATCCATATTGACCATGCTTTATTAAGCTTTATTGACTTTTTATCAAGTAATGGTGCCTAGAGCTTCAGCTTTACAAAATTGTCTTATTTTTTGATAACCTTGTATGCCCATTCTTTTACGCAAACATACTTCTATCCACACAGATCTGAATAACTGGTGATCAGTGTCCCAACAATAGCTAAATGGTCTGGAAAAAAAATATCAGACTAAGCCTTGAAATGCAAGGATATTCTACAATACACAAATTCAAAGGGCCTCCGTTACTGAAAATGGGGTCCTAGACTGGGCTGGGGAACTATTTTCAGCCTGAGGGCCCCACTGTTTAGTTGTCAACCTGCAGGGGGCTGCATGCTAGTGGTGGGTATGGTCAGCTAGAAGGGGCCACCAAAACACGCATATACACATTCTCTTACTCTAACCTACCCTGCTGCAATAATGTTTGGAAAGAACCACCTATTGGAGCCAATAGGATGCTTTTCACGCCTAATTATGAAAAGCATGTGGGGGCATTTTTGCTGGAGGGGGTTGCAGTGCAAGGGAAGACAAATCAGTTCACCTATCTCACAAACCTTAGAATGACCACCTACGATAGGTCAGTACTGTTCCTATATTTCAGAGACTGAAAGATAGTGGCTTGTGTGAACCCCTTGGGTTTGTTGCTGGGGTAAGATTTGATTGGGACTCCTTATGAGCCACTTCTCTTTTGCTTTTATTAAAATGTATCTGATCTTATGCTTGAAACCATCTCTTTTAGAACTTTTAGAGAGGAACATTCAGTGGTGTTTCCTGTAAATGTATTTAAATACTTCTAAAAGCCAGGAAGGTGACTGAAACCATCTAACTGGTTGTCAGCCCTATTTTCAATGCTTCTTGATCTCTTAAGCTTTGTGTTTTCAAATGAAAGATCTGTGGTCTTGTTAGTGTTGCTTCGTCTGAACCCCACCTCAAAAAGCAAATATTCTGGATGGTTTAGACAAGCATTGCATATGGGCCAAATGAGAAAATGAAATAAAAGGGAGAGGGAGTAGGAGAAATTACCTCTCACAAGGCTGTTTTTATATGAAAGTGGTAATGAGCTTTACATCTCAAATGTGGGTATATGAAACTGTCATTTGTAGGAAAATGTTATATACGTCTAGTGCATACAAATGAATCTTTTAATTGATTGTTACTGACTCTTCCCTCTTCCCATTCCAGGGTGTGGTCCCCTTGGATGTGGCATCCTTGGAGAAGGTCTCAGTTGATTAGAGTAAGGCAGCCCAGGTCTTGGAGTTGGTGGACGAGTCACTATAACATGAGGTTGGGGTGGCATCAGGGTTCCTCTTGCAGGGTTGTCAGCATTACAGGCTCTGGTTGTGCTTGCCTCCTCCTTTGCAGAAGTATTTATATTGTTGGCAGGCTCTGACTTACCTTGTGAAAGGAAAGAACAATGCCTTTTCACATATTAACCATCCCATCCACGTATTATCTAAGATCTTATTTAGCTGTTACTTTTATGCACAGCAAAGCACTTAGGAAAGAACTTAAATTATTCAGATTGGTGTTAGTACTTATATTGGCTAAGCTTCAATGTGAGCATCTATAACAGTTCAATATCTAGGCCCAGGGGGATAGCAGTGTTGGGCTCTTGGAGCAAAACCAAGAAAGTCCTGTGCACCTTAAAGACTTGAATTTATTGTGGCATAAGCATCTGGGGACTTGTGTTCAAGGATGGCCACTTTAATGGTTGAATCCAAACCATGCTGCAAGTGGACAAAACTTGCTGACAGCAAACCCCTCTGAAGTTGTGGCCTGATGTTATGATGATGCCAGGTGACTGACAGGTGCCTTTCCCCAGTCTACAATTATCCACAGAAAGTGAGCCATATTTGATCCAGTGCCTAAATTAGGCCAACACTGGGACAACCTAATGTCATTTGTGAAGAAAGTTCCATAATGGGTGTGTGTATTGCCACAGAATGCCTTGTCTCATGTCACCTGCCCGGCAGAAGCTAAAGCTGGACTAACAACCAGGGCACCCTCAACAGATCTTAACAGACAGGGCAGTGCTTGAGAAGATGTTCGAGATACTTGGGTCCCAAGTTGTAGGACTTTATATATTAAAAACAACACCTTGAATTGGGCCCAAAGATTGTAGGGATGTAGGTAATGTGATCACCCCAACTGCCCTAGATAACATCCAGTCAGTGGCTTCCAGACTGTATTTATTGCAATGCATTCTACATGGGGCTGCCCTTAATCTATTTTGGAGGTAGTTAGCACATGAATAACAGGCCAAGCTGGTCCAGGACCAACTGCTGATCCAGGACCAGCCAGAGCTGGGTGTAGGCATTCCTCGCCACCAAAGACGCTTGTGCCTCCAGCCATAAGTTTAGACTTGAGCATAGCTGTCAACGTGGACTTTCACAACCCTATCCATAATAGGGGGTCTCCCTGAGGTTAGTCTTTAAGGTGCCACAAGACTTGGTGGGTTTTGCTGCAAGAGACTAACACAGCTACCGCTTGAGAAATTCTTGTTAATGGGCCATGGTAATAGGAGATATGCCGTTGTCCCTGTTAAATCTTAACTGCATGCATCATTATACCTGTGTGGCTCGTATCAGTGAAGTTCTAATTCTTGGAAGGGCAGCAATTTGTTTCCCAAACATAAGACAGCTACATTCATTCTCCTCAGATCCTTGTATTAAACTAATGGATATATACATGCTGCTATTAAGCAGAAAAACGTCCTTGTGTGTTACTGTGAATGAGCAGGAATGTGCACATTGTATTCTTTTTAAATAAAAAAAGGATTTGTGTAGATGGTGCATTTTCCAGTAGGCCTAATTATTAGGTCTACTGAGATGCCAAGACTTTACTGGGCAATGGGTTACAGAACATCTTGTATAAAAGATTTGCAAGGGTGGCAAAGCAGTTCTGTTCTAACCTTGCCTTGGTCCAGCACAGGATGAAGAAGGCCTCTTAGGGCATACTAGAAATAGAAATAAGTAAATCACACTACAGTGCATAGCCCTGTAGTGGTGATGGGTATACATAACTTGATTAGTGGATGTTGAATGGTTATATAGCCCCAGTAGAACCCAGACTAATAACTGGTAGCGTTGACAGGCTTTGTCCCAAGATGAAGCATAGAAAGATGGGAACCTGAAAGCCCTTTTATTAAGGGCTATGGTGAGGTGACTGTTGAAGTAATAGCATCAACATTTTACAATGTGGCATCTGCTAATAATTTTATAACCTGGAATGCAGTATAAGCAGTATAAACAAGCTGTTGACCATCACTCTCTAAAGATGGTGGTCCTGTGATGTTGGGATTGGAGACAAGCAGCCAGTGTCTCTTACTGTTGGGGAGGGCAGCACTATGTTTGTAGCTGGAGGAAAGAATCTTCATTCATTCATCTGCAAGAAGCTAAAGTAGCTGTTTTTGCATGGCTGAGTATTGACTAGCATTGACCGAAGGCCACTGGAACAGGCTGTTTACCTTCTGTTGGTTTGGGCCCTTCCATAGTCTTTGCACGTGGAACAAGCAAGTCTTCTAGATCTTGCATTGCAGGGTTGGTGGAAGCCTTGTTGTTCTTCTTGTTTTTCTCCTCTTCACGTTGCTAGAAACCATTGCAGATAAAAACATTAGGCTTTTTTTAAAAGAAACCATTTTGGAAAGAAATAGCATCACATTTTGGCAGACTGAGAATGTGACCTGAATATACCCAATATAATTCTGACATTTTAAAAATGGGACAATTACCTGAAATATAGCAGTATGTGAATTTATATTTGACCATCTGAAAGCTTCACTTCTGTCTCATAACAGTCTGATGTTCTATTTTCCTACTTTAGGTTTGAAAATACACAGAAGAAAGCAGATATACACCTGTCATTTCAGAGGCATTAGACAGGAGCATCACAGAAGCATCCTGCAAAGCTCCCTGACCATTTGCCACATTTCACTTACTGATACATCTGATCATTTGGCAGTTTTCAGCTCCTGCCATTTCCTAGAAAATATGATCACAGAAAACATAGATTAGCTGTAATTTGACCACTTTTGTTCCGTTTGGGTCTCTGATTTGTGTTCCTCTTTGTCTCCAGAAAAAATAAAGCATGGCTGAAGCAAGTGAATTCAGGGAAACCAGACTCTCCGTAAAGTTTGTGTGTCTAGTAAGTTCACCACTGTTTAAAGTTCTGTAGCTTTTATTCCTAATGTCTTACAGAGAAACCCATTATATAGGCATCCACCATGTTTAGTGGTTGTTGGTGATATGCTGGTGTAAAAATGGCTGCATTCAAATCCCATTTGGTGGCAGCTGGTGGAAAGTGCCTGAGCCCAGCTGAAGACAAACATGCTCACAGTGTCCATAGCAACTCCACCAACATAGCACAATCCCATCGCCCTCCAGATATTTGTGCCACAACAGTACACACCCAGTCAGCATGGGTGCAATATAGTAAACAAATGCATGTTCTACCTCCGCTGTTGGAGGCAGTATACCTCTGAATGCCAATTGCTGGGATTCGCAAGTAGGGAGAGTGTTATTGTACTCAGGTCCTGCTTTTGGGCTTCTTATAGGCATCAGGCTAAACAGGATGCTCTATGAGATGGGCCACTGGCCTGATCCAGCAGGCTGTTCTGATGTGGACACAAAGGCACCACCAAGTGCCCCATGACTGCAGTATCACAAGCACCTCAAGCGTTTGCAGACAGTGCCCACACACAGTGAACCATGACAACACACATAGGGCCATTCTAAATAAAGCTTTATTGCAAGCACAGAAGGAGATAAACAGCCCAAATGAGCACAACAGCATAGAGCAGTGACAGATCACCTCTCAAAAAACTCAACCACATGAGGACAGTCCTATCAGGTGTGATGGTGGAGGTAAGCAGTAGCATTGGCAGCAGGCACCTCTCTCCCTCATTGGTTATTGCAGCGGCAGCACCATGGCCAGCTGCACAGCCAATTGTATGCAGTGGCCAAGCCAGCAAACTGCTGGATTGGTTCACGGAGAAGAGGAGGCATTACTGCCACCCCAGGTCATGGCAAAGGTTCATAGTGCTTTGCTGGAGATATTTGGCATGGCCGTGGGAGACCATGAAATCACCATCTGCAGTAAGGTTGCCATCATCCAGAGCTACGTCACAGTAGTCAGGTGCAGTAATCAGGTCCAGGTTTGAGGTAGAACCCAACTCCCGCTGCAAACGACCAGCCTCCACGACTCCATTTCACACATACAGCGTCCTTCAAAGCGGCTGAGCAGATTGTGGGCCACAAGCTCAGGCACAGATAGGGAGACCTTCCTCCACCCCAACAGCCATGTCCTGCATCTCCCGACAATGATGACAATCAATGGCCCAGTTCCTTCATGCTGCTGCTGCTGCTTCTCGAGAGGGCTCCCCTCAGCATTGGATTATGGGTCTCCGTCAGCTCCCCTGGAGCAATGAGACTGCCACTTGTTGGTTCACCATTCTCCCCCTCCTGTTGAGGGGATGTTCCTCTCAGAGGTGTCTCTGGCAAGAACTGCATAATTGTCACCCATCACTCAGGTATTGTCTCCTACAGAGGCATTGTGGGTGATCATCCAGAGCTTGGGGAACTGTCAGCACTTCCTCCAAGCGCACACCTAGTCCTCCCAAAATGGGGGGAGCCAGGCAGAGCATCACCATCCTGCCAATGCAGCCAGCCCTGTCCCTAGCCAAGCAGTTGGCCTTGGTCATGAAAGACACCACAGAGTGCAGGGTGGAGCCAAGGAGCCACCTGGGGAAAAAAATACCTTGAGCCCAAGAGGACAATAAGGGAATCACAGGACAAGTAGAATGGGCTGCCTCTGGTGGCATCTCTACTGGCACGCCACTCTCCAGCATTCTTTACAGGTGCTAGTGGGTCAACAGTGCTTGTCTGGCTGTCATGTGTTTTCTGTTTGGCAGCTGGCAGGATGAGATTTGCACACTGAGTGGGATGCAAGGAAGACGGGAGGGGATGGTCAGTATGCAAGTGACAGCTCTAGTGCAAGCCATTCAGGTACTAACCGCTTACTCAACCCATGCCAGAGGCTCATCTGAGATTCAGTCCACATCAGTGCCACATACCACCTCATGGGGTATGATCAAGGTGAGCGCCTTCTCATCCAGTCCCACATCCCTATCCAAAGCCGCCTCAAAGGGCATGCCAGTCTGGAAGAGCTCCTGGGCATGCTTGTGTGGGTCACTGTAGCTGTCGTTCCATCACTTGCAGCAGGAATTGGTGCAACAGTGGCAGCTCAGGGGGCCAACCTTCTCAGTAGTTCTTGCAAACCACTTCCAATGGCGCTCCTCTGCAGGGCTCTTTCCACAAGTGCAAACCACTGCTTTGTAGTTCTCCACAAGCTGGTACAGGAGGGATTTTTCCTCAGAATTGATTTCAGTCATGCTCTTGCGGGCCTCTGGACAGGCCTTGAGGCCAGGACCAATATACAGCCTGTATCTGTTGCAAGGCAGCCTATGAATCCGGGGGGGGGGAGCAGGAAAGCAGCCACAAGGAGACAATTGTGTCCAGTTTAAGCATGCGCAGGTGCAGGGTGGAGTATGAGGAGCAGGAGTGAGGGAGTGTTGCAGGTGTGCTTCCCAAGTGCTGGTAGAGCAGCCAAGTGTAGTTCTCCCCCCTTTGCCATGAGGGAAGAGTAGGTGCATACCCAGAGCAGCCATAAGCTTCCTTTGAGAATCTCATCTGATAGAGGATGTGTGGGAATGTTGACTTCTGCTGCTGTGGTCTGGGCATCTGTGATCCTGCAAAGCACAACACACATACACATAAAAAGAAAGAGGAGGGAGGGAGGGAGAGAGAGAGAGGGAGAATGGTTGGCTGGTAGTTGTGGGTATTTGTGAGGCTGATTGCCTGGTGGTCCTTTACCCCTCCTTGGAACCTACTCCGTCCTCTGAATACTGCGTGGCTTCTGCTGCTGCAGGAGCCTGACTGAGTAGCTGTGATCCTGCAAAGCAAAGCACATACAAGAAGACTGCCTTGTGGTCCTGGATGTCATGTTGGCCTTTAGCCTAGCAGCCCCTTCCATGAAGCACCTGGCCTCTTGTTCAAGTGCTGCATGGCTCCTTCTGCTGTGGCCCATGTGGCTGTGATCCTGCAAAGCAAAACACACCCTATTGAGAGCTGCTTGATTTTGATATCTTGTTGGCTCCTGGCAGCCCTTATGGCCTCTTACCCTCTCCTTCACTGCAAGTCTGCCCTCTGAGTACTGGGTGACTCTTGCTCTGCCAAAACATGGATATCTGTGCTCCTGAAAAGAACAAAACACACATGTATGAGGGATGGTAGCTGATAGCCCCTTACCCCCTGTAAGCTTCTGGGTCTCCCGTACGTGTGCATAGAGCTTCTGCCACTCTGGCCTTTGTGCTGGGTTATCTGTAAGTACATGCAGATTCATATCAACATGTTTGGGCTTTGGCATCTTTGCATGTGCACGGAGCTGAGTGTCAGAGCCAGGTCAGATTGTTTGGTAGCAGATCAACATACCATCTACAGTACTACCATCCCTAGAGCTAGGGTGTGATCCTGAGCGGGTGGGCTGTGTGGAAGGCTGGAGCAGCTGCAGCTCTTTGGGAAGGAGTTTGCCACTGCCGCCAGCCTTCTGTGCGAGGGGCAGGGTGTTCTGGGGTTTCCCAACAGGTACCATCCCTCTTTCTTGGACTGACCTTGAGGGTGGGCTTCATGCTGTCTGCTCCATGGGAGTGTTCCGGGCTGTTTCTTGTTATCCTCTGCTCTTCTTCAGCTAGATGCCTATTGGGGAGGGAGGCTAGAGGGAGAAGTGTTAGTGATAACATTCTCTGTCTCCCTCCCCTGCTTCTAGGGAGGTGAATATTGCTTAAGGTGCAGTGTTTTCCTGCTGAGTGCGTGGTGTTTGTGCTCTGTGCTCTGCACAGTGCTCCTCCACCATTGTGCACTTTCCCCTTCCTGAGCACAAAGTCTCTGCAAGAGCTACATCTGGCAGAGGGCCATGCCACAAGAAAGGTCAAGTGATCTGTGGCTGATGTATGGGCAGTTTATATTCTGCTATGTCATACAATTAGTTTGTGGCCCTGATGGACCCAGAGAGTGCTCTTGCGCTGGGTGGGCAAGTTGAGAAGTGGACTAATGATCTGGCTTTGGCCCCAGCCCATTGCTTCCTGTGGGGCATGTCCCCTTGTGCCATCCCTTTGGTTGGTGTAGATTCTGCCCCAGCTGTGAGAGTGGGCCTCGGTCTGAGTGGCTTTTGGATGTGGCGCCCTCCCTACATTTGCCCGTCTTCTCCCTGGGACATCTCTTTTTGGAGGAGGCAGGCAGGCGTATGTTCTGCCTGCTGGTTGGCTGGCATATGCAGTTCTGCCAGTGAGGCAGAACTTCCATCGGCAGGGAGTATCTATGCTGGAATGCGTACGCTGGATTCAACACATTCAGAGTTTGGATTGCACCTTAAATTTGTCAAACATGAAGTTCATTTCAAATGTTTTCCTCTGAGTAGACTTATACATGGGTAGCGTTCACATTAGAAAAATGTTTTAATGTTTTTGATATCAGTGTTAAACATTTAGGCATAAAAGAAGTGATTTTAAAATATGCTATATAAAGAAGAAACTGACAATTTGGGAAGAAATGATATGAATTTAAAGAATGTTACAAATATTGCAATTAGCATATGAATCAGCACATGAATCTTTCAGCCATATGGTTCAACAATGTGAACAAAAACACAGATGTGGTATTTTTGTTTGTAAGGTAACTTGATAAGATGCAAACATACCATTTGCATTTTCTTCTTCAGCTCTGCATTGGCATGTTGATATGCTTCAGCCACAGCGTTCAGGTAATATATAGCGAGACTACAAAATCAAATGTCAATTAGTTAAATTTCTGTGATGCTTTAGGATGACTTAAAAGTTGATAAAAAGAAGGAACAATTTATGATTTGAGAGATCATCTTAAACACAATTCCTAATTCAAGACACATGCATTCTGAATAGTGACCTCAGAAATGCAAATTCTGCTAAACACTTTCCTGCTTTTGGTGTGTGTTAAAATTCGTATTTTCAATCAGTGATCAATGTATTACAGTGGGGAAAAAAGTATTACAGAAGAAAGGACAGAGGAGGACACAGGAAGGGAAGAAATTTTGGAACTCTGCATAATCCATTCTTGAAGAGCTTGATTTCACGCTATACATATATAGCAGTTACCTTTTAAATCATAGTAAAATTTAACTGATAATCTAGAGAATGAGATCCATGTTGCTGAAAATCTCCTTTGCTGTCAAGTCCTTAACCTTTTATTGGCACAACAACTTACATCATAAGTAGAATTGCAGGTATAATCAGTCCTGGATTTGCCACATAACTGAAGATCTTGGCTACAAAGGGTGGAAAATCATGTGTGATCGTCTCTTGGATGACATCATACATTTTCTTTTTTCCACTGAAACAATAAATAAACAGGACATACAAATGACAGTATACTGTATTATTTCAGAGTGATTTTCAATTTGTGTAACTCTTTTGTGTATTTTAAGACACAGATGCACCCATTTTCTCTTCTTTTCTTATAACATGGTATTTAACTGAAATTTGTCCTGTTACATAAAAGTTAGCAAAAAATCAACTTACATGGGCATAATTGTAGGGAAAATTGTAATTGTAGCCTGGGGGTGCTCCTGGATCCATCTTTGTCACTAGAGGCCCAGGTGACCTCAGTGGCTAGGAGTGCCTTTTACCAGCTTCGGCTGTTTCTGGACCAGGATAGCCTGACCACTGTTGTCCACGCACTGGTAACCTCTAGGCTGGATTACTGTAATGCACTCTATGTGGGGCTGCCCTTGAGGTTGGTCCGGAAGCTGCAGCTGGTGCAAAATATGGCAGCAAGAATGCTCACTGGAGCAGGGTATCGCCAACATGTTACCCTGCTGCTGACAGAATTGCACTGGCTGCCCATTTGCTACCAGGCCAAGTTCAAGGTTCTAGTTTTGGCTCACAAAGCCCTATACAGCTCGGGACCAGGATGCCTGAAAGACCGTCTTACCCCTTATATGCCCAGTCGATCACTGCGCTGTGCAGGTGAGGGCCTCTTGCAGATACCATCTTATCAGGAGGTTTGTTCTGCACAACATAGGAAACGGACCTTTAGTGTGGCAGCACCTACCCTGTGGAATTCCCTCCCTTTGAATATTAGGCAGGCACCATCTCTGCTATCTTTTCGGTGCCTTTTGAAGACTTTCCTCTTTCAACAATCCTTTTAAGTTGAGACCTATCCCAGGCTACATCTGTGTCAGAATTGTTTAATATGTTTTTTAATAATGTTTTTAACCCTTTTTAAGGTTGTTTTTTAAAATGTTTTTAATGCTGTTTTGTTTTAATGTATTTTAAAATCTGTTTTTATGATGTTTTAAAGTTTTTTGGTGCTTTGCCACCCTGGGCTCCTGCTGGGAGGAAGGGCGGGATACAAATTAAATAAATAAATAAACAATCCATTTTTTTCTAACAGTAATATTGCAAGTAATCCTCTGTTCTGGATTTTTGTACACTAGTTAGGCTTGGTAGAAACTGGATTAAGGATGTCTGTTTATCTACCTAAACCATTTAACAGCTATCAAGAGTATTATTAAGTTATTTAGCAATTGTGAATTCAGAGAGCCATTTAATTCTTTCAGGAGATCAGACATTATACAATACCACATTCTTTGTATGTAAGAGGTCAGATGGTGCCCCAAATCTGTGTGCTTCTTTGATGCAGTTTTAAAGGGTAAGACAACTAACTGCAAATAGACTTGTCTAAAATAATCCAAACAAACTTTTTTCCTCAAAACTCTGTAAAGAGATTGCTACTGACACTGCTTATTTACAAAAGAAGGGTTCAGACAGTGGAGCAAAAGGAACAATTTGTTCTGAACTGGCTCCACTCTGAGTCAGAGTCAGCAGTGCAGCAAGAAACAGTTACTAAATCAAATTAGGGCTCATTGACATGTTAATCTAGTCTACAGAACAATTTGTGTAGAGCTGATTTAGAATGACAGTAAAAATGCTTATTAATACAGTGATAGTGGAGCATATTCTGAACAAGTCAGTTTCTATTATTCTTCTGTCATCTGTAGTCATTATCTTAGATTACAGACACTGGATATAGGAGATGGAAATGTTGCTGTGGAAAGCAGGGCTTTATTTTTGAAACTTCTCTGAGTTTTGGCCTGTATTGACCCATTACATTTCCATTTTCCAAATTAAGTGTACAATGCTTTTATAGTTCCCTATAGCATTGCTGTGCGTTTCTATCACAGAATCATAGAATAGTAGAGTTGGAAAGGGGCTGTAAGGCCATTGAGTCCAACCCCCAAGTTGTGCACCAAATTCTTTACGTAGCCAAGAGCTGCTGTTCAGATATGTGCTTAAAATATGAAATCTTCTTAGGCAACATATTTTCCTATCAGCAAAGTAGACTAAATCCTACAATCCTATACACATTTACCTGGGAGTAGGTCCAATTTACTCCTTAGTAGATGTTCCTAGTATTACATTTTGTACAATAGGAAATTCCAAGATAAAACACCTCCCTAGAAATTAATCTCCTGTCATTCCAGATATGTAGGTGCTGGTTGTTGGTAAAGGAAACGCATTCTACATTTGCCAAGCTTCGACACACCGAAAATGAGTTCTGAGGTTAATCCCTGGTGAGTGCTGTTTGATCTTAAATCCTTTCTTTCTTTTTATTTATTTATTTATTTGTTGAAAATTTAAGAAATAAACAATTAATGAAGGGAAACATTTTTCTTTTTTGAGGTTCATAGAGAGAGCATGAAGTGTTACCAAGCTGTTGCACACATAGCCTAACTCCTTTCTGTCATGTGAAAACTGTCTTCCATAGTCTCTCTCTTACAGTTTTCTCCCATCCTACCCCCAGCACTGGGAACCATGAGTATATTATGATGGCATATTTCCAGTGTAGTTTACAGGCTTATACACCTTGATTTCTCACTTTCCTCCTCTCCTGCTCTCCTCATCCAGTTTGGTGACATGGGAGGAATGGCCATTGATTTCTCCTAAATTTTAGGATGTAGCGTGTTGTCACCAGTTGGCTGAAAACTGCAATCCTGGAGAGACTGAAAATGTCTAACTGTGAAGTGCTGTAAGATGGGAGTTGCTCCCATCCCCAACAGGAAAGGCACTCTCCAGATGTTTAGGCACTATTCTTAACTGCAACATAGTTAATATTCTGAACTATTCTTAAAGCAATAAAGACATGAGAAGAGCCTGCTGGATCATACCAATGGCCCATCGCAGTGGCCAACCGGTTGCTCAAGGGAAACCCGCAAGCAGGACCTGAGTGCAAGAGCACTTTCCCCTCCTAGTTTCCAGCAACTGGTATTTGGAAGCATGCTGCCTCTGCCTATGGAGGCAGAGCATAGCCGTCATGGCTAGTAGCCACTGACAGCCTTTTTCTCCACGAATTTGTCTAATCCTCTTTTAAATCTGTCCAAGTTGGTGGCCATCGCTGCCTCTGGTGGGAGCAAATTATTACACAATGCATTTATTCCAGACTGCGACTTTCTCTATCTGCATGTGACATGCTGTTGCATGTCCTGGTGCATAATGTGTTCCTGGGTGTGGCGATATGTGTTTGTGAATGGCACATTCCTATGTGGTGAAGAATAGTGCTCAAGCCCATGCAGAATGTTTATCTTGCCAACAACTGAAACCTATCACCACATGCTTAGGGTTACATAGCTAGGATTCAAGCATATATGGTGCCTCCCTTTTAGAGGACACAGAAGAGATCATAATCTACATCCAACTAGCGCCACAGATCTGTCTGACAGTGTCATGAGGATTTTCCACTCCCAAGCCATGGCTGAGCCAGCAAGTGAAGGAGTTTCAATCTGCCCCCCTCCAATCTCATCACAGAGATAGCCCTCCTGCTCTGCTTCCATCCCCTTTGCCCCTCAATCCAGGGGGTTTCCCTCTGCAACGAGGAGAATATCAATACGCCTAACACGTACATCAGCCTACTTGCTGTCCACGGCCTCTCCTTTCACTCTAATCTAGCAATCTCTTCCCCTGGATGCTATTCCTGCTTGCTGCTCTTCATGAACTCATCCCCACAGTTCACATAGGTCAGAGAGAATTTCTTTTTCAGTGCCCCTCATCTTCTGCCCAAATAAGGAGTGCAAGTTTCTCACCTTCAAACCAAGGTTTTTGTGGCCTACAAAGTAACAGTAGATTAATCAGGAAAGGCAGGAGAGACACAGTGAGAATCCAACTTGGTTCTCCCAGTCAGTATTTTAGTAGTATTTAATATGCATTTTAGTGTGTGTTTAATTATGTTTTAATTCTTGATATTTTAACTTATTTTTAAACTGCTTAATATGAGGTTTTAATTGTATGTCAGATGTTTTTTACCTGTTGTAAACCGCCCAGAGAGCTTCGGCTATGGGGCGGTATATAAATTGAATAAATAAATAAATAAATAAACAGAGTACATTTTCTTTAAAACTCCCAATAGTTACAACAACAATTCTTGTTCCTCTACCTATTAAATAATTCATGTAATTATGGGACTGATATGAAAATCAAGAGTAATATCAAGCATTGCACCAGCAGATTTGACAGGACTTCCCCTTCTTCTTTCCCTGTGCACCCCCCAAATCCCACAACCCTCTGGAGCAGCTTTGGGGGCAGACATGCTGCAGGGGAGAGAAGTAGAGGAAGTCCCATTGTGTAAGTGGGATGACACCACAGAATGTCACCCTGGGGATTAAGAGAAATCCCCATTATATATGTACTTGGAATAAGACTCGTTGAACTCAGCACAGCTTACCTCTGAGTAAATATGGATAGTATCGGGTCTGTAGAGAGAATGCAGTGTGCATGGCAGTACCAATGAGGAGGAGTCTAATCACAAGCTAAGTATCTATTCTTTATCAGGACCCCCCAGTACCTGAATGGTCCACAGTCGAAGGAGGGAGGCAGGGACATTATGGTGTAGGCAACTGGCAACAGGCTTAGGAACAGGATCAACAGCAAGAGCCCCATATAAAAATTATTGGATTTGGAGGCCTTGAACACTCGCTCATGGGGAACGTTGCTGCTCATAACAGCCCAGCTCTGGAAATACATAGAGATTAATAAACGCAGCACGTTTATACCAACTAGCCCTGGTGCATAAAAGGATCCCATCCTATAGGGAAGAAAAAAAGAGAAATATAGAACATTTTAAAGGAAGACTTTACCTGAATGTACTTCAGAAGAGCACAGGAGTCTGCTATTGGACTCAAAGCAAGTTTTCACTAGACTAGGAAGCAGTGACAGACTAAAATGTGATAGCATTATAATGGGCATTTTCCTTAAAACAGAGCTTTTTTCCTGCCAGGTTTGCAAAATGGAACTTACTAGGAAAGTCCCTTCTGGTTCAGTCTGAAGGATATATTCAGATGAGCTGTCTCCACCCACTACCCAGATCAGGCAGGAACATGTGATATAACTTAGATGATTTGAGCAGGCAGAAGAGACCTCAGTTCAGCTTCTTTGCACTGTGAAGCAGAAGACAGTGTAGAAAAGTAGGATACTGAAGGAAAAGCAAGGTTAGCTTATGACTAGCTTCCTCTGAGATAGCATGGCAGAACCAGACCCCCAGAGCTCTATAACATCATTAGTCACCTACTTGAGTGGGACTGGCTGTGTCCCTCACAGTGGACCAGAATGGACTGCCACAGTAAGTAGCCAATGTTCTGTTCTCAGTCCAGTGGGGAAGACAGAGCCAGGTGCAACACACACAAACCTTCAAAAGTGGGAAGAAGGAAGGTGGTTGTATGTTTAATATGGCTGGGGAACATGGTGGAAAGTCAGGAGGCACTGAAGGGGGCAGTTGTGGAACTGAGCCTATGTGATAACATGTGGTAGAACTCATCAGTCCCAGAAGGTGGAAGAGGTCCATCAAATCTTAAGTGGAATGGAGGGCTACCTGCTGGGCTACCTCTTGCAACTTGTCTCTCTACTAACATTGGTATCACAACTGTGGCACTGTCCAAATGAGCCCCCAGGTGTTGGAGTGGGTTGCAACTAGCTTTTGGACCAATTGATGACAAAACCATGAGCCTGAAGGACCTCCAATGTAAGTCCTGCATCTGCCCTTGTCT
Organism: Rhineura floridana; assembly: GCF_030035675.1. Classification (NCBI taxonomy): domain Eukaryota; kingdom Metazoa; phylum Chordata; class Lepidosauria; order Squamata; family Rhineuridae; genus Rhineura; species Rhineura floridana. Next base: position 18,399,331 of record NC_084489.1, read on the forward strand.
TGGAAAGAAATAAGGCCTGACAAGGAGATAATCCAGGTTTGGGTACACATGCACCTCCTTCAGGCATAGACTAGCCTCCATATCAACCATAAACTTTGTAAAAACTTATGGAGCTGCGGCCAGGCCAAAGAGGAGTATATGCTACTTATAATGGCTCCTGTGGTAGCAGAACTGGAGACTTTCTATCTGGTTCCATTATGGAACATGCAGGCAAGTCCTGTGAGGTCTATAGAACACAGGAAATCCTCTAGGTGGACAGCCTCCCAACTAGTCCCCAGGGTCTCTTTTCTAAACCTGAAATAGGTCACAAACCTGTCCACATACCAATTCCAAAATGGCACATCACCCCCCCCCCCTTTTTTTAGGACTACAAAAATGAAACAAATCCACTCCTTTGTGATGCTCTATAGGGGGCACTGGTTCTGATACTGAGAAGGTGGCTGATGGCCTCCATTATGGTCTGCTTGCTTGGTGACTTGGAAGCTGGGGTTAGGAGGAACTTGTCTCTGGATTTTGAGGAGAAATTAATGCATTAGCTTCACCTGATAATCCTCAGAGATCTAGCACAGACCTTGTCTACCCTGACAAGAAAAGATGACCTCCTATGAGAGGCAAGGGGGTGTCAAAATAGCTGTTTAGTGGACTTACTGGACAGGAAGAACCCTCCCTTTGAGGACCCCTGACTTTTACTGGTGTATCTGGGGCAGGCCCAGGGGGGTGGGGTCTGCTGGATTAAAATCCTGGGACCTGTAGAAGGACCTATGGGAATAAAAGGAAGAGGGGGTCTTTATGGGTTTGGCACCTCTCTTTACTCCTTTAAGAAGAAAACATATTATTTTTGTCTTTTGCCTCAAAATGTCCTTCAGCCCTTCTTCCCCGAAGAAATGGATCCCTGTGAAGGTCACTGATTTGGTATCTATCACAAAGACCATGGTCTTGGATACTTGGAACTGCTGCATAGTCTTCCCTGCCTGCTCAAGCCATAACACCTGCTCCTGCCTGATCTGGGAAGTGGGTGGACACAAACTATCTGGATGTCTCCATCCTACTGTACCAAGAAAGAAATGTCTATAAAATTTGCTTGATTTGGAGTGCATAGGCTAGAATTTTGGGAGCAGATGTGGGTGGAGAAAGGAGGGAAGACATATTTGGTGAATAGCAATGAACTCAGGAAGTTGCTTTGCACTGAGTCAGACCATTGGCCCATCTAACTCAGTAATGTTTACACTGACTGACAGTGGCTTTCCATTATTTCATACGGAAGTCGCTCCCAGCCCCACCTGGAGATATCATGGATTGAACCTGGGACCTTCTACATGCAATGTAGATGTTCTACCACTGAGATTCGCCCCTTCCTGGGTGCAGTTCTCATGATTTCATTTCGCATTTCCTCTAGGCTAAGGATATTAATAGGCAGGAATATCTCACCAGATCATTCCTTGATTGAAGACCAAACCCAGCACATTGCCACTAATGTCAAACTCTGCATACGAAGGCTGTAAAGAAAAAGGGAATATGACTAGGTGCTAAATTTTACTATTGGGACACTATACAAAAAAGTCAAGGGGAAAATAAAGAATTCTCATCTGAAATTACACATTGGAGTGGTTTCTATTTACTCTTACCCTTTGGATTATTTGAATAAGTATAAAATGGGTATAGTGATAGCTGATCTCTCATTTCAAAAAGTAGTTTTCTAATCCACCTGTTGTTGAATTAGATATTACACAATTATCATTAGGACATGCACAATCTAATGTCTGTAACAAGCTTTCTGGAAGCTTATTTCTCTTTGAAACTAATACATATAGGGTATGGTAAAAGGTTACATACTAGTCATTTTTTATTCCTGGCATGAACTGTATAGATACACAACATTTGATGTCCAAGGCCTAAGACTGGAGCCCAGACATATCTATTCAATACCTTGTCTCCCAGATTCTGTATTTTTTCTGCTGTGGTCATGAGCCACTAGCAAATAGCAGATGATCTCCTTTCACATCAAATTTACATAGTATGAAAAGTTTATTTGCTTTGGTGGGTTATTTTTTCCTTGTTTTTTTTTCATCTGTTCAATATATTGGGTTCAGTTGTCAAGAACTTATTTTTTGATTCTGCTCACCTACCCTTCAAAGGTGATGTTTTGAGGGGAGATGTGGTCTTCGTTTTAGAGCATAAACTCAATCGTTTAAGCACAGACACTAGCTTTCCCATGTCCCCTTTCTGAATTCTACCTAGCGTAGATAATATAAAGTTATGTTGTTGCTACTGGATAGTGTGTGGAATATTGTTTGTGGTTCAGAGCTTGCTCTGAAGTGTGTGTGGCGTGTCTCTTTAAGATACATGCCTAGTCTGTAATAGAAACTCCTCTTCTCCCCTGCCCGGGTGAGTGTGACTCCCTCCATAGTTCAGTGGGGAAAAGTTGAAATCTTAGCCTACCTATGTAGCAAGTCCTAGCTGTTATACTGGATTGTTGATCTGTGTTCACAAATAAATATGGCTGTTGAAGTTTTCCTGAGCCCTGCTGCTTCATGGTATTATGGCAGACCTGTTGCAAGGTTTCTTGACAGAGTGAGTCCCCTTCCCAAACTCCATGGGGCACTACATGCTCTACTCAAGGTAATTTTTGTGCCCAGGAGATCTCTTTTTGCCAACAATTTTAGGATGTATTCTCATGATGTTGATTTGCTATAGCTGCGGTTGTTTGTCCATTGGGGTTAAGGATGGGATCCATTGGCTGGTGCCGTTTCAAAGCATTCTGTCGACCTAACAGACTGGCATCAATTCAAGTTCATTCTGTATTTGCCAGCCGCTGCTTTTACTGATCTTTGTGTGTGTGTGTGTTTTGGCTCGGAAAAAAATATTGATATTAATATCAATATTTTTAAAAGGACATATTGATACATTATAATTCTTACAATCAATGTTTTAGAAACAGATTTTTTAAAAAAGCCCATTTTCAAAAATAGCCCCTGATCCTCAACGACTGAGAAAAAGTGAATTAATGGAAAAATTCAGTACCAAATCTGAATTGGGTGGAATTCTAGCACATCCCTGATCAGTCCAGACTTTCACTGTGAGAATGGAATCCAAATGTAAATTGCAGGCTTGGGCCTCTTGATCTGACTGGGAATTTAGTAGGGGGGGATGTTGGGGGCTTTAACCCTTTACCTCCTGCTTCAGTTATGATTTACATTGGTCTTTCCACATCTGCTTTTTGATTTGGGGCTCATCTACATGGTGGTTTAGTGTGTGTTTGGTGCTACTCACATCTCCTGTAAATTTGCAGGGTTCACATGATGTTACCGGCAAACAGAAGCTATCACACAGTTTCCCCCCTGTAAATCTGTACTAACCCAATCCTCTGATAGTACAAAAAGGGAAGGAAAAATGTCTTCACTCCCTATCTCTAGTGCTTGCAGCCGCTTTGCTCCAGTGCATTTAGGTGGGTGTGTCAATCGTTCCCCTCTCCACGGCCACTTCCTTCTCCTCCCTTCACTCGTTTTATTTCCTGTAGGCTGACAAACAGCTTCCGGTTGCATTCCCCCGTTCTGCTAGCCTTTTTTATGTTGCTGCAAGCTGTGCCTTATTTTTCTTCCCCCCCTAACTTGTGCACAAAAGCATAACATTGCCCAAACAAGTATTTGTATTTCAGCTGTATTGTACCAGTGAAAATACAAGTAATCGCACTTCTGGGTTGTTGTTTTTTAAATGAAACTTACTTGAGCATGCTTGGTTGCCAAGTAACCAGAGGAAGTAGAAATGTTAAATTAGACAGCGTGGTTAGGAAACTGCGTGATTGATGCTTGCCCTCAGTGTAAATAGAAAACACCATGATTGCAGCTGGCCTTGGACCCCTTACTGTGGATGGTGCAAACAGAAAATGGAAGTAAAAATGACGTCTTCAGTACAAAATTATGCTCCCCTGTGGATAAGCCCTTGGACAGAAAGCCTCACTGGAGCAAATGGGAGCTTTTCCCCAATTCAAATACTAGGTATGGGGCCCTTGATCCAGATTAGGATTGTAGTGAGGGGCAAAGGCATGTCTGCAATTTACATTTAAAAGACACTTTTGCTATTTGCACAAACAGTGTTACATCTAGGTTGGTCATGAGATGGTCATGTCCAATCCCATGTGCAGAGCTTTTTTTAACAGTGCTCCATAAGATTTAAAAATGGATTAAAAGCCAATTCCTTTTAAATAGTGATCTGATTTTTGCAAAATTTGTCTGGATGGAGCATACGCTACATTCATAAAGCAGCCCTGGATTCCTTGTTGTTTCTGCGTTTCAGGCAAAATAAATTCTACTTGTATTTATGCAAACAAGTGCATAAAGATACACAATCATCTATTCACATCTATGGAGAGGACATTACACATCCTTCCTCTGCACCAAGCCTCCACCTTGTTAGAGAGACTGATGGTAGTGCCGTTCTCCAAAACTGGAGAGTGGGAGGAAAGCAGAGCTTGGTGAGAACACTTGCAGCAAACTGGGAATACAATAATAGGATTGCTGAAACAATCTGTGTGACTAAAGGCTGCCTTTCTTCCACTGGAATGACAAGCTGGAACGATGTGACCCCATAGATGCAAGAATTACATAATGTTGGGGTTGTCAAGAAAGAAGAATTACAGATGCTGTGTAAAATTGGAGATATAATGAGCTGTCTTATAATGACTCAGTGTTGTCTATCTAGCCCAGCAGTAATGTGACTAGCAGCAGCTCTCATGTATTCCAACTGTTACCAGGGATATTTTTTTTATTTTTTGGAACCTGCCCTTGGTAAATTTGTGCTGTCTGTATTTTATTTTGTTGCCCCACTTTTTGCCTTTGGGGGAACACTATGTTCAAATGTTAGCTGTATGTTAAAGATGTCACTGAAACCACATCAATTGTAAAAAAAAATAGCAAACATGGGGAGGCCCAATTTTTCTTGGGACTGCAACATATGAGGAACAGGCTTAACCCTTCTCTTCCCAGCTGCGATCCCAATGAAAATCCTTCCTGTGGATATGAGCCTTAGACAAAAAGCTCCCATTGACACCAGTGGGAATCCTCCCTGAAAGACTCATCGCAGGGGAGGGGATTTTTGTTTGTTGGGGTCTTGACTGGGGAGGGAAGGGCTAAGTCTCCCTGTGGGCTGCCATCCCACTCCTGCTATTAAAATTTTAAATCCTGGCATGGTTTCTAACTATGTATTTGGCATCAAATCTAGTTAGGCTATGAGTTGCTAGAGTTCAACGTCCTCCTTAAGATCTCTACAAGTTACATTTCTGAATAGGGTGGGGTGGAGGCTGAGAATATTTTTTCATTATTATTATTATTATTATTATTATTATTATTATTATTATTATTATTATTATTATTATTATTATTATTATTATTATTATTACAGTAGTCACTTTTCTCACTGAAGTGACCCAAAGTGACTTAGATTAAAACTCATCAATGCATGCATTTGCACATGAACATGAAGTTACTGTGCAGTGCACAGCCTGATGTTTTGGTTGTAATATCAGATATATGGGTTTGAGTTTTATTATATCTATCTTTTGTTTTAAATTTTATGTGAGCTGCTCTGATATTGCCTTGTAATGTAATGTGTGTAACAAATATTTTAAACAAACAGCAGATTGCCTCCAGCATTGTGAAGAGGGAATCTGGTTATGAATCCTTGGCAATAGGATATAGCAGAGATAGCCAATCTAGTGCCTTCCAGATGTTGCTGGACTCCAGTTCCCATCAGCCTCAGCCAGCATAGTCAATGGTCATGCTGTAGTCCATCAATACCTGGAGGGTATGTGATGTTCCTGTAGGTTAAGCATCTGTAAATATGGTAAGTGCGGGTCTATTAGGTGATGTATGGTAATTGACTGAGAGGGGGAGTACATGGGTGAGAAGCTGAAGTGTGCTGGATGATGATTGGCTGAGTGGCTGGCTGGCTGAAGGTATAAATGGAGGTTTGTGAGTGATGAGGGGGGAGAAGTTGTTGAGTTGGTTGGAGTGAGGTTGTTTGGTGAGGGTTGGTTGGCAGAGTTCTGAGGGAAGTTTGGATTGTATTTGGCTGATATTTAAAGTATATATATGAACAGAAAAATAAAGAGTGACCATATATGAAACCATACGCTTGTGAAACATTCCTAAAGTAATCTTGTTATTTCCTGTTGTTAGTAAATAAATACTTATTTGGTTTACCAAAGCCCTGATCCTCGGCTGGGGAAATATACATACCAGAAGGGAGGGCAAGGTAATTACCAAGGCTGAACAGAAACTGTATCTAATGGTGGCAGCAGTAAAGGGAGATATTGTAACAAGTCAAGTATCCAGAGCAACCCAGAGTTGTATGCTTTATATATAAAGATACAAGGGGGTTGGGAACAGCATAGGCACACAGTCACAAAGTAACAAGCTGTAGAGAGACTTAGGCAAAGTCTCTGGGAGTATTGATTACAGGAAGTGACTGGTGGTGCTGCCTAGCAGTGGGATCTAGTGAGATCTGTGCTAGAGCGGAGTGAGAAACCATATAAAGGACGGTCCTGACTGGTGGTGTCCCTGGTGGTGCCTAATGAAAGGCAGTAGCCACAAGCAGGTGGGAACCTGACAGGGAGAACCAGGGAAGGACGTCACAGGTACCATGTTGATTACCCTTAGGATACAGGAATGGGAACAGGAACAAGGGTGTTAGAAATGTGCCCCTATATTTATCTATGAAATGCTGGCAGTTATGAACTCTCCAAAGTCTCAGGTGGATCTGTAATTTACAGCACTTCTTTCTGAAGCCCTGAAAGAAAGAGATATCAGGAATTTGAACTGGGGATTTTCTACACTGAAAACACCCTGAGCAGTATGGGCTCTCCTACAGGGAGGATATCCAGTTCTGGTTGTACATTTATGCCAGGTGGGGTCACAATACATCCTCATTGTGAGGCCCTGTGGGCTGTGTAGTTGTGGTAGATGTATTCAGGCCAGGAAATAACACATTTATAACTCATAATATGCCCCCCTGTGAGCAGTAACTCCATCTTTTCCTGCAGTGTGTGGGGAATTATGTATGTACATTTCAGTGGGGGAAAATGCTAAAGAGGATTAAAGTGTGGCTTAAAGCATTTGTAAAAATCTATTAATAGCTGAGAATAGTGCTTTATCTACAGGTCATGTACTTACGAATCCAGCCTCTAGGTCCCAGCACCAGCAATAGTTTACAAATCTGACAAAGCAAGCACGGAGAAAATCTCCCACAAGTATTGTTACAAATGTCACAAGTATGTCAGACACAGTGAGCCTCACAAATTCCTGGAATAAAATAAAAATTAAGGAGTAGTTAACCAGTATATTTTCCAATTTACATTCTGAAACTCTTTCCTCAGTTTTTATTATATTAAGATGAAATAGATTAGACATTAAAAACAGGGAAGAATATTTTGGAAACCACTAATTCAACTTGGACAGCCATTAATTCAGTCGCTTTCGTATTTCCCTTTCAGTCTTCCCTAGAAAGCATGTGTTGGGACTTTAGAGGCTAAGCTGGATGTCCTGCTATATGCTAAGCTAATTTTTTTTTTTGCCTCAGAACCCTTTCACCTCAACTGCATTTGTCCAAGTCATAGCACAGCCAGTTGGTTCCTCAAATTCCCAAAGCCCTAGCAACACGGCTTCTAGGGTAGGGGTGAAAGGAAGTTTTAGGGCTATGACATGTCTCTGGAAGCACGCTGGCCTCTGGCTGAACTGATGCCATGCTGGCTTTTCACTGTTGCTTCAGCTTTCCTGATTAAGGTTGCTGGTCAGCTTATGTGCTCTTCAAGACAGTTGTCTAGTTCTCATTGAGGTCAATAAACCTGTCTGCATGCTGTAGGACTGAATGCTGCAGGTACAAAATTTTCCTTTACATGTCAGGATAGACATCTCCTTTATATTTTCCATTCTGTATGGGAAGTGAATCTTTTGTCTGCAGAGTATACAGTGCTCCCACTTGCTCTCTGAAGTGGTACAGCCCAGATACTTTTTACAGCTCAGCCCAGCTCCTTTTAAATATGTTTTTAAAGTGTTTTTTTTTTAAAGATGCTTTTAAGATGTTTTAAGATGTCTTTCGCATTTTGTCCCTGGGCTACTTCTTGAAGGAAGGGTGGGATGGGAATTTAATAAATTATCATAGTAGCAACACAGACTTCTCACATCAGAACTGTGCTTGAGTCTGCTGCTTCTGTCTCTTCCTCTTCTTCAAGGCCTTTCCCTTAGGTTACAACACATTTTGCCAGCAAATATATGTTTTCTCAAGCAAGGCATGTGTCTGGTGGTGACCTGAATATAAGGATGGAAAAGGGTGGCATTTGTATCTGCTGAGTCTTCCCTTAAAATGCTCCTGCCACATTGAAATATTAGTACTGTGAGAGGACTGGGCACTCACATTTGCTTTACGATGTGTAGTTCCTCTCTTAGCCTTCTGCCCTCTGCTGCTGCTTCTCTCTCTAACTGTCCTTCCAACTGCTCTTTTCCTTTTAAATTTCCCAAAGTTCTGAACTTCTTCTGCTTCAGACCTGCTCTCCTATTGGTCAGACACAGATTCCACGCAGATCTCTACTTTTCCTTTTGGCTGTGGCCACTAGATGTCTCCTGTGCTGTAGTTTCATAGGCTTTGTTGTAACCCTGGCTACTTCTTTGTCCTTACTGACAAAAATATCAAAATAATGGAAAATAATTTTATAATCTCCTCTTTCCTCCCCTCCCCAATGGAGAACAATGCCAGACTCAATAAGAGACTATTTGGCACTAAGGAGTGACGTATGTAAGCTGAATATATTATTGATGATAAAAGACGAAAAGCATTTTACATGTAATCAGATCACTACACCTCTGTGATATTAGTTGTAAAAAACCCTGTCGATAACTAAGGCATCTAATTATGACCTGGAGAATACAAAGATATCAGCCTTGTGTGTTGATATGTGTCCTGCCCAGCTTTCAGGCTTTGCATAGGCATTGCTGCCCTGGGCTCCTACTGGGAGGAATGGCGGGATATAAATCAAATAAATAAATAATAGATCTGGTTGGTCACTGTGAGAACAGGATGCTGAACTAGATGGGCCTCTGTTTTGATCCAGAAGGGCTCTTCCATTTTTATGCGTGTGCATTGAGGGTAGGATTTGCCCCTTCCATGGGACTTTAATTGAAATAACTCTTCTTCAGATTGGGGGTGATAGGAACATAATCCAGCCAGAGTGATTTGATCAGGAAGACTACTATAAGAGAACAGGTAGTGGGACATGGATATCAGAACAATCCAGAGCTACTGTTGACAGGAAAGTCCTCAGTGATCCGTATGGTCAAAAAGAAAACCTTCAAATCTTTGTGCTTTGTAGTGGCTGAGTACTTTCAACTTAGGGTTGCCATATTCCAGTTCTACAAATCTGGGCAGGCTAATTTGCATATTATTTGCTAATTATGCAACATATTAATGGTTGCATTGTCCAGTTGTTTTGTTTTTGCACCTAGTGTTCTTGTTATGTGCCTTCAAGTCGATTACGACTTAAGGTCAGTTTTTTTTAAAAAAAAAACTTACATTTTTAGTTTTAAATGCCTGGACTCTAGTTTCCAACACTATAGAGCAGCCTTTCCCAACCAGTGTGCCTCCAGATGTTGTTGGACCACAACTCCCATCAGCCTCAGCCAGCATTGCTAATGGTCAGGAAAGATGGGAATTGTAGTCTAGCAATATCTGGAGGCACACTGGTTGGGAAAGGCTGCTATAGAGTATTTGGGCTGTAAACACACTGGTCGCCAGAGCAAAGCATTTCCATTAGCCACACCTGGAGGGGGAATGGATTGATCTGCTGATCAGTTGCAAAATCTCTTTGAAACTGAATTTTAAAAAATGCACTCAACCTACTCCCACCAGACTTTACAGTAAAAAGGGGTGGGGTTTGACTAGCATTGTGTGCCCCATTTTCAAAAGAGAGAAGTGGAGACTTGTGATGGGCTCTGTTGCTGCAATAACTGGATTTGCCATTGGATTAATTGTTTCTGATATTCTCTGTGTTTGTAGAAAGAATTTTGAAGTAGCAACTCTCCACGCCTGGTAATTCATTCTTCTTTTTTCTGATACTTTAAAAAAAATTTTGCTTTGAAATCATCCATAGTGTAAGTGATACTTTTATCGATCTACATTCTAGGTGAGCTTTTCAAATGTGTATTCCTTTTCACTGACATCAATGAAGTGTTGATTGTAACTGACAGATAAAAAGCAGGAGGGGGGAATGAAGTGTTGATTGTAAGCAGCAGGAGGAAAGATACTGACTTGCCTTCACCTATTCTGCAGTGCACTTGAAAACGAATGTAAACAGGCAATCATGACTGAGTTTAGAATAAAGATTGATTCCAGTGGAATCTCGTGAATAAATAGAAATTATAATATCAACAATTCTGTGCAAAGCAAAAAAAAATATCGGAGGAGATCAGAAAAATGAAAAGCTATTGGAGGAAAAACGAATTGGATCATTAACAACTACCAGGGGGCCACACTTAAAAACAAAACATAAAACGGAGAGGATTCCTAGTGGTGATGCACTGGAACTGGCAGAACAGTGTTTCTACCCTTATTTATTAAGAGAATTTATATCCTGCCCTACCACTGTTAAAAACAGAGCTAATGGCAGCTTACAAGCATAATAAAAACAATACAAATACACAATCAATATAAAAACACAAAACAGAAACAAACATAAAACAAGTCAATGCAGCAGTATAAAAATCCAGCATAAAAAGCTCGCAAAGCATCAATTAAAAGCAATATTGTGACTGAGAGGTTGTCTGTACCAACAATTAGGAAATGTGAAATGAACACACCACTATAACTTGTAACACAGATAGAAATCAAGATTTCAATATTATCAGTTCAGTCAATCATCTTATCTAAAGAGAGTAGTGTCTGAGCATGTGAGAAATGTCTTTAGTACACTGATTCTCACAAACCAGATCAGAGAGAGGGGAAACACAGCCTTCTATGATACAGGCTGGAACTTGATGGAGACTTGAGTGCTTACACCTTTTTTTTTAATGCAATAAATACTAGAGACCTGGCAAGATGTGCTGGCATTAGACAGGGCAGCTGTTTCATTCCTATTAAGGCGAGGAACCATTCCTATTAATCTTACAGGGAGAAAAGGTTACACCCTCCCAATGCACTGAATACGTCTCTGTGTGTATATATGTACGTGTGTGTATATATGTACTCATACACATATACACACATCCATCCCTGGGGAGGAAATGAAGTAGGGTGATCTTTGGTGAGGAGATGCCTGCCAGTCATTTTGAAGAAGGATATGTATTAAAAATACATTTTAGTCTTTTCTGAATTGCTAGACAGAGGCGCTGCCAGGCAACAGGGTGAGTGAGGCTGCAGTCCAACTCAACTTTACTTGGGAATAACACCATTTAATATGGTGGGGGCTGGGCTGAAAAATGCAAATGCTAATACCTCAGCCTTTTCTACAGAGAGGTTTGTTTTTATATCTTGCATTTGTTCAGAGAAGGGAGCACTTGCTGGATTCAAACTCCTTTATTCCCTCCTCCAGGATGGCAGGCAGACACTCCCATTGCATTCACCACTTAAGACGCATACCCTGAGACACAGAGGCAATTGAGGTGAAGGCTGCTTCTCCTTGCTGACTCAATCAGAAAGTCTATGGATAAGGGATGGAGCTGCATGTGCTGATCCAGTGAGCATGTGTAGTTTCTTCATATGTATCAGGCAGACACACTAAAATTCTTCATTTTCCCAGGAGAGCTGTGGTGTCCCTCACTGGCTAAGAACAATGGAAGGCAGAACTAGGTTGATTTCTCACAAAATGGGCAGAAAACTGCCTCTACATTTTGCCTTGTATCTCTAGATCCACAAGGGCTTGAGACTTGATTCTTTTTTAATGAAAGCCGGGAATCTGGGCAATCTAATGGGCTAAGCAGCCACCAGGTAGCATGGCTAGAATCCGGGTAAAACTGAGCTAACTGGGCAATATGGCAACCCTATTTCAGCTGCATAGGGTAAAAGGTGGGGTGGGGATGAACAGTGAGCACTTTGGCTCCGTAGGAACAAGATGAAAGAGGCTACCGGTAGGCCCTACCATCAGGCAGAGTGAGGCAGCTGCTCTGAGGGGTTATTTGATTTATCATTGTTGTATTTTACTTCCATAGAGATGCTGTGCCTGTGAGATTTTCCAAAATAAATTAGCCAGCCTTGGTATACACATTTGGACTGAGGTACGGATCGATTTGCTGCTTCATCTCAGATAGTAAAATAACTTGGGCTGGCCCTGTGGGAGAGAAGTTCTTGCTTTACAGTAGTCTTAGGAGTCACCATTTAGATAAGTTTGGGCCCTAAATGCTGCTGTTAAAGAAATACCAGATTTTAACTACACTGATAATTAAGAAGGGAGATTACTGATAAGGCAGTTACTCTTTTGCTCCTGCAGGAGACAGTGATATAGAGTTCACCTATTGTACAGGCTGAGTCATGAAGTTTGATTTTGATTCTAATACTGTTTTAATTATTTATTGTGACAGATTTACCTTAGGATAGCCTTTCTGCACTGGCACTTGACCTGGTAAAGAAAGAACAGTCATGCAATCACTGAGACTCGTAGGTCCTTTAAAATGATTGCTCTGCTCAGGAGAAGGAACATTTCAGCTTGGACCATATTCTAGCTAGCAACCTTGTGACAATGACCTGGTCACTGTTCTTGGCTACAGCTTGTGGTTAGTAAGGAGAGAATTTAATCATGAGCCTGGGTTCGGATGACACGCTAAACCAAACGTTCGCTTATCTCAGTGTGGCATGGGAGTAAATAAGACAGGGATGGAGCAAAAAAGCTGCAAGCTCCTCTCTGGAAGTCTGCATCTTTGTGTGGTGCCCGTAAGCCACAGTTTGGCTTATCATGTTTTGCAACCCTTATTTCCTCCTGAATTTCTGTTGTGGAATCACAGAGTAAGAACGTAGGAAAAAAATACTACTTGATTATGTATTTAGAGTCCTTAGTCTTTTGAGGAAGTTGCACAGTCCTCTATGACAAGTGTGGGGAACCTTTGGCCCTCTATATGTTGCTGAACTACAAGTCCCATCAGCCCCAGCAAGCATGGCCAATGACCAGGATGATGGGAGCTGTAGTTCAGCGACATCTAGAGGGCCAAAGGTTCCCCACACCTGCTCTATGAGGTCAGGCTGCAAAATGATACAGAGGTGCCATGGCTGTACAATACAATTCATGTTGACTGATGGTATAGCTCTGAACCTGCTTTAATAGGGCTCATGCTAGCAGCCCTGTCTGAGGCACTGTAAAATGGAATCTCATGGAAGCACTTACTATTCCTACAGTTGTTTCCCAGCAAGGACCTCGAGGCACATCTGCTGGATCCATAGGAGGGACAGGAACAGTACCATTCCCTGTAGATGAATTATGGTAGTTGAGGATGGTCCAGTATGTTATGTTTCTGATCTTGCCTTCTTCACCCAGCTACAATAGAAGACATATTTGTATTAAAATAATCTAAGTTAAGTTTCCTAAAATGTATGCTAGGCCTAACCACCAATCCTCATTACAGTAACTCAAACATCCATGATTCAACATTTAGATGAAAAAAGCAAGAACTTGAAAAACAACAGGGATCTTAAAGCTGTATCATCCAGGGTAAGCCACCTGGAAAGCATATGCTATGGATTATCATTTGAAAGTATATCAGAGTGGTGGACAAGGCAGTCCAATGGCATTGGCTATTGATGAGAATGAAAATCAGCTAGCTCTCCTAAATTGGAAATTTGGGCATTAGTGGTGTGGCAGAGACGAGAAGTAAAGGCTGATGTCAGGAGTACACAAGTGTTCGTATTCTGAACACATCAGGTCTGTTGAGCTTCGCCCCTAAGCCTTTGTTTGTTTGTTTTTAATCCTTTGATTCACCTGCTATAGTTAGAGTGGAGTTCCACAATAGTTTATATCTCAGTAAGCTTTTGAAGAATTGACCAGGTCTGTACAGCACTGTACTAAACCTGAGAGCTGCAAGTCTTAATAATCCTTTCTCTTACTTTGGGGTAGATTTTGTAACATTGTAAGAGCTAGGCCAGTGGTTCCCAACCTGGGGGCTGTAACCCGTAGGGGAGCAGCAAAGTAATCCAGAGGGGGTTGCAAACAGTAAAGAAATGAATTATTCTTTTTTTAAAAAGTTTTCACTCCCTGGATGCTGTCTGCTCTCCACTGCTGCTGTAGATGACACCTTCCCCTTGTTCCAAATGAGAGGGGAGGACTTTTGCTGAAGCACCAGAGCATCTTTCAGGCATGCCGAGGGCAGGCATCTGCCTATAAAACATGTGGCAGATGCCGAAGGAGGCTGAGGGTGGAGCTACCAGGAAGAAGAGGGGATTATTATGACTGGCTACTGGCTCCTCGCACTGCCACTGCTGACGACGCCCTTGCTCAGAACGAGGAGAGGGCTTTTCTTGAAGCAAAAAGCAGTAAGGCTACAAGGAAATGCTGCTTCCCCCCTTCCTTTCTGACAGCCAGCCTGCCTGCCTTTCTTGGCTCCTTCTTCGTTGCCACCTCCTTTTAAAAATTATTCTTATTTGTGAGGCTGCCCAGTTCTCTCCTTTGGCCCAGACAGAGCCAAGGAGCAGTGAGGAAGCTCAGGACTTGCTTGCCCTGCATTGCGGAAGCTAACTGTGTGTGTCACCTTTCCCTCTTTCTTCCACCTACACTCCGCCCCCCAGTTTCTCTCTCCAAGGCGCTGCGGCACTTGAGGGCTTCCTCCCTCCCACGTGCCCAAATGCATACACACCTGCAGATGCTTGCAGGAGGGGCAGGTGTGTTTGTGTGCATTCATGTGCTGATCTGTCTTCTGCTCTACTCCCATTCTCCAAGTGCATGCTAACCAAGTGATCAGTTCTGATAATCATCCCAAGGCCTAGAAGCACTAAACGCCCTCCTCAATCTATTCACCCTTTTGTCTTCACAATCTTGCATCCCCACCACTACCACATTGCTGCTTCTTTATTATTATTATTATTATTATTATTATTATTATTATTATTATTATTATTATTATTATTATTATTATTATTATTATTTATTTATTTATTTATTTATTTATTTTTAAAAAGCTCAGCAGATTGGCTGAGTCTCGGTTCCACATTTTGCAGCTGAAATGTATTTATTTATTTATTTATTATTGCATTTATATCCCACCTTTCCTCCAAGTTGCTCAAGATGGTGCACATGGTCTCCCCTCTTTCCATTTTCTCCTTACACCAACTCTGTGAGATAGGT
The DNA here is from genome assembly GCF_030035675.1 of Rhineura floridana. Classification (NCBI taxonomy): domain Eukaryota; kingdom Metazoa; phylum Chordata; class Lepidosauria; order Squamata; family Rhineuridae; genus Rhineura; species Rhineura floridana. The sequence goes on from NC_084489.1 coordinate 18,414,635, forward strand.
CAGGCTGAGAGACTGTGTCTGGCCCAAGGTCACTCAGTGGACTTCATGGCTGGGTGGGGATTTGAACCTGGATCTTAGTCTAACACTGTAACTGTTGGGAGACAGGACTGTATATCTTCAGGCTGTGTGTGTGTGTGGGGAGGAGGATACCAATTTGATTGGACCTTTGCATTAAGAAAAGAAAGCAACACCTTCCTGTCTGCAGGGAGCTTTTTATGGAAAGGGGTATTTGGAGATGTGATTTTTACCACACACTGTTTTTTCAATTAACAGAGACTAAAATTACAGTTAGTGGGGAGGGGTCACGAACATTTTTGAGCTTACAAAGGGGATCCTGTACTCATAAAGGTTGAGAAGCACTGAGCTGGGTAGGCCATGTAAATTAGCTGTCATGAAGCTTCCCTCCTTCTCCCTAACTATTCATTTGACATATAATGTGGATAGACAAACCTTCCAAGGAATCTTTTAATGAAATGCAGTATGCTTTTATTTGGGCCTGATAGATAGATAGACAAACAAACAGACAGACATGTATTTGCATCAGCCAATGGCCTTTGCAATTTAAGTATAAAACCGAAACATATATAGACAATTAAGGAGATAAAAAATACAAAACTAAATTAAAACACCAGTCATTTTATACATATATAAACATAATATGAACATAAGGACACTTCTAAACAGAAAAAATTACCAACTCAATTACAATTTTAAAATTGTACAATTTCAGATTCAGGGCATTCAGATTTGGGCTGGTTAATGCTTCTACAGAGGAAGATGGGAGTGGAGATTTGACAAGGGCTTGGTGCTGCTTACACCTCCCTGCCTTGCTTGATGGACTATAAATTTATTTTCCATTGCCCTCAGTCTTTTCTGTGGCTCAGCCCTACTAGCCACTTCCAGGAGTCATGGGCTCCTCTTTAGCTAGTCCTCTACATCAGCCTACAGTTTTTGTAATTGCAGACTCAACAAAGGCTATTTTTAACTGACTGATTTCATCTCCAGTGCATTCTGGCTGTATTTTCTGCTCTAGATCAGACAGATCTGTCTGGATCTTTTCTCCTAAGGCAATCCAAAATGTAGAGTAAGAGCTGGTATAACATAAGGTTAAGAGGCTGCTTTGAACCTCACCACAGCCATTAACTCTCTCTGAGCCTCTGGCCCCTATCTGCAAAATGGGCACAATATTGGGCTGGCTTACTTATAGGGTGGTTGTAAGGATTTCACTGAGCTAATTTATGTGAAGTGCTGAATCTGGAAAGCATTATGTAAATGCAAAGTAGTATTATCTACTTGGATCAATCCCCCCCCCAGCAATCTGTAGTTCAGTGTGGTAGTAGCCTGGATCATTATGAAAATCTTAGCAACTTGCTCTGTCTCACAAAGGTTTTTACCAACTGTCATGCGGGTAGAATAAGAAAATTATTGATAACATTTTGTCTTTATACCAACCCTTCTGAGGCAGTGGTGCCATCAGGACTGCATTTGGGGACAGACTTCCAGGGGTCCATGCAGTAAGATAAGCAGGAGGACCCCCCAAACACATCAGCTTACCACACATTGAAGTAAGTGATTATAATTGTAAGACCCCACCCCTGTAAGACCATTAAGTCCAGAGTCTAAAATTAACTAATTGCACCACTGCTATGGGGGAGATTAGGCTGAGAAATAGTAATTGGTCTGAAGTCAGTGAGTTACGTCAGTGAATAGATTTTTGAACATGGGTCTCCGCAGACTGAATCTACTGTGGGTTTTAATTCAGGAGCAAGGGACTACTTCATCTGGATAATAGACAATTTTTACACTTATACGCAAGATTTTCCACAGTGCTGCTGTTGTAGCTCCAACTTTGTTTCAGCCCACTGCACCACCTGCCTCCTTGACAATTTCCATCAGAATTTGTTTCTAGAGGTCTGCCTTTGAAAAGCTTAAAATGTACTACATACACATTAAGGCATTTATTTATTTTTCACATTCATTAATAAAACACCCTAGAAACACTTCTTTAAAAGCATAGAACTGCTCCAGGGATTGGATGGTGGTGATTTCTTGGTGACAACATCACAGGTGTCAGTCATTCAGCACCATCTGCAGCTTCAAGCTTCAAGAATCTTTTTGTTTCTGAGTTCAAGGGGACATTTGGACTACATGTAGCAAGGCGCTTGTAAAGCATCCACATTGCTCTCAAATGTTACACCTGTCTTCATCCTATATCAGTAAGATTTTCAGCGTGTCATTATCATCATCATCATATTAAAGAGAATACAGGGAATATGGCATTTAGCAAGCAATATAAATGTTGGCTTGAATCCTACGATAAGTCACCTTAAGGAAGTTCACAGAACTACCCCCCTCACCACATTGTAGCCACCTGCACCCCCAAAAAGCATCTCTAAAGGTTCTTCCTGAGCCATGTAGGATGGGCTACATCAGCTGCTGGGAGAGCAGGGAATGCAGGACTTGCCTAAGACATGTTGCTATTTATTTATTTATTACATTTATATACCGCCTCATAGCCGAAGCTCTCTGGGCGGTTTGAGGCAGCGTAGCAAATAATATCCGTACATGGAAGTCAAGGTCCATAATACCCCAAGCCAGCCAAGTTACATTGGCACCTGAGACAGAAACCCCCACAACCATCTCCCTTTGTTCCTGGCAGTAAAACTATCACTCTCTCTCTCACACCACCCTACTAACTTGGCATCCCCCAAAGAAGATAAATTGACACCAAAAATACAAAGATTACATGAATAGTTCTGCCTTTCTCCATAAGCAGGGCCCAAAGGAGGTGGGGTTGTGGGGGCCACACCCACCCATGAAACCCCCAGTAACTTTGAGAGTATGAAAGAAGGTCTCTTTCATAATAAGAAAAAAACATGTGCTACTATATTACCAAAGCACAATCAATAAACTCAACGTACACCCATGTTTATATAACAGTATTGTTGCGCGCCACCTAAATCTCCGAGCGGTGAGATTTCCAGGGGTCCCTGTGCTCATCCTGGGTTTGGTTTCCTTGGGAAGGTCAGCGGAGACTGTGGTGTCTTTATGAAATATGGTTATTTATTTACACACATTCCAACCTGAGCTTAGGATGGAGGGGTTCAAGGTATCAGCAGTCCAATATCCAGCTTTTCCATCAGGGTTACAGGAGGCATTCTAAAGCCATGGTGCAGAGAGCCAGTCTCTCTGCCTGCCTCCAGTTCCCAGCCTTCCTCAGAAACAACTAAAAACACAAGCCTCTCCTCGGCCCAGGAGGGGGGGGAGAGGCTCTCCTGAAGAGTTTCAATGACAAAAGGATCTCCCTGGCCCATTCACCAGTTGCTGGGCACCTGATAGACCCATTAACCCACCTGGCCACTCTATTAGATTAACAAAAGAAACTCATCTGACCAGCAGAGAGAGTTCCTCACCCTCCAGGCGCAAGTCTCCAAATCAGAGGCTGGAAGGGGACTCATAGGAATTATCCATCTCAACCCCCCAAACTCACAACAGTATTATATTTGTTTGCACTGACAGAAACATTTTAAAATGGTACCCTTCAATAATGACTGTGTACTGCTGTGATGCTGTGCTAGAATGACTGAGCAACATAACGAGTCCAACTGTGTGTCCAAAGAGGAATGTTTGCTACCTCTTGTACGCATTTGAATTTAGAAACTTTGAAACTTGTATATTATATGTAGCTAGAAGGATGGGTTAGCAAATGGTGGGAACATGTATTATTGCTTACCTCTGTATGGCTCCATTCATCCTTGACCCATTGCTTCTAGGACTGTTAAGCATAGCCACTTTTGCTGCCTTTCCCTAATGTGAGGTGTTGGGTCAGGCGTTAAGACATGGAAACAGGGTGAGGTAAGAATGGGGAGTGGTGTGATCCAGGGCAGGAAGGCTGTGACCCTCCAGGTGTTGCTGGACTACAACTCCTATCATCCCTGACAATTGGCCAAGTTGGCTAGGACTAGAAATGGGCAAGAATTTCATTTCAGTTTGCATTTCAAGCTGAATCTATCAAATCCACACTTTCCAAAACAGTATAACTGAAACACAGCCATTTGAAATTAGCACTTATTCAAATATTATGATGTAGTTTGTGAACCAAATAATGTTTACAAATTGCTTATATTAGGTGAAAGCGTGCATAAAAATGAATATATGAGTGAAAATAACATGCAAAATGCATTATATGCAAGGTCCTTGAACGAGTGGTTGCGGGCCAGCTCCAGACACTCTTGGATGAGACCGATTATCTGGATCCATTTCAGTCGGGTTTCAGGCCTGGTTTTGGCACAGAAACAGCCTTGGTCGCCCTGTATGATGACCTTTGTCAGGAGAAAGACAGGGGAAGTGTGACTCTGTTGATTCTCCTTGATCTCTCAGCAGCTTTCGATACCATTGAGCATGGTATCCTTCTGGGGAGACTGGCTGAGTTGGGAGTGGGAGGTACTGCATTGCAGTGGTTCCACTCCTACTTGGCAGGTTGCCTCCAGAAGGTGGTGCTTGGGGAACATTGCTCGGCACCCTGGACTCTCCAGTATGGGGTTCCGCAGGGGTCAGTTCTGTCCCCCATGCTGTTCAACATCTACATGAAACCGTTGGGTGCGCTCATCCGGAGCTTTGGAGTGCGTTGCCATCAGTATGCTGATGACACGCAGCTCTATTTCTCCTTTTCATCTTCTTCAGGTGAGGCTGTCAATGTGCTGAACCGGTGCCTGGCTGCGACAATGGACTGAGGGCTAATAAACTGAGGCTGAATCCAGACAAGACTGAGATTTGCTAGTGGGTGGTTCTTCTGACTGGATGGTGGATGTCCAACCTGTCCTGGATGGGGTTGCACTCCCTCTGAAGGAGCAGGTTCATAGCTTGGGGGTTCTCCTAGAATCATCTCTGTCACTTGAGGCTCAGGTAGCCTCAGTGGCACGGAGTGCCTTCTACCAACTTCGGTTGGTGGCCCAACTACGTCCCTATCTGGACAGGGATAACCTGGCTTCAGTTGTCCATGCTCTGGTAACCTCTAAATTAGATTACTGCAATGCACTCTACGTGGGGCTGCCTTTGAAGACGGTTCGGAAACTGCAGCTTGTGCAAAATGCAGCGGCCAGATTGGTAACAGGCACCAGACGGTCCGAACATATAAAACCAATTCTGGCCCGCTTGCACTGGCTGCCTTTATGTTTCTGAGCTTGACCTATAAAGCCTTACACGGCTTGGGACCACAATACCTGATGGAACGCCTCTCCCGATACAAACCCACTCATACACTACATTCAAGATCAAAGGCCCTCCTCGGAGTGGAGAATGGCAACAAGGGAGAGGGCCTTCTCAGTGGTGGCCCCCAAATTATGGAATGATCTTTCTGACGAGGTGTGCCTGGTGCCAACACTGTTATCTTTTCAGCGCCAGGTCAAGACTTTCCTCTTCTCCCAGGCATTTTAGCATGTGTTCTATATTGTTTTAAATTTTTAAATTGTATTTTAGATTGTTTTTAAAAGATGTATTTTAAATTGTATTTGTTTTTAGTTATTGTAGACCTTTGGCTAATAAATAAATAAATAAATAAATAAAAATGGCTTGCAAAATGTGTACATTAGTCAAAACCACCTACATAAATGTGTTTATTAGGAGAAATTCGCACTAAAATGCTGGAGAAATTTTTTAAAAATCACAAATTGCTGCAGAAATGCAGAGAACTGAATATAAGATTGGAAAAATGAGAAACTGAGAGAACCAAAATCAACAGATTTGCCCATCCCTAACTGGGACTGACTCAAACAACACCTGAAGGGCCACAGGTTCCCCAGTAGTTCCCGATGGGAAGGCATGCACGGGTGACGGGGTGTGTGTGTGTTTCCCAGATGAAAGGCTGCAAGCTCTATAAACACAGTGTATTACCTTCTCTCTCTCCTGTCATGGTACCTCTCCTAGCAAAGCTGGCAAAGCAGTTTAAGAGGAAGACGTTGACTCTCACAGAAATATCGGACTTTATTATATGAGAGGCAAGGCACTAGCTACATCAGGAGCATACTAGTGCAGGGGGACATTTGGAAATCTAAGCAATTTTTAGCAGCACAAAATACCCATTTCATGCAAGAAAAACTGGCAATGGTCAGAACCATGACCCCAACAGGTAAAACATCTATACTCTCCAAAAACAAATAAAACACAGACAAAAAAGAGCAGGCAACCCCACAACCAAAGCAATAACAAAAATACCCCCCAAACTCATTTTTTAAAATAAAATCTGGGAGAAGGAAGGGGTCTTGGTGAGCACCAAGGAGGCTGTCTGAGGATGTTGTGGTGCCCATGGGTACAATGTTGGGGACCCCAGTACTAGTGTATCAAATCCAGCAAAGAGTCTTTGGGCACCTTAAAGACTAACAAATGCATTAATCTTAACATGTTAGTCTTTAAAGTGCCACAAAACTCTTTGTTTTTGCTGCTACTGACTAACTCGGCTACCCCTCTGGAACTTACAAATGTATATTCTTTTTCACTTCTCACCTTGTCTTTGACATCATCCATTAAAGCCAACAAGAAAGTATATAGGTTTCCAAGGAAGAGTGCAAAAATACGTCCAAGTTGCCATTTCAGTCCAATGCGAGGGTGATACTCCTCTAAGTTTGCAATGGTTTCAAACAGTGGAGGGCAAAACATTCCAAGCAAGGACATAACAATTTCAACCTGTCATACAGGAAAAAAAAGGATTTTTTTCAGAACAATGTTAATGAGCAGACACCTGCCAACACAAGATCTTAAGTGAGCTTCACTTAGAGCAGATTGCCACTGGATTTTTGATGGTATGAAAGTGAGACAGATGATGCAGAAGTGAAAATGAGCACTGTCCTTCAGCTTTCCTGCTGCATCATATCCAGGTTCTGCTCATGTATGGATAAAGGCAAACAAATTGCTCACTAAATAAGAGCTAGAGTGCAAGATCATGCTGGGATGATTGCTACCATCCTGCATTCCCATGGCTACCCACGTTTTGCTGCCTGAGGCAAAGCAAAGGACAGGATGGCACCCCCACCACCCCACACTCCATTTTCAAAAGCCAGCTGGACTGGCAGTTGAATTTTATTTTAACAGTAGTGATGGGACTGCGTCCTCCACCATTGGTGAGAGCAGAAGGCTAGCTTAGAGGGCCCTGGTCAAGTATTCTCACACACTCAGTTCTGTCCTTTAGTACCTTGCCACCAGTCCCCAATCTCCAGCATCCACTGCCTGAAGCAGTTGCTTCACTTTGCCAAATGGCAAAGTGCATTTCCTTTGCCCATCCTACTTTTGGGGGGCGGGGTGAGGTGGGGAAAGGCTGCCTTTGACCTCCTGTGGAGGATAGTTCTCTCACACCATCAGGTAGAGTGAGATGGCCACTTCAGGCAGGTGATTTTGAGTATCATGGAAGGGTACAAATTACTCATTATTGTAGTTTATTATTGTCAGATTTTTTTACTGCCGGAGAAGAGAAATGCATGCAGGATTTTCTGCCTCAGGTGCCAAAATAACATAGGGACAACCTTGGGGTGTGATTTCCTGCATCATCTCAGGGCAAAATGTCTTGGGCTGTGTTTGGGTCTCATATTTTCTCTCAGAGAGTCATGAAGGGAAAAGCACACTTCTACCTTGCTGGGCATTTACAGGATGGATTTTTCTGCTTCATCTTTCTCTCCCTCAGGCGAACATAGAGCTGCGGAGTTGTTTGTTCTCTGAATTGCTGCAGAATTTCTGTATATGTTAAAAAAATGGTATCCAAGGAGTAGTATCCAGGCACCATTACAATATTGTTTTAGATGCCTGCTGAAAACGTGTGTTTCAACAAGCTTATCTAGACACATTATTTAGTTACCTATATTTGTTTTAAAAGCTTTATATTTGCTTTTAAATGATGGTTTTATGTATATTTGTTTTTAATTGGTTTCTGGATTTTGCTGTTTTATCTATCATTTTATTTGTACATTTCTCTGAGAGCTTTTTGATCAAGCAGTTTATATATTTTCTAAATATATAAAAGTGTATTGGCACTTGCTTCAAGTTTTTCATCAATACAGTGTGGGAGATACTAATAGTTACAACGCTGCTCTGAAAATGTTGGTAGATTTTTGTAGAAAGGCAAGGTATAAATGTAACAACAACAGCAACATAAAGTAGTATGTCATCAGGTTTGAGGCTCTGGTGCTTTCTAATGAAACTAATTAATTACAGTCGGATAGCTTAAAGCACATGTTTGAATTGCATGGGAGCATTCCTTTACCAAACAGCAGTGAGATGCTTCCTAAAAAATGCATTCCTTGAAGTAAATGCTTTAAACAAATGATTTCAGCTTGCAACGCCTCCTGTAGAAACAACACTGTGGATAGAGACACACTTGTAGTTCTGCTGGCTTCAGTGCATCTCTGGCTAGGCCAGAGATGCATGAGGCTAGTCAAATCCCATTGTTTACTCCAAAACCTGGGGGAATGCAGCTCCAGTGCATTTCTCTGTGAAAATCAGCTTTACACAGAAATCAAAACTGGTTGGTAGAACTTGTTGCTACTCCATGGTGTGTCCAATGAAAACACTTTGCTAAAGGTTGGGCAGAGACAGTCCTTAGCCTAATGGTTTGCTGTGGGCAGTCCTAAATGGTCTGAGATCAGCAGTTGAGAAGGGAGATGTGTCTAGCCATGGGCAAACGTGTTTTAAACCAAAGCCAGAGAAAATGATCTGGTTTCCTTTAAAGCAGCTGGTGAATCTGCAGGCTAAATCACTTCTGATGTAAAGTGGATATGCAGCTTAATTATGCTCAGATGGTGAGGGATGAAATCAACAGTAGGTATTTCTGTATGTTGAGAGAATTAGCCCTCTACATGCACACCCATCACAAATATCTGTATCTTCAAAGGGAATGAAGTTATACAAAGAACACCCATTTATAGGGCAAGTGGGACATTACCCATTTTCAGTTTTACAAGGGGGAGGTTAAGAAGCCTGTCACCTGCTCCTGGGCACTGAACTCCTACTGTGGCTTGACCAGTTTGGTGGCTGGCAGCAGGAAAGGGGAAAATAAGTATTCTGGTTTGCTTAAACACACATGGTACAATTCTCAGTAATTTCCGATTGTTTGATGAGGAGGAGGTTGATGAGAGCCTTCCTGTGGTTGCCTAGCAACCCCAAACCACAAGATGCTTGTTTTCTTTCAGGTCAGATCAGGATATAGGTTGATAACTATCAACAGAACAGAGCTGGATGGGAGATCAGAGAACCAGACTGAGCAAATACAAAACTAGGTTTCTATTCAGAGCGCTTCAAATCTTAGGGCTGGCTTTTGGTGCTTTGATCTTATTTTTTTAGTAAGCCAAGATAATTGTTAGCACGTAAAACTATAGCCATAAACTTTCCTTTTTAAATGGACATCATATTAAGTCTATATGTACTCAAGATTCCTTGACCATGGTTTGGTGTAATGTCTGCATTGAGCCTATAGCTTTCCAGGATCAATCTCAGAAGCTCTGGAATAGTGAAAGGAATGTATCAGTAGTAAGGATCTGGGAGATTTAAAATGGATAGCAGGTGTTAATGAATTTAAGTACTGATTGCCTCATCATGTCTTGAGCCATGACATGAAGAGACAGTGGATATAAATGGTGGAAAGCAGAGGAGTACTCTTTTATTTATTTTTATACTTATATCCCACCTTTCCTCCAAGGAGCTCAAGGTGGTGTACATGGTTTATTTATTTATTTATTTATTTATCGAATTTCTTAGTCGCCCACCTGGCTGGCTATCCAGCCACTCTGGGCGACATACAAAATAAGCATACAGATACAATAAACATTAAAAATCTGGACACAAGATAATAAAATCTAGCCCACCCCAAAAGCCTGCCTGAAGAGCCAGGTCTTCACGGCCTGGCGGAAACTCATTATAGAGGGGGCATTTAATCTTCACAACAAACCTCTGAGGTAGGTTAGGCTGAGATAGCCCAAGGTTATCCAGCAAGTTTCATGGCTGAGTGGGGATTTGAACCCTGGAAGACCACTCTCACCACTGTGCCACACTTTCTGTTCATCAGGTTACTGCAGGCCAGAGATCTTTACTTCCCCAGATGTGGTTGGGCTACAATTCCCATCATCCCTGACCATTGGCTAAGCTGATTGGGGACAATGGGAGTTCTAGTGCAACAAAATTTGGGGGTCCAGTGTTGAAGAAAGCTGCTGAAGGCCATGCACAAATTACTCACTTATCATAGATAAGCTAATTGGTTAAAGCTCTCACTATTCTTCTATGTCAGGTATGGGGAACCTTTGGTCCTCCAGGTGTTGCTGAACTACAACTCCCATCGTACCTAGCCATTGGCTGGGACTGATGGGAGTTGTAGTTCAGCAACATCTGGACGGCCAAAGGTTCCCCACCCATGTTCTATATTGTGATTGTGCACTGCTCCTGAATACCTATTTCTGAAGATTGGGAGGCGGGAAACCTTATACTTAGCTTGGCAACCTTGCCTTCAGAATGATGCCATTGGCTTTACAACAGGAAGGTTTTAGAAACAAAGAAAAATACTTGGTTTTACAATTCTTAATAGTTCCCCCCTCCACCACCACATAATTATTTAGCATCATCGCAGGTGGTCCATCTAGGGGGTTTACTAACTGATTTTCTAGATCCAAAAACAATTCTGGAAGAAAGAAGATAAGTGTATAGGCTGAGAGTTGGTCTATATATCACTCATGGTAACAAGTGTCACACAAGAGGCACATTTTCATCTTTGTCTACAAGCATTATCATACATGCCTTTAAAAAAGTACTGGACAGATTCATTTGTAGTTGGCCATTATGGGAACAGAATGCCGGACTAGATAAGCCTTTCATCTGATTCAACTTCTTATGTTCTTATAGAGGACAGGCGTACCAACAACTGTGAGCCATGATAGCTAAATAGAGCTTCCATGTTCACAGGCAGTATACCTCTGAATACTAGAGGTTGGCAATAAAAAACAACAAGGAAAGGGCACTACTTTCATGCCAAGCTTATGAGCACTTACAAGTATTAGAAACTAAATGCAGGAGAATATGGACTTTGATGCAATTGAGGCTGTTATGGGTTTGGGGGTTGAGATAGATGATTTCTATGAGTCCCTTCCAGCCTCTGATTTGGAACCCTGCATCTGGAGGCGGGCTCTGCAGCTGACAAACCCGCTCTGCTGGTCAGATGAGTCTCTTTTGTTAATCTAATAGAGTGGCCAGGTGGGCTAATGGGTCTGTCAAGTGCACATTCACCAGTTAAAGGGCCAGGGAGATCCTATTGTTATTGAAACTCTTCAGGAGAGCACTCTTCTCTTGGGGTCTAAGAGAGGCTTGTGTTTTTAGTTTAGTTGGAGGAAAGGCTAGGAACTGGAGAGCCACAGAGAGGCTGGCTCCCTGCAGGATGGCTTTTAGATGCCTCCTATGAGCCTGATGGAAAAGCAAGATCTATTGGACTGCTGATGTTTTGAACCCCTCCATCTTATGCTCAGGCTGTGAATGTGTGTAAATAAACCACTTATCCTAAAGACACCGCAGTCTCTGGGCTCATCCAGACGACTGCAAAATGTGTGACATGCCCGCTATGTGTGTTCATTATTTTTCAGTCGTCCAAATGACGTCTTGCGCTGTTACGCATTTTCGTGGGTTAAATCCGCTCCTTGCAATACTGGCAAAAATGTGATTTGCTCTTTAAAATCAGGAATCATCTGCTGTGCCTTCAGGAGTTAGGATGCAATACCGCAGACTTTACAGCTGATGGGCGTTTCTTGGGCGTTTCCCCTTGCCCCTTCTCATTCCAGCCAATCACATATCTGCACTTTTGCGCATGTGCAAGAATAAGCCTGGGAAAATTGAACCAATCATCGCAATGGTGGGGTGTTGGGGGGGGTCTGCAACTACTGCGCAGATGCATTTTATTTTTTGCCAGCCTGCAAACTGGGTGAGATCTGCAATGCACAACAAGCGAGAAAGGGGGGGTTGGTTTCAGCCTGCCTCCAAAATATTTGTCAATTTCATTCTACTTGCTGGGGTTTTTGCTTCAAATCAGAAAAGCATATATTCGTTTAAGTGTAATATCACAAATCGGGGCTTCTAGTTGGTTTCAGGCCTGCTTGGAAAGCTTTGTCAATTTCATTCTCTGTGGGAAAGAAAGGAAGAAGGAGGGGTGTGTGACACGTTTCTTGCTTTTATTGGAGAAATAAGTGCAATTGCCAGCATGTGTATCTCCTTAAATATCAATAAAGGCAAAAAAGCATACATTCGTTTAAGTGTAATATCGCAAATACTGGCTGGTTTCAAGCCTGCTCCGGAAAGCTTTGTCAATTTCATTCTCCTGGGAAGGCAGGCGTGAAACTGACCAGCAGCCTTTCCTTCCAGGCGAGAACTCATTTACAGCCATATTGTACTTCGTTGCAAAGGGGGAGAGGAGCATACGTAATGTTTTTTGTTGACCAATTGGTTGATAGGGGGAGGTTTTAGAGGCAGAGCTTGGAAAAAGCGAAAAGAATGTAGGGGTCTTACTGCTGCATGTGTGGGTGCAAAAAAGCATTTTTTTAATTGGGAAAGAGCGAACTAAAAGGCAAAGTGAGGACTATCAGATGACAAACTGAATATGGAAACCGTGGATTATCCCGCTCCGTTTGGATAAGCCCTCTGCTGACTTTCATTCCAAGGAAACCAAACCCGTGGTAAGTGCAGGAACCCATGGAAGTCTCACACCGCTCGGAGATTGGGGTGGTGTGCAACAGAGGCAATGTTTGAAAATGTCACTGCTATACGCACTCTTCTTACCTCATTTCTTTCATACCAGCCAATGTTTTCCATTTTTGAAAAGGCCTGGGACCGTTTAACGACAAAGTAAATAAGGTAGCCACTACCACATAAGCAACATATAATAAGTACGTTGGCTAGAACCCTCAGGAACCTTCTCAGATGGATGTTCTCATCTTTGTTGCTTTCTTGCTCATCCACAATTGACTCCTTAATAAATGCAAGAAACAATGGGAATAGATGATTCACAGTCCAATCCTATGCATGTTTGCTTGGACCTAAAGTCTCACTACATTCAACGGGGATTACTCCCTAACCTAGCAAGTGTATTTTGGAATGCAGCCTCACCAAGGCTGGATGAAGCTGGTTGTGGTCCCTAGTGCAGTTCCCCCAAAGCCCCCCCTGAAAAGAATGCATGATTTGTTTTAAAAAAGTATTGAATTAATGTTTACTATTTATTTTATTAGATGTATTTGTATACTGCAACACATGCATACTCATATCTAAATAGTGTACAATTCTGAAAAAACACTAATAAGACAGCAATAATTAAACAATGGCAGATTACACACTAGAAAAGGCCACAATAAAAAGAAATATAAGTAGGTGTCTAGAAATTATAACTGTGAGCATGTGGGAATCTAGCTGAGAATGAAGAGGAAAAAGAAGGCGAGAGGTAAATTGAATAAATGAATAAATAAGAATAAATAATGCCTCACAGGGTTGTTGAGAGAATACAGTGGAGGGGGTAGAACCATGTACACTGCTTTGGGCACGCTCTCATCTTTTGTAGCAGTCACTAGGATGCTCTTTGCCAGAGACTCTCGTAGACAATGACTATGCACGTCCCTTCTGTTCCAAGTCTTTTTGGCAGACCTATCTGTCATGTTAGTGAGACAGCAGGTACCCTATTAACTCCCTACTTTTAAAAGCACAGTCATTTGTGGACAAGTGGAAAGGAAAGATCAAGGATTTTAACTACAACAGTTTGGCTTTCCCTGTTTCCAAATGAAATATTGTGACCAACGCCAAGCATTTCCCACACAGATAGGGAGAGACGCTTGGTTTCCACACCTGTCACAGTCCTGCCACCCAAATGGCAGCTCTAAAATAAGAACAGGAAATGAAAGGCAGTGTGTCTTTCTAAACTCTTCTGAGCTGCGTGGAGCAAAGAAGACATTAAGGCTACAGCCTTGTGCCCACTACAGGAGGAAGCCCTGTTGAACATAAATGCAATGTTTATAGATCAAGACAAAAGAAATTAGGTTGCAGCTTTTGAGGACTGTTATAGAGACAGTTCACACAGCACATCAATTCTTGTGGGCCACTGACTTACCCATCCTTTAAAGGCGATTAGACAAAGCAGGATGTGAGACCAAGAGCCCTTTCCAATTGTTAGTCTCCACAACTTCAGCTTATTCACAGGTAGACTGGCTCTTAACCTGGAGGTTCCACATAGCAACCTGGTCAAAATATCCATTGATGGACACTTTTCCTTCTCCAGGTTCAGAGGTAGTCTACCTCTGACTGTGCTCAGGGAGGAAAGACAAACAGCAGCAAAAAGGTTATTGGTCTCAATCCCTGCTTATGGGCTTCCTGATGTATATGGCTGCCATTGTGGGAAGCAGGATGCTAGATTAGGTGGACTTTTGGTTTCATCCAGTCTGGTTGCTCTTATATTCAGAGGGATTCCCCTCCCCCCACCTTCTTACTATATTATAAAAAGGCAAGCTGCCATGCCATCATTCAGCATGACATCAGGGGGATGGTGGGAAAGATGGCTAACAGGTTGGTCTGGCTGGCTATGCAGTGGCAGCAGCAGCAGTGGTTCAGTTGGTGGCCGGCGGCAGCAGCAATCTCCCCAGATTGCTAGGTTGGTGGGAGGGCAGTGCTGGCAGCAGCAGCCTTGGCGGCAGCAGCCTCACCACGTTAGCAGGAGGCCAGTGGTGGTGGCGTGCCGGCAGCCTATGAGTACTTGTATGCATGTAAGAGTCAGTCCCAATGTTTGTGAGTCCCTATGTGTGAGTGGGAGCTTCTGGGAAGTGTTGGGGGGCGCCTGGTGTGTGTGTGTGTGTTTGGGGGTGGAGGGTTGGCAAATGAAGGGGACACTGCCCCCCCATTTTTAAAAAAACAATGTTTCTGGTCTGTTGTGTCTTTTTTTTTTTAACTAACTGTGAACATACCTAATTGCTTCAAGAACCCAAGCAAGTTTCACTGTTCTGAACAGCAATGTTGTCACAAGTGACAGAAAAAAACAAAGCATTTTTACCCCACCTCAGCCAAAAAAGGCTTCCAGTGTAGCTTACAAAGATCAGTAGTACGACAAATCATAATCAATAATAAAAACTTAAAATTTTAACAATCAGCCATATTTCATGGTAGTGGGGGACATAACCAAAACATACTGGGGAAACAAGTCTGTACTATATTAATTACAAATGTACCTGGAGGAGTTCTCTGACCTGACTGACTGCTGCTGCTAGGCCTGGGCAAGCTACAGAGATAGACTAGGAAACAGAAACTAAAGGGAAGGGGGAAATCGATGATCTTTAGGACCCAGGGATTTTTGTATCCTGGTGTTGACTATCAACCACACTCTGACTTCACTCATTGACTAAAAACACTGAAAAGGCGGGAAAAGGCTGGCTCATCTGTCTGTATGTTTTGCTTCCTAACTTTTTGTGGTTTATAAACAAAGTATTCTCCATTCCATATGCCTCCTAGTGAACAAAGCTTTATAATAAATGTACTCTCCTTGGTTTT
Source organism: Rhineura floridana (assembly GCF_030035675.1). Taxonomy (NCBI): domain Eukaryota; kingdom Metazoa; phylum Chordata; class Lepidosauria; order Squamata; family Rhineuridae; genus Rhineura; species Rhineura floridana. The sequence goes on from NC_084489.1 coordinate 18,430,166, forward strand.
GTTATCACAACCTTGAAATCTTGATTAATCTGTAGTTGCTGGTTCCTTTTTTCATCCTAAAAATGCTTATTAGTATTGTCATGCTATAGTATTGTCATTTCAGCTTGCTTTAAACATTTTGCTTGTTTATGACTAATAAAAGAAGATGTTTTGAAGTGCTGGTTTTAATCTTTAACCTTGAACAGTGTAGCTCTTTTTGATTTGAAGGACAGCCTACCCCCATATCACTGATGGAGGCCCTCCTTGGTTGCCCGCCACTGCAACAGCAACTGGTAAAATGGGCAGGCACAAGGGAATTTTCTGTGCTGGCCCTATGATTGTGGAGGCTCCTCCAGGCAACCTCTTTATTTATTCATCCTGATTTGCTTGCAGAAACCTTATACAGTTGTTAGACAATGTCTGGCTGAGCATTTGTTCTGATTTGTTTGTGGAGGGGGGCTATACGACACTGAGCATCCTGATTTTCTTGCATGATGGTTATACATCTTCCCATTAATCAGTTGTTTATCCCACACTTTTTAGGTGCGTTTCACAATGCACTAAATCCACTTTGCAAAGTGGATTTGTTGTGACAAAGCAATTGAATCCCTCCTGCGAAATACTGACAGTCACCCTGGAGGTGACCCTGGATTTATTGCCAGCTGTCCTCCAGAAAGCTTCCACACTCCATCCTTTAGAAGAGTTTGAAGATCTATTTGTTTTGTCTAACCTATGTCCGTGCGCATGATATTTTATTTCTGTCATGGTGTTCCTTTTCACTGCGGACTTTGCTAAAATGGTATTTTATATTCTGGGCAGGATGTGTGTGTTTTTACTATTGCTGTTTTATTAATGTTGTGGGTGTTTTGTAGAAATTGTATTTTATTATGTAAGCCACCTTGAGAGAGTTTTACTCAGAAAGGCAGCTTATAAATATTTTAAAATAAAGATAAAGTTTAAGAAGACTGTATCCTGGCAGCTAAAGGTAAGCAATCTTGGGCAATGTCCCTGAGACAGAAGGAAACCTGAGAATAAACCTGATCACTACAGTTTTGATGTGGGCTGTGTTCAGCTCAAGAATAAATTGATTTTTTTAAACCCACAAAGAATTTGGAATACTTCTAATGTGCCTTTTGGATTTTCAGCCTTCACTGTACAATGTAACAGTACTGTCATCAAGCTTTTCCTTGTGAACTGGGATAGCTAGAAAGCCCAAAAGAAGAAACTGATGATCCCAGTAGTTGGGATATTAAGAAAAAGCCACAAGCCTTTTGTTAAAATCACAAAGTGTGTCTACCCATGATTCCCTAGCTATATAAAATAAGTATACTTCCCTCATTGAAATTCTGCCAAAGGTGCAATGCAGCAGCATCTCCAGAGACAAGGATCTTGCTGCAGAGTGGAAAGTTAATGTGGTGGGATCCGAGGAGGGGGTGGTGGTTACCTTGAAGCTAGTTGTGATGGATGCAAACTTGTTGTCTGCTGTCTCTGGGTTGCCTATGAGATAGTCCCAACTGGTGAACATTTTCGAGCTAAAAATGAAGTTCTCATCATCCCCGTCTCCTGTGTCTTCATGGGCATTACGGGCCATCCTGCAGTTCAACAAATTCATATAAGGTTGCTTACAATATATTATTCAGCCACTAGATGGCTCTCTTCTGTATGCACAGAACAGCACAGCAGTAGGACAGCACAGTTCATTAGGACTGCTACATGGATATTTCCAGTAGCAATATATACTTGTGATACACATCTGGGAAAGCTGATTCAAGATTCCTAGATGTCTGTCCAAGCATATATTACAGACATACCCCTGGTGCTTTCCACAATATGTAGTGTTGCTCAAAGGGAATCAAAGTAGACTTCAGTATGTGTTTGTGTTTACTCTTTTGTTACAGTGTAGAGCACTGTTCTTCGGTCTTGGATCCCCAGATGTTATTGAACTACAACTCCTATCATCCTTCACCATTGGCTAAGCTGACTGGGGATGATGGGAGCTGTAGTCCAACAACATCTGGGGACCCAAGGTTGAAGAACAGTGGTCCAGAGGATTGTACCTATAGTTATCACATTTATTATTATTCCCCGTTTTTTAAAGGGGTGGCCATGTTAGGCTGCTGCAACCAAATCAACAAAGGGTCTTGTGGCATCTTAAATATTAAAAATTTATTATGGCATAAGCCTTCACGGACCATAGTCCACTTCATCAAATGCATGAAATGTGATCCCATATTGGGAGGCATATATACATACACGGTTGGGCGGGAGAGAATGGAAAGGAGTGAGGTCAGAGGCAATGATGGCTGGTGGCTTCATATCAGTGGGGCAGACTAAATCCTGGAGTGGATTCCACTATCCCACTGACATGGAGCCACCAGCCACCACTTGCCAGAGGGAAATAAAATGCAAAAATTATAGTGATAAATCCTTTTTTAAAAAGAATTAAGTAATACAATGGCTTACACAAAATATCAGTACAATAAAGACAAGATAAAATCCAGCTTAACACAAATATATTATTGCATGTGGTTTTTTTCTTGTAGGCCAGAACTCACTTTGCCAGATGCTGCAGGCAAATGCTATACTTGGGTATATATGCCCACCCACTTAGGCTACCACTTCATGCAGATGATGAAGTGGGTTATTACTGTCAATGAAAACGTATCCTGTAATATGTTAAGCAGTTATGATGCCAGAGGACTGTCTTTTGGTTTTACCTTTGAATGTGAAGCTTCCATTTCAAGGTGCTACTATTAAAATGCCACAACCTTGGTTAAACATTTTTGAAGTTATCATCACAAGTTCATGTTTTATAAAATGTTTTTCACACTGGCTATGCTGGCAGTCCTTGAAGCAAGAACCACATGGACATACCTTGAATTTTCTGATTAAAACAGTAGTCTCCAATTTGATTTGATGGCTGAAATACAGTTTGTGGGGAACTGCATTCCTAGTTAACAGCATGCTATTATTTCTTGAATAGATAAGGTTAAATGATGCTGAGGTTTCTCAACAATGCCAATGCATTGGAGGTCTGCATGTTTGCCCATCCCCTTTGGTCCAATTTGAAAGAGCTATTTATGATCACTGTAGGGAGCCGCGGAGTGGGTGGGAAGGGAATTGCCAGTAAATGTAAAAATCCATTTGGCCTACAAACACCTTATAGCTTTGTGTGATTAAGGAAAGGCATGACAGTTGTAAGGTAAAGAATCCATTTCTGGCTTCATGTATCTTCAAGAATGAGGACAGGAAATTCATTTCAAATGTTTGATGCTCCTTTTTAGCATTCTGATAAAATAATACAAAGTTCAATGTTCTTGTAAGCCAGGAAAAATGTACCCATAGGGTGCTGGGTCAGCACTGAGGGCATCTTCAAATATTACACAGAAGCGTGAAGAAGAGAAGGTAAGTGGTCCATGCATCCTCTATTCAGAATTCCAGTGTGACATGCAAAGAGAAAATGTGCATGCTTTCACCATAGTGAGATGCGTGGACATGCATTTAAAATTTGCATCTCATTGGGCCGAAGTTCCCTCTATGCAGAATCCACAGGGTGTGTGCAGGTCACTCCAGGGCAAAGCCCACATGATGTTAAACATGTGGTTTAACAGTGCATGTGTTATTTTGAATCAGCTCCCTGTATATAGCGATGGATCAGACAAGAGACTTGATCACTGGTTTCCAAATAAGAGTTTACTAGAAGTAAGGCATGTTTACATCTTGGAGCAATGAACTCCCAGCAGAAGGCATAGCTGCTTATAAACAGAAGGGTTGGAAGGAAGACGAGAAAACATTGGGCAGAAGTAGAGCAGGGATAGAAGGTGAGAGAGACAGAAGGTGACTGTCAAGCCTTCATCGGATGAGTCCCTGGAAGAGAACGAGGAGGAGTGGAGTGCCCCAGCAGACCCAGCGGTGGGAGCAAGCAGAAGAACAAAGACACAGCTCCAGTCCTCCAGCTGCTGGAAAATGTTCAAGATACAGCTGGAGCCCCTCAGTCAGACTCAGGGAGTGAACAGGAGGCCCTCTGCCTCAGCAGAGCAAAGAAACCAGCCAGCAGCAGAGCAATGCAGGTCTTCTGGCTGTTTAAGGCTGCAAAATCCTGGGAGCTGGAGGCTAATTGCAATCACCTGTAACAGGGAGCTGAGTTCAAAAGGCCATGAGTGGCCTTTGCCCTCTGCTAGAAGCAACATCAGTCACCAGCATCACCAGCCTTGCCCATGACCTGGACCCTTTTGAGTCTTTTGGATCCTGGACTGCCTTGCTGGACTATTTTGAATCTTGGACAGCCTTACCAGACTTTGCTTGCAGAAACCCAACTGGTATTGCTGCCCCAGATCTTCCCTCCCTGTCCCTCAATATCGCCAGCCTCAGCAAATTTACAAGCCACCCACTGCCTGGCCAGCTGCTGGCTACTTGTTTTACTGCACTATCAATCACCACTGTGCAGCTGGCAAAGATTGACAGTGACAAAGTGGATTCCCTAATATCCCCTCCCATCTCAAGAAGGTGTAGATTAACCCTCTGGGTTCAGGTTCTCAGTGATTCACGGGCAGAGTCCTCCAACAACATGCATCTTTTCAAAACTGCAAAGAGTGTCAGTCCTCTTTGCCTAAGGATGGAGAAGATGGCACCACCCCCTATTCTATGTGTAGAAGCCAACCAGACTCACAGCTGAATGTTACATCAACTCTGACAATGGGAGGGCAGCAGGCTAGCTTAGGGAATATAGGTCAGGCTGTGTGGCACTTGCAGGTCTGTCCTCCAACACTTTGTTGCTGCTTCCTGCCCCCCAGCATTTGCTGCCTGAAACTTCCATCTCACTCCGCCCAATAGGAGCCACTGGCGCCCCAACCAGGATTGGGACCATGATGGTTGGGGAGTGTTGACAATTTTTTCCCTTCCAAAACTGCTATTTGCATGTAGACAGGCATATCCATGCATCCTGTTCCAGAGCACCATAGTGACGCTATATGTTATCTTGACAAAACATGGATTTTTGAAACTTGTGTTTGTGCAATTTAACTGTAAAGAATGAGAAAACATTTGTGGAGATGAGTGGTGGAGATAAGGGGCAGAGGGTGCTTAACCCTCTTAATCCCTCCTAAAGGCCTTTTCCTCCCTATTGGGCTTATTTCCAGTCCTGTAACTGGCTGAGGGTAAAGCTGAAAGAAAAACATAACAGCTGAGGTTGCAGTTAGCAGTCATGTATGCGCTTTGGGTCCAGCAATTATCCATCCTCACATTAGTATTGGGGGGAAAACAGGGCTGGGTGCCCCATATTTGCTTTGCAACATGTAATTTCCCCCTCAGTTTAATGTCCAACGCTGCTCTGAACTCCTTTGGGAGACAAGTACCTGCTTGTCTGAACCGCTCATTACAAGCAAAAGCTGACCTTCAGTGCACCACTATATCTTATGTATATAATATACACTGTATATTATGAAAATATGTAGTACCACCTTAGCTAAAAGCAACATATTCCAGCGTATGTTGTGAAGACAGCCCCATGTTAAATTTCCCTACCTGCAGTTCCTACAAAGAATAATCTTTATGCTTTCTATAATACCAGCACACATTACTTATTGTTATCCATAATTCTCCAATTCTGTTCTTGAGAAGCTGTTTGAAACAGGACAGGCTACTGCACTCATCCATTCACTTCTTAGCTTAGAGTGCTAACCATTTTCATTCGATGTAATTATTTTTTAACTACATCATTTAAGCAAGCTGGAAAATGCATTGAAACCCCTTGTAGTTTATAAGGCTGCTGTTTTTTTTGACCATACTAGAGGCATAGGAAGGATGCTATCAGTAGAGTCAGAGAAAGCCAACAGAGAAACAGCTGAACTTACGATCTTATTACAACCATTATGCTGTATCCGTATACACCGACAACACCAACCATGAAATATGCCATTGGTAGCCTGTACTTTAACCAACCAATTGTCCTTTGGTTGTTGTAGTAGCCATAGAAAACAGCAGAGTACTTAATATAGCCCTAAAAGGGGGGACAAAATAGCTTAAATCAGTTTGAGCAGATCAGTTTTAGATATTCATTCTTACACATGTAAAATCTAAGCATATTCCATGATCAGTGGGTGCAAAGCTAGTGAGGGGACAAACTGGATTCAGTCTACTTCTCACTGCTGAAACTGATGAGGTACAAGCTACAGCTGAGATGCCTGTTCATGACTTCATTAGCGTAATATCTGTTGTATAAATTTGTATAAATGAGCAGAGATCATCAACAGTCTGAGATGTGTGCGCGCCAGTGTGTGCATTCACCTAAGTGGCAGGCTTTTACCCTGCATTGAGATCACTGAGACTTAAGACTTAGTAAAATAAGAAAAGCTACTTTAGTTATAGAAATACATAGTAGATAGGAAAGGAACACCTAGTTCTAACTAACTAAGTTGGAGGCGCAATGCCCAGACGTGGGTATTGCCCTCATGGCTCAGGAGAGAGAGCAAAGACAAAGATGTCTCTTCTCCAGAGCTTGGAAAAGTTACTTTTTAAAACTACAACTCCTATCAGCCCCAACCTGCATGGCCACTGGATTGGGCTGATGGGAGCTGTAGTTCAAAAAAGTAACTTTTCCAAGCTCTGCTCCTATCTCTTGGACAGTTGAAGAAGACGACAAAGGATGGAGGGACAGATAAGCTTCCCTGAGCATATCAGTTTACAACGAAAGGAAGTTAGTCAGAGCACAGCACAGGTAAAAGTAGGCAAGCCTAGCCATCTGGAGGATCCTAACTCTATCTCCCTTCTGGAACACAAACAAAAGAACAAAACAGGAGTTGCTCTTGCCCCACTTCCAACAATATCTACCACTGAGAGTGATACTTTTTGTTAGACACAAGAGATGGTATAAGCAGAAGCTTTAGCCACAATTCCTTGCGGCAATACTAAGCAATTTTTCAGCACAATGCTTATTCAGACATCCCACTGAGTTCAACAGGTCTCATGCCCCAATAACTGTGGTTAGGGTTGCAGCTGTCCTAGTCAAGTGAGCAACTCTTCAGCATAAACACATACAATGTCTTGCATTACATCTCCTTATTGCACAGGCTGTTTGAAATATCAGTTTTTCACTCCTGTGTACATCCCCAACAAAGCAGCATTCAGTAAAGGCTGCTAAAAATAATTTTCATTATGTATTTGCAAGTGGTCAGTACACTGCTTTCCTCCCCTGGCTTGGTGTATGAGAAAACAAGCAAAACTAGAACCTGAGATGAAAGACCATAGATTGCTATTTCATAGACATTACTGAGTCAGACAGATTTCTTGTACAATCTCCAGATCAGCTCCATCTTCCCTGAGACAGATATATAGATTTCCTTCTCCAAGTTGTGTCTTCGTATCTCTATATCATGACTGTGACACATCTATCTTCTAAAATAATATAGGAAGCAGTGGTGGCTGGTGGCTCCATGCCAGTGGGGCAGTGGTATACACTTCAGGTTTTAGTCCAAACTTTCAAGCATCTGGAGCACCCTGGACAGCTCCTTGGAAGTTCGGACTAAAACCCAGAGTGGATTCTACTGCCCCACTGACATGGAGCCACCAGCTGCCCTGATAGGAAGAGACTCTAATTTCCCCCAAAGGGTGATATCTGACCAAGTCATACTCAGAGTAGACTCACTTAAATCACTGGACTTGTCTGATCTGAGTATGACTAACTTTGGATAGCACCCAAAGCTTTTTCTTTTCTTTTTACATAAGTGTACAGCCATTTCATCTACCAGATTGTGACTGTACTCAGAGATAACACTTAGTATAGTTTGCTTAAACATACTGTGCAGTGTGCATGAGCTGCTTGTTGGTGGATGCTTGAGCTCTCCTGCTTTACTTCTCACTAAGACCACATCTGCACTATACATTTAAAGCAGTATTATACCACTTTAAACAGCCATGGCTTTACCCAAAGAATCCTGGGAACTGTAATTTTCTAAGGGTGCTGAGAGGTGGTAGAGGACCCCTGTTCTCTCTCAACTCTGAGAACTGCGGCTCTGTGAAAGGAATAGGGGTCTCCTAACAACCCTCAGGACAGCCAGTGTGGTGTAGTGGTTAAGGTGTTGGACTACAACCTGGGAGGCCAGGGTTTGAATCCCCACATAGCCATGAAGCTCACTGGGTGACCTTGGGCCAGTCACTGCCTCTCAGCCTCATGAAAACCCTATTCATAGGGTCACCATAAGTCGCAATCGACTTGAAGGCAGTACATTTAACAGAGCTTGGAAAAGTTACTTTTTTGAACTACAACTCCCATCAGCCCAATCCAGTGGCCATGCTGGCTGGGGCTGATGGGAGTTGTAGTTCAAAAAAGTAACTTTTCCAAGCTCTGCATTTACATTTAACAACCCTCAGCACCCATAACAAACTACCATTCCCAGATTTCTTTAGGGGAAGTCATGACTGTTTAAAGTGGCATGAGGTTTTAAATGATTAGTGCAGATGGGGCCTTAGTCAAGCAGGGAAACAAACCATAGAACAGCTTCCTTAATGGTACATCTGAACCAGCACTTGTTTGTTTCTCTGAATCAAACCAAGTATGGGAAGCAAACAACAATAACAACTTTGCTTCTGTTGTGGTATGTTTGGAGATAAACTATGATCACTGGTTTGGACAGCTGCTCTGTGGTTTGATTTCCCACTCAACTAAGGGAGGAGCAAAGCAGGAGCAGAACTCGTAAGATTACTTTTAAAAAGTAATAAATTACAGTTACAATTACATGGCCCAAAAAGTAGTGATTACCGTTACAACTCCAATTGCTCTGAAAGTAACTGATTACTTTTTCTCAAAGGTAATCACTACAATTACATTTCAGTTACTTTTAAAAAAAACTCCTACAAGGTGTTGGCCTTGGCTGCTGCACATCTAAGTAGCCTAAAACAACATTAAAAATAAACACACACATACAGATGTAGTAGAATAATTCTTTTTATACACAAGATAGCAATGGTGGTCTCTCCGCTGGTAAGGGAGATGTGGAGGGAGGCAGAGGCCACTACTCAGATCTTTGCACGACAAACCAAGTGCACCCCTCTCCGCCAGCAAGCATAATCTCTCTGACTTAACCACCTCCCACACCCTTCCCTGCCACCGACTAAGGGACACTCACCCAAGCAAATATTTTCTCCTGAGATGCAAAAAAGTTAAAATACTGCAAATGCAGCACAGTAGCTAGAGAGGGTGGTGGAGGCAACATTGTGTGCCAAGTGCAAACACAGAATTTACACACACACACACACATTGTCATCTTTCACCTTCACAGTTCTTTAACTCCATTCTGCTGCTGCCTCCTTTATCCATGTTCTTCTTGCCCTCGGGCTCCTGTTTCCCTCCACTCCATTCTTCACCACCACCATCCATTTTTTTCAACAATTGTTTTCTTCACTTCACCCCGTCTCACTCTCCACCTCCTCCCTCGTCGCCTCCTACCCACCCACAGAGCACGAGGGAAGAGCGACGCTGCACAGAAGCCCAGTTTGAGGCACATGATTTTCATCCACAAATCAGAGGAGCAGAAGACTCCCCCCCAAGTAATGTCCAAACATAATGCTGGAAACATTACAATTACTCCACAAAAGTAATAAAATTACTCCTATTTCTATTACAATCAAAATATAAAGGAATTACCCACTCGTTCCTCAAAAAAGTAATGAATTACAAGTAATTCGTTACTTGTAACAAATTATTTCCAAGCTCTGAGCAGGAGAACCTGACGTGCGTGGACCACAATTTGTTTAAGCATACTTTTGTGGCCTAGCAGTATGTCTAAAGTGACCAATGTTAGCTTTACTGCTCTTACTCTGTTTTGCCACATATACAAAAGGCTCTTCATTCTTCTTTGCCACAACAGAATTGCTGCAGAGACTGAAACAGTGAGAACAGTGAAAGCAAGGGCAGTCATGCAGCCCTGTTGATTTAGGGTCAGAATCTGCTGTGTGAATTGCTGGTTCAGCTAAAGACAAAAGGCATGATAGAAAATCAAATGCAAACGAGTTCTGTTTTGGTGTTCATTAGAAAGTTTATTATTTTCAGCTTGGGGATCTCACTATGCACTTACATTTTATTCAGCTGTTTTTTTCCCCTTGTAAAAATAAAAACAAAATTATAGCCTCCAGAACACTCTGTCAGAAATGGTATCTTGAGCTCAAATGAAGCCTGTTCTTTTCCCTTTGTTGCCCTCTATTATGTAACCCATTTTTTGAAAAAGTATTGTTTTTCTTACACTCTCTGATATGCAGTTTCAAAATCAGGGTCTGCTGGGATCAGCGGTCTGCTGACTGTTCATCTATTTCCATTCTTAAACCTAATCTCAGCATTTCCCAGATGCTTATGGTGCACTTCGGGCTGAGCTTCAGTGCATTTGCAGACAGATTAGCTCTGTGGACCTCCAAGGCAGCAGCATAGCATATGGATCACTAATCAGGGAAAGGCTGATGCATAGTCCACCCATACTCGTGATGTATAGGGAGGATGCTTTGAACTGGTTCACACATACAGTATATCTACATCGCTTGATATGAATATATATGAACTGATTCCAATGAAGATATTAGGGCCAGAGACCAACATATGTTTCTTCATCATTGGATGACTGAAGCATCAAACAATGACTTATATGACTTACAAACCATCAGGGATCCAACACCATTTTCCTGTCTCTTCATACACAATGCTTTTCAATGGATTCAGCTGCAAGTAATGAAATGTTGAGTCAAATGGTGTAGCCTCTTGTGTGTGAAGGATAAAGCTATCAATGACTATTGGCTACTAGCCATGATGGCTGTGTATTACATCCGGTATTGGAAATTATATGTCTTTGTATACTAGCTACCGAGGAACATGAATGGAAATGTGCTCTTGTCCTCATGTTTTACTTGTGGGCTTCCCATGGGCATCTGGTTGGCCACTGTCAGAAAAGAATGCTGGACAACATGAGCTTTTGGTCTGATCCAGCAGGGCTCTCTTTATGTTACTAAGTGAACCATCCCATATATCATCTGAGTGTCACGGCTGCCATTTCAGTGTGGTGCCACGTTGAACTGATTATGTTTGGAATGTGGAAGTCATACAGGACAGGCAGGTGGTGGGGTGTAGCAAGAAGTGTAGCCACATCATCTGTTGTCCCATGTGTTCTGCTCCATTTCAAACATTTCCAAAGCAGCATGAACAGAACTTCAAAAAACAGCAACCATGTCACATTTTAACTGAAGAATTAGTATAGCATGTGAGCTCCATTCTTGAACAAGTTCCCATAATAAGAATGGTAAAAAAGGAATCAGTTGGTATGTCATCATACATTTCTATGGAGCACTGAGTCCCCTTAAATGTATATTTTTGGTGTGTGTATGCCTTCAGTCATGTTCTGTTCTGCAGATCATACTGATTTCACCATGGTATGACTGGTACTAGAGATTCACTCAATTTCTTATGGCAAGACTTTAGGTTTTGAGCTGAAAGTTTTTGGTGCAATGTTTGCCCCCCCCCTTTCTAAAATCTGATGGTCAAAGATTTCTGACAGGTTTAGGGTACACCATCATGCCAGAACTATGCTCACTTCTTCATCTGCACTGACTCCTCGGCCCAGTTCAAAGTACTGTTATTAATTTTTAAAGCCCTAAACAACTTGAAGCCATGCTACTTGAAAGATTATCTTCTCCCTTATATACTGCCCTGGCCTTGAGATTGTCACTGAATCCTCCAGACTCCCCCACCTGGTGACATAAGGGGAGGGTGTCCAGGGAAATTTCCTTCCACAGAGCCTCAGCCGATGCCCTCACTGTGGTCTTCTAAGGGCCTGGTGAAGACACCTTTTCTTCCAGGCCTTTTAATTATAATAGGTACATTTATTTTAGTGCTTTCAGAACTTTGCACTAAATTATTCCCCTTCCTGGTTTTAAATGCTGATTTTAAATTGTCTTTATATCATTTAAATTTTATATTGTGTTTTGTATTTTTAAAGGCCTTCAAGCCACCCAGAAAAATCAGTGATGTGGATGATATACAAATGTAATAAATAAATACAAACATGAAGATACCTACCTCAAAATCCCAAAGAACAGAGAAATCCATGGCAGTTCGTTGCTCAGCCCTGGGGACAATTTTTCTAGGTATGCTTCCATATTGTGCTCCCATTAATATCTGGAACAAATAAATCATCTTTTTTATGGCACATGAAGCATTGCAAATGTTCTTCGATTTCCTGACACATCAATAACAGTACACAGCAACTTGCGTTTCCCATTGGTAAGCTGTGTTGTTTAAAAATGTGAGACAAATGGGCTGATTTATATGAAAAGTTTGGCTCAAAACATCAAATTTGGCTTAGGGCCCCGCTTTAGGGCGCTTCGCTTTAGGGCACTTCGCTAATGCGGCGGTCTCAATTAGACACAATTAGACTAAAGCCCTACTCATACTGTGCTGGTTCTGCTTTTACAGTGGTTTTTGGGCATCGTGTTCCATTCTATTCAATGAGTTCTGCTTTTCAGCGGGGGTCCGGAACATAACCCACCGTATGAGTGGGGCCCTACTGTACTAAAGATGATGTGTATTTGGATTTAAGGTGGTTCCTCTAGTTCCATTGGCATTACTGAATGTTGCATATGTTCCAGATATGGACCTTTGGTGCGGACCTTTGGTGCGGATAATAGATACAACCACATATTTTGCTGACCAATGTTTGAATTGCCAGATTCCATGAGTAAACTTAAGCATCTCTTTTCGTATCCAAGAAACTAGACTTTACATCAATTGAGGAGAAGCTTGTCAGTTTTATAGTTATTCTGAAAGTCTCTGAAGATCCTATCTTCTGAATTGATAACAAAGACTCTTGCAGCACCCCAAAGACTAAGAAATATATTATGGCATCTGATGAAATGGACTATACTCCATGAAAGCTCATGCCATAACATATTTATTAATATTTATGGTGCCACAATACTTTTTGTTGATTTTGCTGCAACTGCCTAACAGAGCTATCCCTTTGAATTAAATGTTACATCTTCCCTTTCCACTGTTTTAAGCAGGCTTAGTCTGGAAATATTCACAGTAGCAAAATGATATTTGGAGAGAAATCCATATAAACATGGAGTTGTGTTTGAATATATTAAGGGAACTGATAACCATTATTTTATGAACAGATTTCTTCTCATTTTTAGCAGCGGCTTTTTACAACATAGATTAAAGCAGTTCTTCCCCAGAATTGTATAACTGATGTGGTGTATGGACAGTATGTTCAAATTAACAAAATCTATTGGAGTTAGGGTGGGTAAAAATTTGGAGGCTATTTTTTTTTAAAGAAATGGAATCCTTTGCAATATATTAGAATGGGAAATAGAGATTTATGATGTTAATATAGTTTCCTATTATTTGAGAATTTTTATAATAAAATTTTCTGTCTCTACAGTGGGTTTCCATTTTATATAGTAATACTGATTTGTTGCCTTGCATGGTTTGTGTCTGTATTGTTTTTCCTACTTGGAAATCAAACAAAATATTGATACTATGAATATTCAGAATAAAATCCCGATCTCCCATACACTTAAACAGTCTTCTTTCAAAAGATTTTTTTCACATTGCAGTAATTTCACACTGCAGTAATTTGAATTCTGCTCATTTTGGGCTGATGGCAGAGTTCTTGTTGCTGGAAAAGTCATGTGTTGTTTTCCCCTTGAATAGTATAAACAGATTATGTTTATCTCTCTATGCAGCACACATTTCTCTACAAAAATCAGGATAAAGTTGGGGCATTTGTTCATGCCTGGAGAGAGGCTTTGTAATATATCACCCATATTGTGAAGTAATCTCTCTCTCTCCCTCTCTCCCTCTCCCTCTCTCTCTGTGTGTGTGAAAGGATGCTGAGGCTGATAGATGACAAAAGCAAGAGGACACAAGGTGGACATTGTTCCAGGGGCTAGGAGAATTTGATAGCTTGGCATACAGAAACGTTGCTGCTGCCTTCATATATTGAAATTAGTAAGAAATAAAAGGTTGGCTGCAGACTCCAGACCAGACTAAGGGTTCTATCCAATGCTGCAAGAGCAGAATTCAGCCTACACAACACAATTTCTCCTCTCCTCTCCATGTGCACTCCCAAAACCTGCTCTGCAGGTCCCCTAACTCTCTGGAGCAGGTTTTGAGGATGCGTGGGGGCCTGCAGGGAGAAGAGAGGAGAAGTTCTACTGAGCAAGTGGATGTCTCCTGCACAAACAGAACAGCAGCACTGGATACAACCCTAACTTAGCTGAATTTCAGTTCCATTGAAACCTGTTGAAGAAGTTAGTCATCATGACTTATCCAAGTAACTTAGGATTCTAGCCACTGCTAGTCTTATTCAGACTAGACACCTTGAAATGACTGACTGACTTGGGTCCATTCATTTCAATGGGCCTACTACAATGAGTAGGGCTAGCATTGGATCCAACACATACAGTGGGTTACTGTAAACCGCCCACAGAGCTTTGGCTATGGGGCGGTATATAAGTACAATAAATAAATAAACTAATTATAAGAAACGGGGCTACTCCAAATATGGCAGCCTATGTCAAGTTTCCACCCTTGCCCTCTGTAACATGTACAAATTACTGTGTGTCCATCTGTCAACATTACACTGTTTGTTTTTCACATCCTTTCTATATCATTGGCTGCTGCTGGTGAGGACAAGGAAAGACTCAGTGTGATGAAGGTAGTTAGTTGAACTTAGGTCCCATTGAAATCTATGGGACAAGTTAGTCATAACTTAAATCCAATTGATTTTCTATAGAAACTAAGTGCAACTCATTTTGTCTGGATCCATTCAAATATTTGTGACGATGCCTTGGTATCTAGTATGAGAGTTAAACAATACAAAACAAACTGTCCTGACGGCTAATTCAAACATACATATGCATCACTTGCTACCTAGTTGTTTCCTTGCTGCTGAGCATGTCAATGGAATTAATTGCATTATTTGAAGCAATATATTCTAATTGGTGATGTCATGATGACTGCTTTGCATGCATCTTCATCACTTAATGGCGGCAAAGTCAATGATCCTTTGATGTTGCAGCCACTGAGTGATATAGATGCATTTGTGAAGCTGAGCTTTTTATCAGTGACAAAGAATAGTATCATACAAGCAGTGGTCTAGAGTGGAGAAATATGTTGGCAGATTTAGAAGTTAATTGTTGGCAGGACACCATAAAGAACTAACATTTGCAGGAAGGGATTCTGAGGAACTGAGACAAATAGTGGTAACGAGAGAGGAAGTTCTAAGCTTAATGGACAATATAAAAACTGACAAATCACCGGGCCCGGATGGCATCCACCCGAGAGTTCTCAAAGAACTCAAATGTGAAATTGCTGATCTGCTAACTAAAATATGTAACTTGTCCCTTGGGTCCTCCTCCGTGCCTGAGGACTGGAAAGTGGCAAATGTAACGCCAATCTTCAAAAAGGGATCCAGAGGGGATCCCGGAAATTACAGGCCAGTTAGCTTAACTTCTGTCCCTGGAAAACTGGTAGAAAGTATTATTAAAGCTAGATTAACTAAGCACATAGAAGAACAAGCCTTGCTGAAGCAGAGCCAGCATGGCTTCTGCAAGGGAAAGTCCTGTCTCAGTAACCTATTAGAATTCTTTGAGAGTGTCAACAAGCATATAGATAGAGGTGATCCAGTGGACATAGTGTACTTAGACTTTCAAAAAGCGTTTGACAAGGTACCTCACCAAAGGCTTCTGAGGAAGCTTAGCAGTCATGGAATAAGAGGAGAGGTCCTCTTGTGGATAAGAAATTGGTTAAGAAGCAGAAAGCAGAGAGTAGGAATAAACGGACAGTTCTCCCAATGGAGGGCTGTAGAAAGTTGAGTCCCTCAGGGATCAGTATTGGGACCTGTACTTTTCAACTTGTTCATTAATGACCTAGAATTAGGAGTGAGCAGTGAAGTGGCCGTTTGCTGATGACACTAAATTGTTCAGGATTGTTAAAACAAAAAGGGATTGCGAAGAGCTCCAAAAAGACCTCTCCAAACTGAGTGAATGGGCGGAAAAATGGCAAATGCAATTCAATATAAACAAGTGTAAAATTATGCATATTGGAGCAAAAAATCTTCATTTCACATATACGCTCATGGGGTCTGAACTGGCGGTGACCGACCAGGAGAGAGACCTCGGGGTTGTAGTGGACAGCACGATGAAAATGTCGACCCAGTGTGCAGCAGCTGTGAAAAAGGCAAATTCCATGCTAGCGATAATTAGGAAAGGTATTGAAAATAAAACAGCCGATATCATAATGCTGTTGTATAAATCTATGGTGCGGCCGCATTTGGAATACTGTGTACAGTTCTGATCGCCTCATCTCAAAAAGGATATTCTAGAGTTGGAAAAGGTTCAGAAGAGGGCAACCAGAATGATCAAGGGGATGGAGCGACTCCCTTACGAGGAAAGGTTGCAGCATTTGGGGCTTTTTAGTTTAGAGAAAAGGCGGGTCAGAGGAGACATGATAGAAGTGTATAAAATTATGCATGGCATTGAGAAAGTGGATAGAGAAAAGTTCTTCTCCCTCTCTCATAATACTAGAACTCGTGGACATTCAAAGAAGCTGAATGTTGGAAGATTCAGGACAGACAAAAGGAAGTACTTCTTTACTCAGCGCATAGTTAAACTATGGAATTTGCTCCCACAAGATGCAGTAATGGCCACCAGCTTGGATGGCTTTAAAAGAAGATTAGACAAATTCATGGAGGACAGGGCTATCGATGGCTACTAGCCATGATGGCTGTGCTCTGCCACCCTAGTCAGAGGCAGCATGCTTCTGAAAACCAGTTGCCGGAAGCCTCAGGAGGGGAGAGTGTTCTTGCACTCGGGTCCTGCTTGCGGGCTTCCCCCAGGCACCTGGTTGGCCACTGTGAGAACAGGATGCTGGACTAGATGGGCCACTGGCCTGATCCAGCAGGCTCTTCTTATGTTCTTATGTTCTTATTTAGTAAGAAATTATTATTACTCTAGTTTCTTCATTTGAGTCAGTTACAGCACCATAATTAGTAATATAAACATGATGTAAATAAATATTTTTGCTATATTGAAACATTTGGTATGTTTTAGAAATTGGACCTGTGTGGATTTGTTTTGCAGTATGCCTCCTCCAAAGGCTTTTGACTAGAGCAGCCTTTCCCAACTAGTGGGGCACCAGATGTTGTTGGACCACAATTCCCATCTTTCCAGATCACTGGCAATGCTGGCTGAGGCTGATGGGAGTTGTGGTCCAACAACATCTGGTGGCCCACTAGTTGGAAAAGGCTGGACTAGAGGAATTTATTTATTATGATATCCCGCCCTTCCTCCCAAAGGCACTATTCTAAAATGTGAAATGGTAGAGCAGATGTTGGCTCATTATTTGGGCTCCCGTTCTGCATGCGTAGAGTCCCAGGTTCAATCTCTATAACCTCCACTTAAACAGGCATCAAGTAGTAGGATTGGGAATGACTTCTGCCGTAGACTATGGAGAGCTGCTGTTGTCAATCAGAAGAGACAATGCTGGGCTAGACAGGTTCAGTATCAGGCAGCTTCATATGTTTGCATATAGTGGTTTCTCTTGCCACATCAATGTGTACTTGTGGGGCTAATATCTGTAGTTGGGAAGAAGTAGGCCATTCTGGAAAAAAATCTAGTTAAAACTTCTAATGTGATCATTCTAAATCAATTCCCGCTATTTCTGATTGTCATTTCTTATCAGCCAAATGGCACTATTTTGTTTGGTGCCCTGGGCTCCTACTGGGAGGAAGGGTGGGATATAAATGTAATAAATAAATAAATACTAAATAAATACCCCCACACAACGAGTTATATCATCAGCAGATCTGAGGAACCCCAAAGTTTGCAGAAATAAAAATGTTACTTTTTGATCTATAATATTTGTTGACTGCCCAATCAACATAGTCCTTTGGGCAGTACACAGAGTTCAGGCAATATACAATTAAACAGAGCTTGGAAAAGTTACTTTTTTGAACTACAACCCCCATCAGCCCAATCCAGTGGCCATGCTGGCTGGGGCTGATGGGAGTTGTAGTTCACAAAAGTAACTTTTCCAAGCTCTGCAATTAAAACATTATGTCATTTAAAACATTATCAGTTCAATTTCCTGCCTAAAAACCAACACAGCAGCATAAATAAAATAAAATAAAATACAAGCTTTAGAAATAAACTAAATGGGAGAAATCCAAAAACAGCCTAAGGACTGAGCATGTACAGTGGCCATAGAGGGAGGCAGGAATCTGAAAACAGGGTTGGTGGTGGAACGGAGCTGCTGAATTCCTCAACAGCAGCATTCCACAATAGAATATTTTGTTGCAGGACCCACTGGTCAAAGTAAAGCTGAACTGAACTCTGTATCAAAAAGATTTCTTCCGCTATTCTCTTCCAAACAATCCACACCAAGAAGATTTGTATCCTGCTTCCTGTATCAATTAAGCAAATCGGTGGAAATTTATCCTGCTTCAGTTGGGAGTGGGGATGGACAAAGAACTGCAGGGCACTGAAGTCCAGCCTTGTGACTTATTAGCAACATTCCAGAAAATTTCCATATTCAGAAAAGTGGTATAGTTAAGATTTCCCTGAATGGTGGAGATTTGAATCACCCCTGGAAACAGAAAGCTGGCATATCAGAAAAGGGAATTTAGCATGCCAGGGAGAACATAGGACGTTGCCTTATACCAAGCCAGACCACTTGGCCATCTAACTCGGTATTCTCTACACTGGCAACAGCCCTCCAGGGTTTCTGAAAGGGGTGTCTTCCAACCCTACATGGAGATAGAACCTGAGACCTTCTGCATGCAAAGCAGATGCTCTGCCAATGAGCTACAACCCTTCCCTAGAAGGCTACCATAGTTTTCTATATGCTATGTGTTATAACCCATGTAGATGGCATCATTTATTTATATGATATGAGGACATGTAACTTAATGCCTTCTCTGTTCAAACCAATGTATAGCTTATTATTTCCACACTTACCTCTGGAATTATAACTAGTCCAAATATTAAGCCAAACAGGACCAAGTTCACTCCATACATCCACCGCAGAAATATGAAATAGGAGGCCACTGAAGAACCAAAATGACCTTAAATAATGAGGAGATGCCATTAGAAAGGTGCCGGGTTCAAACTGAATTCTCTGTAATATAGATACTCATTCACTTTTTTCCCTTTTACATTTCTACTTTGATGTGGTGAGTACAAGTTGGTTCCAGGCCAGATTGGGAACTTTCTTAGGGCCAGCACTGACCTTCTGACCACCCAAAACAGTGCTTGCCACCTTCCACATTGGCCATCTCCTCTCCGTTTTACTCCTTCGCTTGAATTCTGCTGGTGGTGGTAGCAGTTCTAGAAGAGGAGCACTTCCAAGATGGCTTTTAAAAATCGCTGCGAAGATGGGCATGCACATTACATTCAGGCTTCCTTTGTCAATAGCTTCACAGAGTTTCCATCTTATCCAAGCAGGCCCTACCCTGATAGAACTACTGTGTGACACCAAGAGTGTCATGCCCATGGCCCAGCACTCTTCTGGAAGTTCTTACACTTACTTTCCTCCAGGCGGCTTAAAAGGAAACAGTTAAAACTGCACATACATTTACACTGCAGCTGGAGTAGACCTTGCCTCACAATTTCTGTGATAAAGATGCCCCTGACTTCCTTTGAAGTTTTCAGCTGGAGTTATTCTAACTTACTATATACCATCACAAACACTGGGTAAAGCACAAGAAGAATTTAGTCTGTCTGTGTGGCACTTTAGAAACTCTCAAACATGAAAACTCATGCTCACTCTGGTCTCATAGATAATGAAGAAACCCCTAGCTTGCTATTCTATCGTACTACAGATTACACAGCATACTGACTGAGTTCAGATATGTGAGGGCATATCTGCAATACTTTAAGCATTGAAAATTGTAAGATGAGGTCAGGAACATGCATTTAGTTCTTGCTGATAAGTCAAACCAGTTTTGTTTTCGTTACTGAAAGACTATATAGAAACCAAACAAAAGTTAGTATTAGTATTAGTGTCCCCTCAAGCTGTCTACCATAAGATTAGGAAGGATGCAAATTTATGTAGGAATTTTAAGCCAGAGATTTGGGAGAAGAATGGGATAGGGAGAACGAGCATCATGAGAAGTGGCACCCTTGGTGCCCCAGCTAGCATTGCAAACGCATCATGTTGCATTGTGACATACATTGGAAATAAAAACCTCCCAAAGGGCTTTGGTTGATGGTGTCACACAACTTGGCAATTCCTAATCAGGGGCACTGAGGGAAGTACACTGTGAAAGTTGTACTAAAGGAGGCTGTTTGCTATTCGCTAGTAATTCTGTGTGGAGAGTACCAGTCCACAGGATGATGCTGACGTTTTCAGTGAGAGAGACCCTGCTGATACCTACTTTGAAAAGTGAAGGTCTGTGCCCACATGCTCCAGCATATGTCCACCTCAAAGAGAGACTATGTCCACATGCTTCCACTTCTGCCTGCTTCCATGACAGAGATTGTGCCCCATATAGTGCTGTTTCTGTTTCTTGTATAAATGTGAGAAACTTACTAATTTGCCCTTATGCTGAGGTTGCCTGCCTGCATAGTAAATTGGCCATTGCGACCTCATGCTGGGTCAAAGCTGAAAGGACGCCCAGAGGCTGATGCGCACAGATGCGAAAGGAGAATCCAGAGTTGTACAACACACACAAAAGGAACATGGAATGTGAGAAGCATGAACCAGGGAAAGTTAGAAATTGTCAAGCAAGAAATGGGATGTATTACCATTACAATACTTGGCATGAGTGAATTAAAATGGATGGGAATGGGACATTTTCAATCAGGCAACTACAAAATATTTTATGCAGGAAATGAGAAATTAAGAAGAAATGGGGTTGCTTTAATAGTGAGAAGTGATGTAGCAAAAGCCATTAGGAGCTACAACGCAATGTATGAGTGAGTGATATAAATGAGATTAAATTCGAAACCTATTAACATAACCATCATCCAAGTCTATGCTCCAACAGCAAACGGAGAAGAAGAGGAATTGGAGAGATTTTACGCAGAAGTACAGGAAGAAATTGATCAAGATGTGCTGATAATCATGGGAGACTGGGATGTGAAAGTAGGGAACAGAGAGGAACTAGGAATTGTGGGGCTTAGGAGATAGAAATGAAGCAGGAGAAAGATTTATTGAATTCTGTGAAGCCAATAATTTGTTTCTTGTGAACACATTTTTCGAGCAACTGAAAAGATGACTGTACATGTGGACATCACCAAATGGTCAATATAGGAATCTAATGGATTATATAATTGGTAGCAGAAGATGGAGAAGTTCCATGCTTTCTGTGAAAACAAGACCAGGAGCAGACTGCGGTACAGATCATGAACTGTTTGTATCGAAAATCAGAGTAAAGCTAAAGAAGAACAACAAAGCAATCATAATGCCAAAATACAATTTAAATAACATGCCAGAAGAATATAAAGATCAAATAAGGAACAGGTTTGAGGCTTTAAACTTAGTTGACAGAGAACCAGAAGAACTATGGAGTGAAGTCAGAGACATTATCAGGAAAGAATGCAAGAAAAGACAATACCTCTAGTTAAAAAGAGAGAAAGACCTCAATGGATGACTGAAGAAACTCTTAAAATGGTTAAAGAGAGAAGGAAAGAAAAAGAAAAAGGAGATAGAAACACGGTCAGAACCCTAAATGCAACAATACAGTGACTAGTACGTAGGGACAAAGAGAACTATTACAATAGTTACTGTATAGAAATAGAAGAGGACAACAAAAAGAGTAGAACAAGAGCCCTAGTCCAAAAGATTAGAGAAATAAAAGGGAAATTTAAACCAAGAGTAGGGATGTTGAATAATCAACAGGGGAACACAGAATGGTTTATAACAAATGTTATTGGAGGTCACTGATTCATAGGGTCACCATAAAGTAAGAGACTTGAAGGCACATAGCACACACACTAGCAGCTGGAGCTCCTGAAAGATTATCTTCCATTGCTGGGGCTCCCTGAGGTGCTCTTTGATAGGGTGAATAAGCATACTGCCAAGTCCAGTATAAGCACTGGTGTTTCTGCCATTATACCATCTCTCTCTCTCTCTCTCTCTCTCCCCCCCCCTTCTGGCTCCTGCACAAATGCTGGCTGCCCTCTTCCAGCTTCCCTCTTTTCTTTCTTTTCTTCTCTGATTCGAATGCTTCTGTCCTCAGCCTGCCAGTTTATCTTTCAAACCATGCATAGCTCTGACATACTCTGCAGGTTATCATCCTGTTATGGCTGGTAAGCTATCAACATTTCTGTGCTAACCTTCCTTCTCTCCAATGCTTTTAGTGCCAGGCTACTCTTGGTACTTGCTGTAAGTAAAGTGCCTACCTGTCAACATTCTCCTTTCCTGCTGTATTTCTGCCCACATACAGCGAACCACCCTGGTTCCCTTGCACAGCTGCTGCTCACCTCCATGAGAGAAAAAGAGTCTGTCCCTGCATGATTCTAGCTGCTTCAGAGGGAGAGACTGTGCCCACACACTGCTGATTCTGCTGCCTGTATCAGTGAGAGTACTGACTAATGTGACTATTGCTGATGCTGCCAGCCTCAAGGAGAGAGACTGGCCACTGTGACCTCATGCTGATGCTGCCAAACTGAATGAGAGAGACTGGCTATTGTGACTTCATGCTGACGTCCATATGAAGGAGAGAGAATGCCCCTCCTGTCCACTACCACTTCTAGGAGAAAGGTGCCATTTGCACTCCAGATCAGACAGGGCTTTCAATTTTTTTCTTAATCTCCAACCCTCTCAAAACACGTTTGCCCTTCTCTAGGCAGGCACTCACCCACCATTGGGACGGAGGAAGTAATCAGAGAGCCAACTTGAGAAAATGTGGAGTTATTTCCCAAAAAACAATGAAATGAAAAACTAAAACTAAATTAAAAATTAAATTAGAAAACAAACACCCCAAACTAATTTTAAAATGTTACTTTCTGCACATTGTTCTGAAAAGGCAAAGAAATCAGCATGTACTAAAATCCTCGGTGTACTTATTTCATCGATACTCAGAAGTAAGGACCATGTAGGCTGTGCTCTCAGCTTCACAAGCATTCCATCATGCAGTAGGACACATCAGAAGTTCTTTAAAGAGCATTGATGAGCACATGGACTTTCTGGAGATTACAGGCTTCTCACTTCAACGTTGAGGGAAGTTCTGATATGATGACCACGTGCAAGAAGTCACTGTTTATACAGGAAGTTCCTGTACACCTTACAGCTCTCTCTCTTACACAGTATATATACACACACACAGTCTCAAACAAACACATACACACACTCACTCAGCATCCATATATGTACCTAAGTCATCACACCCTGGAGAGAGAGAAAAAATTATTGTCTTAATCTAGCCATCATTTTGTAATTCAGTTATCAAGTTTTAAAGTGGTGACTAAGTAGCATTTTCCTTCCACACCAAGTAGGACACTATTAAGGCTGTTAGTCACACAAAAATCTCCAAAATTCCCAGATTCTTCTTTTTATTTTAAGTACCCTATCTTCCTCCATCTGGGTCAGGTTAAAAACCGGAAGCGTATATTAAATATGTTTGTTTTTCAAAAACGTGAAATCAAGATTAGCAAAATTTGTATAGAAAACTGGATGGAAGGGGATGGGGACTCCCAAATACCGGCATGTACTTGATGCATTTCAACTTCATCAGTCATGTAATATGATTTGGCAAGATAACAAACACTGAATTAAAATAGAGGCTCAAATGTGAATAAGGACCCTTTGTGGTCTTTACCATTTGATATCAACTTCTTTCTTCAAAATTTTACATAATCTGTTTACACTTTCTTTGTTTCAAGTTTGGGATAAATGGCAGTGAAGGCTATCACCAGTATGCTCTCCTTTGATTCTGTTACTTAACCACCCTAGATTACTTGATATGACACTTCGGGGAAGTATAGCTAAATAGGAAAAGAAGAGGTATTATAGATTGTGTGGTTTTTACAAAAACGATTCCTCAGCAACACAAGATCAACTTCAAGTTGATATTGGAAACTTAAATGTGGGATGGCTCCAATTATGTCAACTGCAACATATTCTTATGGAATCAGGCATTTGGATACAGGGCCACAGGGCCTTTACTGGGTTCGAGGCTCTTATTGTTAATGCTGGCCCTAAATGTAAAGGGGTTGTCTCAAGTATTTATAAGATCTTAACAGAAATTATGACAGTCCCCCCAACAGGATTGAAAACGGTCTGGGAGACAAATATGGATGAATAAACTGATAAAGTGAAATTGATAAATCTATGGTTTTCCACAGCAGTGAAGTCACTGTTGGCCTACATAAGGGAAAATACTTCAGAAATTAGCCATAGATACTACAGAACTCCAGTTCACACATGACATGACAGCTAACATAAAACCAACATGTTGGCGTAGGCATGGTGCTAGAGGTACATATTATCACCTCTTAGTGGGCTCAAGTAAAGCAGTTCTGAAAGGAACTAGAAATCTGTAATACTATTCTGTTCTAGAAACCCGCAATATTATTCAGGAACATTTACAATGTACTCCACAACTTTTTTATTGTCTATATTTGAACAGGAACACATAATATTTAATCCAAGGACCTTGCAATATTTTTACTGGTTTCAGTGAGACAGTCTATTGCCCGAAGATGGAAAACATTGCATAGTTCAAACATTGAAACTTGGTATAGTAATGTATGGAATACTACCATCTTAGAAAAAAACACTCATAACTTATGATCTCTATAGGGAATTGAAACTCTGGACATTTTTTATGTTACATGATAGAACTTTATTGTGCATGCTAACAGTGTGAACCTTCCCCAGCAGCAGTCTGTAGAATTCTTAGAAATTTGTGATGCATGAATAAAATGTAATATAGGTTACTTCTGATTATGTACCCATGGGACAAATTGTAAACAAATAATTTTTATTTTTGTTTTTTTGGGGGGGTATTTGTTACTTTTATTCCCTTTGTATATGCATAAAACCCAATAAAATATTTTTTAAAACCTCCAAAATAAAGAATGTAGTGTAGATTTGGCACTTGTTCTTTTAAGGTTCTTTTAATGCTGGTATTTTAATTTTATTTTAATGAAATTATTTTATCTGCACACTGCTTTGGGAACAGAAGTTGAAAAGCACTGTTTAAATTTAGCAAACAAAAGAAGTGTTCTGTGAAACAGCAAGCTTGTGATGTTCTGACAGAGCGAATGGTTATTATATGTGGGCTGTGACTGAAGTAGGTCTATGAAAATTATTTTCATGCATTCCTGTTATAGTATCTAGATGTAAATAGAAAGATTAACTTACTTTCCACTTCTTTTATCTTCATTTCCCAAGGTATACATTGAGTCTTAAAATTGTCAAAATCTCTCTTAAACTTGACCCATTTCTGCAAATAAACACAGGAGGACGTAATTTTGTTCCAGGGCTGCAGGTGGCAAAGACAGACTAGTGGAATTCTTAAAACATTTACTGGTGTCCTGAAAAACTAAAGATGAGCCCCTCATGAAAAACTGCTGGATTTCATTTAGACTATGGCATACTGAGCTCGTTTGATTGATCAGAAGAAGGGCAAGGGGCTTTTCTCTGGCTCTTCTTTCCAACAGTATTCTTTATCACTAGGGAGAGTGAGGCAGCCAATTTTGAGTGTCATAAAAGGGCAGCAAATTGTTAATTTATTATTTTTACTCCCAGGGAGAGGTGCGTGTGGGATTTTCTGTGCTGCCAAAATAACTTAACTGGCCTTGGGTACTATGTACCTTGACTGAAACAGAGTGTGGGTGGGATTTGATTCTTTGCCTCAGGCAGCAAAATATGTTGGCCTGGCTCTGTTTAAGTGAGGAGAGATTCAATAAGTACTCTAAGAAATCCTTGTTCGCACTCCCCTCCCTAATGACCTAACAGTAGTTAGGTTCTTCTTTCCATCTAGCTCAGTATTGACTATGCTTAAAATATTTATTTCAAGTTGTTATTCTACCCACTCAACTCTAGAACACTCTAGACCACCCACAATTTGGATGTCTGTGGCTGCTTCCAGCCTGTCACTATTTTGCAGACAAGGATTCAAGTGCCATTAGGATTAAACGGATTTGTGTAATACGTGGGTTAAAGGGCTCTGTTGTCCTAGCAAAACAAATACACTTTAAAAAAGAAACAGGTTTTTGTAGTTAGGGAAATGATGAGGAAATGTATTGAAAAGTTTGATGAATGTACATTGTCATATAACCACCCCCAAAACAAATTAGGATGAATGCTCAATAAAGACCAGACATAGTCTAACCACCGCGTAAGGTTTGTGCAAGGAAATCAGGGTTAATGTTCAATAAACAGGTCACCTGAGGCCTGCAAATAGCTCAGCTTTTAAAATCTAAAATTCAATCTTCCCAAAGCTTCAGTACTTGTATTTGGGATTCACTCTCTAATTTGCAAGGCTCCATGAACATTACAAATCACAATAATAATAATAATAATTAATATGTTTGCTTATATTTAGTACATTTCAAGACTTCAAAATGCTTCATATATAATCTCTGAACAATCCTCATGGCAGCCTTTAAGGTAAGTTAATATTATTGTTGTATTGCAAATGAGAAGAGGGCTGAGACTGGGAGAACACTGCCTTGCCTTCAGACTATCAAATGAATTCCTGACTCTGGTGAGATCTGAACCAGGGGCTTCCCAGCTCACACACTTACAGTACAATTGTACGCATGCCTGCTCAGAAGGAAGTTCATTACTACTTATTCCTAGGTAGGCTTGGAGGAGAATTTCAGTTCAGCTCACATCTTAATGTGAACTAGGGGTGGAATGGTCTGTCAGTTTCGGTCTTCTCAGTTCCTCATTTTTCCAGTCTTAAATTCTGTTCTCCACATTTCTTCAGCAATTTTTAATCTTTTTAAAATCCTCATGAAAGTTCTTCTGCATTTTTGCGTGAATTTATCTTAATAAATACATTCTTGTATGCAGTTTTGACTAAAGTATATTCATATTTTGCACACTTTCCCCTAATATATGCTTTTGGAAACATAGCTTGGTTGGAGAACTGCATCGCAAAGGTGTGAAGTTTGGAGGACGGCTGTGTTTCAGTTCCCATATTGTTTCAGAAAGTGTGAATTTGATACATTTGGCTTTAAATGTAAACTGAATCAAATTTCTCCCCCATCCCTAATGTGAAGCTATCTAATTTGCATTTCCCAAATTAGGTAGTATGCAAACTGAAATGCAGCTATGCTTCCAAATTCATACTTTTCTAAATGTTGTGATGTAGTTCTCCTACCAAAAATGTGTACAAAAATGTGCACATTAGGGGAAATTTCTTGCAAAAACATGCATATCAGGAGAAATAAGCACTAAAATGCTGAGGAATCTTCATGAGGGTTTTTATAAAGAATTGCAAACTGATGTGAAGATGTGGTGAACTGAACTGTGGAAAAATGTGAAATTAATTGTAACTGACAGATTTGTCCATCCCTACTCCCATGTAATTATGTACAGATTTGCCATCTTACCTACTAGTCCACTGGTCTTCAACCTTCCAGCATTTAAAAAGGTTAAGAACAGACTTTATTGTCTGTAGTGTGAATATAGCAGACTAGTACACTGTTCTTCAACCTTGGGTCTCCAGATGTTGATGGACTCCAACTTCCGTCATCCCTGACAATTGACCATGCTATCTGGCAATGAAAGGAGTTGTAGTCCAACAACATCTGGGGACCCAAGGTTGAAGAACAGTGTGGTAGTTTACTGTATTCACACTACAGACAATATAATCTGTTGTTAACATTTTTAAATGCTGGAATTCTGCTTAGGAAACAGATCTAGAAGTCTTTCTGCATTAATTAAAATATACAGAGAATACTGTAGTGACACATTTGTTAGTGTGAAGATGCAGTCATCTTATCCAAGGCTGCATTTCTCTTTCCACAAGACTGCATTTTCCCAGCACTTCAACTAGGCCATTTTATTGCTGGGAATATGCACCCCCAGCTAATAGCTCCACTGCAGTGTAGCATACAATATATGAATATTGGTGTTTTCTTTTTGATAATGTCTGTAACTTATTCGATAATGTCTGTAACAAGGCTGCAGAGCTGAGGGAGCGGAGGGAAGCAGGGGCTAGCCATCAGCTGTACTAAGATACTAACTGCCTTGGGCTCTCTTTGAGAGCTGGTGCGGTGTAATAGAGAATTGGACTCGTTTCTGAGAGGCCAGAGTTCAAATCCACACTCAGGCATGATGCTCACTGGGTGATCTTGGGCCAGTCACTGCTTCTCAGCCTAATCTATGTCACGGGGTTGTTACGAGGAGGAGAACAATGCACACACACTACCTTGAGCTCCTGGAAAGAAAAGTGGGTTTAATGATGTAATAAATAATAAAGATAAATAAAGTGTTGTGTAGCCATTCCATCAGGCTACTTGTACTGTTTCGATACTGACTGGTTGTGTAAGAACTCTCACTTTAAGAAATGGAGCCTGCATTTTTCCTCCTCCCTCCCCATTCCTTTTTTCTTTTGTGTCCTGTTGTGTTTTTTTTTTAGACTGTAGGCCTGAGGACAGGACTGTCTTTTTCTTTTTTAATTCATCTGTAAGCTGCCCTGGGTCTCTCTCCAGTTTAAGAGCAGGGTAAAATGCTTTCAGTACAATAACTAGTAATGAGTAATATAGTGCCTGCATTGTTGTGTGATTTTTCAAAAAGATGTACAATTATATATAATATAATGTTTAGAGGCAGAGTACAATACTCACTCCTTTCAAAAAAACACAGTGCCACCTTTCCTCCTGTACCAATGTCCAGTTTTTATTTCATATTTTTGGAAAGTCTGTGCACGCTTCTTATCCTGCACACATATCCTGATTTCCCTCCTTCACACACACATGTTGACATTTTCCGTATAGTTCAAAATGTTTTGAATGAATTTGAGCATGTGGTGGAAGGATTCATCGATCTATGTTAGTGTTCAGATTGTGGCACCACACATTAAACTTTGGTTCAAAAAAAGTGCAGTTTCTAAAATGTATGTCAACATTTTGAATCCCTGCATTTCCATTTTTAATGTAAGAAATGCAGCCTTTTTACTTCCAATAGCAAAAATACAGCACAAAAATTATGAGAAACTCTTATTTTGATCAGAAATTCACACGTTGCTTACCTTTGCCATCATCATTTTGTAGGCATATAACTTTTTTCCTTTGCCCTTTCCCAAGGCACCTTCAAACTTTTCAACAAAATCTTGAGCCTCCCTAATTTAAAGATCAAAAAGGTGGCTTTATATACATAATACCAACAGCAGCAGCAGCAGCATCTGACAGAATTGGTAGAAACTTTAATGTTTACCTTTGTGCTGATTACAAATGCAGTACGAACATTAAAGTCATAATGCTTGAGTTCTGTCATAGCCTTCTGAGTGGTGCTAAAGGAGCAATAAGGTCTGAGTTTTGTCATGAAGAAATCTGAAGTCTCTTGTGCAGTCCTTTTACATAAAGGGGTTCCTATCTGGGGTTTCTCCTCCAAGAGCATGTCTGTACTATAAATGTAAACTGATTTAATTGCATGCCTTCTCCTCTCTCTCCACAGCGATTTGGTAATTGTTGTGTCACTGTCCATGAATTTTGTTGCATTTAAAGATGGTAAATCCCACTATATCCAGATTGCCCTCTCCATGTCTCCTGAGTTAACAACTGAAACTCCCACTGTCAGCTGACTAGCTTACTCAAATTTTGAACTTTCAGTGAGTTCCAATACATAAGGATATGTTTTCATCACAGAGACTATATTCTTTGTCAGGGATCTCCACAATTCCAGGGCTCTGTGGGAAGTTCGGATGGATTAATGTTTTAAAACCAATTACATCTGTGTTATAGATGTGTTCTTCCAAATAAGTGGGGAAAAACTAATTCTTTTTGTTGTGCTTTGTTGACACTTCAGTAACTAGTCACTTCTCTGTAGTGCAACATGTGGCTCTTTGTATGAAAGAGTTTGAATACCATTGTATACTATCTATTTTATTTTCAAAAAAACATATCCTGCTTATTTTCAGAAGAAATTCGTGGTGGATCACAATAAAAAACAACAGTTATAAAAACCCATAAAATAATCCACAATTCAATCAACACATAAATCAAAATATCAGAATAAAAACCAAGACTATAACATCAATTGAAAACCAGCCATCGGACTTAAATATCAAAATACCAAAAAAGAGGAAATATTCAGCCAAAGACCTTCTTAAATAGCCACATGAACCATTCAATCTTTAAGCAGTTAATACACATATGAAGCCTTATACTGAGTCAGACTGGTCACCCAGCCCAGTATTGTCTAGTCAGACAGGAAGCAGCTTGCCCAGGCAGAGGTCTTTCCTATTGCCTGCTATCTGCTGGGATGCCAGGGACTTGACTTGGGACCTTCAGCAAGCAAGCTGTATGCTGTACTACTGAACTATGGTTACTCCCCAATGCTGGCGAGTAAACACTATTAGCTGAGGCGCATTGTATCATTCCCTTGAATGAGCTTGGCAGCTATACTCTAGACATCAGTAATCAATGCAATATGTTTCCCCTAACTGCTTGCAAATGTTTAACACCTGAAAGCTCTTGGGAAAGGATGTCTATATAACAAAAAGCATGAATAATCAAAGAAGAGCAGAGTGCTGACTTCAACAAGGTTTCTGAAAGCCAGGCATTTAAGCTTGTATTTTTAATTAAAGCAATAAAATGAGCCAAGGCTGGGTATCAGTTGAAAAGATTTTTACTCATCATCTGTCCTTCAGTTACAAAGGCTGATAACAGATTCCTGCTTTCAGTGTCCTTATTGTTAAACCAACCAAAGTGGCAAATTTCCATTGGTTGTTTTCCCAAGATGACATAGCAGCTGCAGAGCATAGCTTCTGCGGAATGAAAGAGAAGCCTAAACACACACATATCAGTTGTGAAAACTGACATCAGTGAGCAAGTGTTGCAGGTTACCTCAGCACAGTTAATTTCTTTGCCATACGCCAGGGTTTGTTTCTTATGATTGATATGAGTTTCTTCTTTTCTTCCACCTGTTCCTTTAGCTTGGTCAGTTGCTCCTCAGATAGAGACTCATCATCTGAAGAGTTGGAAGCAGATGAGGAAGAACTAGGAGTGAAAAGACAAAATCAGACCTAGGGTCAGTTCATTCCTTTATTCATGTGGCGGGTGCTTGAAAATTTTGCATGTGCAAAAGCTTAGCAAATATATTCAGCTCATCATATGCAGTTATTATTATGCACAGGATCAAACTTTTTGTAGTCCATTGCAAAAACAGGAGTGACTTCTGTTAAAAAAATCTGCATTTGATAGCAGATGTAGATGTTTAGTTGGCTAGGGACAGATAGATTGGCATGTGTAAGGTTCTTGGTAACTATAGCGCATCCAGTAGACATGTGAATTGGCTATAAACAAGATTAAGGCTGTATGCCAGTGTGGCATAGTGGTTAAGGTGTTGGACTATGACCCGGGAGACCAGGGTTTGAATCCTCACATAGCCATGAAACTCACTGGGTGACCTTGGGCCAGTCACTGCCTCTCAGCTTCATGAAAACCCTATTCATAGGGTCACCATAAGTCAGAATCGACTTGAAGGCAGTACATTACTAGATCCATTTCAGTCTGGTTTCAGACCTGGTTATGGGATGGAGACGGCTTTGGTCGCCTTGGTAGATGACCTACGCAGAGAACTGGACAGGGGGAGTGTGTCCCTGTTGGTTCTGTTGGACCTCTCAGCGGCTTTTGATACCATTGACCATGGTATCCTTCTGGGTCACCTTACTGGGATGGGACTTGGGGGCACTGTGTTACGATGGCTCCATTCCTTCTTGGAGGGGCGAACCCAGAAATTGGTGCTGGGGGATTCCTGTTCGACTCCTTGGCCGTTGGCCTGTGGGGTCCCTCAGGGTTCAGTTTTGTCCCCCATGCTATTTAATATCTACATGAAGCCACTGGGAGAGGTTGTCCGGAGGTTTGGGGTTTGGTGCCATCAGTATGCAGATGACACCCAACTCTACTTCTCCTTTCCACCTAATTCCAAGGAAAGTGTCTCGGTTCTAAACCAGTGTCTGATAACAGTGGTGGACTGGATGAGGGTGAACAAGCTGAAGCTTAATCCAGACAAGACAGAGGTGCTCCTAGTCAGTCGAAAGGCAGATCAAGGAATAGGAGTTCAGCCTGTGCTGGACGGGGTTACACTCCCCCTGAAGACGCAGGTTCGCAGTTTGGGTGTGCTCCTGGACTCAGCCTTAAACCTGGAGGCCCAGGTTTCTGCGGTGGCCAGGAATGCTTTTGCACAGTTAAGACTAGTGCGCCAACTGCGCCCGT
The DNA here is from genome assembly GCF_030035675.1 of Rhineura floridana. Lineage (NCBI taxonomy): Eukaryota > Metazoa > Chordata > Lepidosauria > Squamata > Rhineuridae > Rhineura > Rhineura floridana. The sequence goes on from NC_084489.1 coordinate 18,462,521, forward strand.
TCCTGGAGTCATCTGATCTGGCTATGGTGACACATGCCTTAGTTACATCCCGCTTAGACTACTGTAACACGCCCTACGTGGGGCTGCCTTTGAAGACTGTTCGGAAACTTCAGTTGGTGCAACGAGCTGCAGCCAGAATGTTAACTGGGGCTGGTTACAGGGACCATACAACTCCCCTGCTGCAACAGCTCCACTGGCTGCCAGTCTGTTTCCGGACACAATTCAAAGTGCTGGCTATGACCTATAAAGCCCTATACAGCTTAGGTCCAGGCTATTTGTCAGACCATATCTCCTTATACGAACCTGCCCGGGCCCTGAGATCTTCAGGAGAGACCCTTCTCACGATCCCAACACCTTCACAAGTGCGACTGGTGGGGACACGAGATAGGGCCTTTTCAGTGGCTGCCCCTAGGCTCTAGAACTCCCTCCCTAGGGAGGCAAGAATGGCCTCTGTGCAGTCCTTCCGCCGACAGCTAAAGACTTTTTTCTTCCGGCAGGAACTGAAGGCTTTAGGGGTAGTGACTGAAGAGGATGCTGTACGTTGCTGTTTTACTTGTATGCTCCTAAACTGGGTTGCAGTATTTTAAGTGTATATCTAATTGGTTTTAACATCTTAATAGTTTAATCCTGTTTTAATGCTGATTTTATATGTTTATATGTTTTATATTTTTATAGGTTCTTAATGATATGTACTTATTTTTATCTGGAAGCCGTCTTGAGTTGCAGTTTGGAAAAGGGGGGTATAAATAAAGATAATAATAATAATAACAACAACCTGTGCACACATGTGGGGATACAGGGGAACAAGATGTCAGAAAAACTCATGGTTGGCACCAAAAACAGCTGTTTCCCCCTTGCCATCTGTAATGTTAAGTAGAGCCAATTTCAGGTCCTGCTAAGCATATTCCTGCCTAACCAGTGGCAGCTGGTGGGCTGGAGTCAGAAAATGTTTGTTAAGAACATAAGAACATAAGAAGAGCCTGCTGGATCAGGCCAGTGGCCCATCTAGTCCAGCATCCTGTTCTCACAGTGGCCAACCAGGTGCCTGGGGGAAGCCCGCAAGCAGGACCCGAGTGCAAGAACACTCTCCCCTCCTGAGGCTTCCAGCAACTGGTTTTCAGAAGCATGCTGCCTCTGACTAGGGTGGCAGAGCACAGCCATCACGGCTAGTAGCCATTGATAGCCCTGTCCTCCATGAATTTGTCTAATCTTCTTTTAAAGCCATCCAAGCTGGTGGCCATTACTGCATCTTGTGGGAGCAAATTCCATAGTTTAACTATGCGCTTGCATAGTTTAACTATGCGCTTGTTGCAGCAGGCTCCCACTGAAATCAGTCTGAACAGTTAATCATACCTAATTTTAAGTCCCACTGATTCCACAAGAACCAAGGGCGACTAACTTAGTAGGAGCCCAACCCAGTGCTGTAGAACATAGGCAGGTAGTGCTCAGTGCAATGGCATTAGTTACTGTAAGATGAAATAAATTTTACAGAGGGATAAGGGAACACCACAAGGAGCTGCTGTTTTTGGTGACAATGATCAGGGATGATGGGAGATGCAGTCCAACAATATGTAGAGGTTCTCCATTCCTTGATCAGAAGGTGGCTTGGACCCTTCAGGGAGAGAGAACTTCTAAGAGAAATTGAGTAGGAAAAGCATTATAGGTTCCTTAGATAATATGCAATGGATTTGAATCAGATGGACAGGAATTTGTAGGGAAATTCTTTTACTGTTTTTTGGGTTCACTCCTTTCAGTGTTCACCTTCATGCCCCCTGATTTAGATCCAGAGGTTTTCAATAGGTCAACATTGAATTTTTTTCCATTTCATATAAGCTTATTTATCTGCTAGGACCTCTTGGGATACAGAGTGATCTCCAAATCAAACTTCATCCATGTATGAGAAAACTCTGTAAGCCATTCTTTGTGTGTAAACTATTAAATTAAATTTTGCCCTGAATTAGAAAATCAAGCATGTGCCTTGACTGACTGACTATGTAGTGGTACATGTAAGAAACTGGATGACTTGGAAAATATTACCCCTTATGGATAAAGATGGAAATTAGCATGAAATGTAGACGCTGATGCTTGAATACACAATATACAATATGCATTATTCTTGAAAGGCACACATGCATTAAATCTCCATTTCTCTGAGTGAAATACACAGAAGTGGTAGCTGGAAATGCAATGGACATGTGTTTATTTTGTTAAGAAAAGCAGTGATTTAAATGTTTGTGTGTCACTTAGAACAGATAGAAAAGCATACATATGCTGTAAATAGTTATCTGTACCCAGTACAAAATATCCAAGTCCTTAGACATTGAGTATGCTTGAGGGGCTTTACCTCTCTCCTGTGTTTTTCTTCTTTTTCTTCTTCCCTTTTGCTTTATTGTTAGTGGCATCCTTTTGGTCTTTGCTGGAGACCTTTTTGCCGGTCTTTTTCTTCCCTTTTCCTGTTTCCTCTATTTCGCTTTCTCGGTCACTATCACCTGCTTTCTGATTTTTCTTTTTATTTGCTTTCTTCCGCCTGGAACTCTTTTCTTCCTCTTCATCATCAGCATCCCTCTCCTCATTTTGTTTTTCTGTTGCCTTAGTAGTTTCCTTTGTATTCCGATTTCTGGCTGTCTTTTCATCCTCCTCCTCATCTGTATTCAAGGGAAACAATGTGTGTTTCCATTCAAACTCCCCTCAGCTGATATGGCTGTAATTAAGGACTAGCCTTTCATCAGACAAGTACAGACAAGTAGTCAAATCTAGTTCTTGAAAATCCATGAGGATACCTTCCCAGTGACTATAGTGGTCTCTAGATCAGGCCTAGCCTTGCCACACATTGTTTATGTAGCACACTGATATGACATTGAGACTTGTGCATCTATCATAACTGTCAGGCAGGTGCCCTGAAGGCCAATAAAGCTATTATTTCAGGTACATTAGGAGAGAAGAAAAACTGAGTTTGGCTTTTAAGATGTAGGGAAGAGGTTCACCCAGGACACCTTTGACTCTGTATGTTATACTTTGCACTCAAACCATAGAAAAGAATTCCACAGAATAAATAGGCAAATGTTGACCTCTATATGAAAGGCAGAGCCTTTGTATTAAGACAGGATTGGTTAATCCACAGCCTGCGGGCTGCACCCAGACCCTGAGGTGATTTTGTGCCCTCAACCCCCTAATTTGTCATTTTGATTGCTCCTAAGGTCCCCCACTGTGATGTTATGATGCTAAATGTTTTTCTGTTGCCTTCCAAACCAAAACCACCAATTTTTCCCCTTTTTGTAATTAAAAAAGTGGTAAGAATAAGAATAATTCTACTATTCCTCTTCCTCACTGTGTCTGTGGGTCTCCTATTATGATGTCATGATGTCAAAGGGTTTCTTCTGATCCCCAAGGCCCCCCAAATTTCCCCATTTTTCATTTCCCCCCCTGACTAATCCCATAGGTCCCTTCTGTGATACTCTGATGTCAAAAGTTTGTTTTTGTGGTCTCCCAGGGTCTCTCATTTGTCCATATTTTGAAAAATAGGTTTTGATTTTTTAAAAATAATATCTTTACTGAGCACTCCCATAGGTCCCCTGCTCTAATTCTGTGATGCCAAAATATTTTTGACCCCCCAACCCTTTTTATCTTTTTTTTTAAAAAAAAAATTAGCCACACGCATTTTTACAGTTTCTTATGCCAGTTTTACACTTTGGCCACACCCACTTTGACATGCAGTCCATGAAGGCTTGACCATAGGTCAATGCAGACCTCAGCCTGAAAAAGATTAGTCACCCCTATTTTAAGGCAAGTCCTCCCAAAGGCTGACAGTAACTGAACAATTGCTTAGCTCATTGTCAGTATGTATAAATTTATATGCACTGCATGTAATTCTCAAGAAAATAAATTCTTCAGCACCATCTTTTCAAAGACAGTAGCTATTAATCTCTTTTACCTTCACTGTCTGAGTCGCTCTCCACTTGTCCATCAATCTCCATCCCAGCTGCAAAGCAAAAGCAAATGTAACGATCACATTTATTGTTGATACTTCAGCATACAGTAGATTACTCATAAGGAGAAAAAATAGGTTCTTCTCATTTCTGGCTTAGAGAGAGCTAAATTTAAAATTGTGTTCAACTCTATTTTTTCCTGCTTTACTATACGTGTGCAAATTACTGATTTTCTTCTACTCAATATCAAATAGATATTCCTTGAACATTGGCTATGAATTTGATGTCAAATTCTTTCCCACAAGATGAAACGTACAAAAAAATTGTGACTAAATACTGGTGATTCCATACGAACCATCTTCCATAATGACCTCTAATTCACATTTCTTTTTCTTCTTCGCCATTTTCCCTTTAATTCGGCACTCTTGCTCAAGGACTTTATCAACACCAGTTATAGAAGTATTTGATCATGCCTCTTTCCAGGCTTCCTTCTATGGCTCCATACTGGTTTGCACAAAACAAGCCGTCAATGAACCTGCAACTACTAGTTCTCCCAGACATCGTTCTTGTGTTACACAGTCGCTTCAGCTTACAGACTGGAGGCAAAGAGGAGATTCACGGTGCCAATCCAATCCAGCCACTTTCAGCTCTTATCTTTTTTCAACACAGAAAGCACCTGTTGGCATTACGTTGCATAACATTATTTAAACATGAAGGAAAGCCCTTTGGAGAGCGCTCATCAGTATAATTGGAGAGCAATATAAATTCCAGCATACGCAGCCCTGTGATGGCTTGGGGATCTCATTTATGACAGAAAGATTTGCCAAACCCTTTGCATAACCAGGGGCATTGGTAGGGACATGCCTATGGGCCACAGGCCTCACATCTTTTTCTATGTGTCCCAAATATTTCTGAGTGGGTAATGAATTCAGGAGAAACTGAATTAGGGTTTATCTGGGTTAATGAACAGGATATTAATTTGGGAGAATACACATACATTTAATTTAAGATGACCATCTAGAAATGATTTGGAGGGTAATGAATGAGTGTAATTGAATTGATTTGGGAAATAATCTATTGGGGAATTGGAGTAAATGAAGAGGAACTGATTTGGGATGATCAGGTGGGGTTCAAAATAATTGAAGAATTTATATAATGTAACCTGGAAGGGAAATTAGTTGGCTTGCTCTCTGTGACATTTAGCTTATACATCTGCATCTACACATATAAATCAGCATATACACATTTTTGTCTATGGGCTTATGCCCTGAATCTTTTAAGTACCTAGCAATGGCTCTGTCATAACATGGAGGGGTAGTTTAGGAAAGTTACGCTCTATGATTTCTTCTTTCATAGACACTGAAAAAGCTTTTAGTCTGTGTTTCTATAGAGGGCAGATGCAGGATCAGCAAGGAAAGTAAGCAGCCCAAGGCAGAAGAACCAGAAGCAAAAAAGGACAAGAAGGAATTTTGCCAAGTGCAGTTTGTCAAACTGGCGTGTAGTCATCCAGGGTCTTGGGGAGTCTTAGGTCCCTTACTTTTTGGGGAGCTAGGTCTCAGCAGGGTACCTATGTTTCCAGTGTCCTATGAGCTAATCAGTATGAAAGAGGAGCGTGTTAACCACTGAGAAGAGTCTTCCAACTTGCTTCGTTGTTGTTTCCTGCTTATTGGAGCCAATCAGAGTGATGAGTTCCTGTTAGTTCCTGTTTCAAAAAGCCAAGCTGTGAAGAGTGAGAATTCTAAAAATTGCACAAGAAGAGATAGTGAATCCTGATGATCGTGCAAGCCTATCTACATCATCAAGCAGTTTGGTAGCAACAGGAGACACTGTGTCCAGTAATTCAAGCAATATCACCGGCAGTGACAAAAGACAACCAATTGGTGACAGTAACAGAGAAACAGAAAGCAGTACTCAAACCTGGCCAAATTATTTTGTAATCTTACAAGGTTGTATAACCTTAGAAGGGGGCGTGGCTGTGACTATTATGAAGGGACTCTGCACTTATGAATTTGCCACTGCGTTATTGACCATGATAAGAAAAATGGGACCTCCTGAAATTCGCTCTCTGTCACAACTGATAAAGATTCAGGAAGCCTGATACCATCTGCATCTGGTTGCTTTAGTCAAAGGAGAGGTTCATGGAAGGACAGGTATATCAGTGGCTATTAGCAATAATAGCTAAATGCAACCTTCATGTTCACAGACAGCGTAGCCCAATTCGGGCATTTGGTACCCATGGCCGCTGAATACTTGAAGGGGCTAGTGAGAATGTATGACCTAGCCCCACCCCCTAGATACTGACATTGTCCTGACTCCCACCAACAGATTCAGACTTGGAACTCTCGGCTCGGTTATTACAAATGGCTTTAATCTGCAGGTTAGTAACATAACTGAAACTTAGAACAGATTACAGATCACACAGAGCTGAGATCACAGCAACAAGACACTACTTGGCATGGCTATGTTGTTGCAACACTTGACATGCTGCCCTGAATCCCTCTTTTGAAGAATGGGGCAGGTACGACTACTTGTGAAGGACTTGCCTCTCAGCTCGGGCCTGGGCAAGCAAGCAGGCACTCCTAGGAGTAGGCGATTAACTGGCTCAGTCTGTTTGCACCTGCACAGTCTCCATAGTGTCTGTGGCGATGGAGGTGTAGATGACTCAGCCAGGTCACCCCCCGGCTCCACCTCCAGCACTCTCCTGCATTGGAGGTGGGTCAGCATTGGAGGTGGGTCAGCAAGAAGAGGCTGGCCAGGAGGTGGATTGATCGCTGGAAGCAAGGTAATAGGACAGCTGAAAACGCAACCCCTTTATCCGTGTCAGCCAACACCTTGGGAGAAGAGCCATCAACAGGTCACTTGGCCACTCCCCAATATCCTCATCCATCACTCTTAGACCACTGGGCCCCTCCCCTGGATCCCAGACCTCGTCGTCCTCCTCTAACCTGTCCTGCCAAGAGTTTTCCATGGGGCTTATGAGTCATGACACACCTGCACTGACCACAACCCTCCCTTCCACATGTAAAGCATCTGTCTGAAGGCACTGAATGCATGCACAGAGGACTCCATGGAGACAGAAACCCTGATTGACCAGGATCACTTCCAAACAACCTGTTTATTGCGCACTCATCCTGATTTGTTTACACAAAGTTGTGGTGAGGTTATACGACATTGACTCTTTATTGAGCAGTCATTACATGATACTGCAACAAGCAATTGTTGTCCCACACATTCCGGTGTGTTTTCTTGTCACTTTCCTAATTCATTTTTTAAAAGCAGTTTTGTAAGAACACCAACTCCACTTTAACTGTGCAACCTTATATTTACTATGTGACTGAATCCCATGCACAAAATTGTGACTGCCTGGAAGCGACCCAGGATTCCCATCACCATGGAAAGAGCCATACACACAGACTTCCGGGAAGGGTTGCTTCGCCTGTGCCTGCCTTTGAGACGAGCTCTTGTCTCAGAAGAAGCTTTTTCAGTTTTAAAATCAGTCAGCACATTTTTTTTGACTGGTAAAGACTTTCTCCCGGGAAGGGAGAAACGTAGAGATTAACCACAGAAGCTTGTGTTTGTTGGGGGGACTGGATTTCATTAGTTTATGAAAGAAGGTTCAGCCAGCAGCACCGGATGGACTTTCAAACCAGCTCTAACTGATTAAGCGAGACGTTTATCTTTTCTTTAAAGAAAAACGGATTAACAGGCAAGCACCCCTCTTTCTATTTTTATCATCTGGCTTAAATTGTTACAGCAAAAAGAGATTTGTCAATGAATCAGTTATAAAGAATCCCTGGGTGAGTTATAACTCTTCTCTTTCATTCACGAAATTAAGGAGGAAAGAAATCGAAATAGCTTATCTTTTTTTTTATTGCAAAAAGCTGGCCTGGAATTGTGCATTTTAAAGATACAAATGGATGAGGGATTTCTATTCCAAAGAGAAAAATAAATAAATCTGATTTATGAATTTTTGAGTATTATATGTCTGGGACTATTTTATTTCATTTTGACGAATCTGCTTGTTCTCGATGCCACTAACTGTTTTGATGCTGTGAACTAAATTTGTTTTGCATTCCTGAACATATAAGAGATAAGGCAGGCTGTGCTGTCTACACTGTGATGTCATCAAGCTTGGAATATTAACCCCTTTGTTGCTGGAATAAGAAGTGGTTTTTTTTTTCTTCGTGGTTTTAAGAATGGCAATCAAGAAAGTGGCTGAGATCCTGGAAGTAAATATGTTTCAGAAAATAATGGATGAGATTGAGATAATGAAACAAACCCTGAGACAGGGCAGACAGGAGATGAAAATTGAATTTGGCAAAATAAAGCAGGAGCTTAAAGAAATAGGGGATTTTGTGAGAGGGGAGGTTGATGAGCTCAGAGATACAACTGGACAAGCATCAGAAGATGAAAAAAAGAAAAATTAAAGGGAAGATGCAAGCCCTGGAGATTGGAACAAACGTGGAACTGGAAAAAGATTTGGAGTTTATGGATATTAGAGATAAAGTTTACTGTTTGGAATTCAGCGTTGTCCTTGAAGAAATTAATGAAGATATCAGAGATAAAGTTATCAATGTCTTGGATAAACTTCTGGACTGGAATGATGTGATGGAGCTTGACATAGAAAAAATCTATAGAATTAATTACAGATATGTGACAATGGAAAAACTCTCAAGAGATGTGCCAGTGCATTTCATAAAAAAGAAGAACAGATATATGATTTTACAACAATATTTCAGCAACACATTCAGAATTGATGGCAAGGAATTATTTGTGATTAAGGAAATTCCCATCAGACTCTTATTATATGACTATGGCTATGACAGCAAGATTATTATGGGACACTGATAATGGAAGAATGGCTACTGAAATTACTGGACCTAACAGGATTATTATGGGTGCAAGGATGGAAGATGGAAGATGGAATTAACACTGATAATGGAAGAATGGCTATTGAAATTATTGGACCTAATAGATTTGATGAGATGGATTAATTGACATGCTTATTTGGAGAAAAATGATAGATATATTTCTCAAGGAGTTGAAACCTCTCTTTGACTTTTTGTGGAAAGAATAAAGTGATGTTTATGAGATTTGATGATTAATTAAGATAACTACAGGAGGAAAGTGATTTTGTAATATAATTTAAGAGACAGGTTTGTTATATATTGTAGACCTATAACTGATCGGCGACAAATCGGAAGTCAACATTTTATTTTATTGTTTAATTTGTATTTTTGTTTTGTTTTGTTTTTGAAAATTTGAATAAAAATTAATGATAAAAAAAAGGAAAGAGCCATACACACATACTGTATATACAACTTCCTTCAGGTTGATACCCAACATGCCGCAGTTAGAGTCACATCAGTTTTTAGGAGAAGAGCTTACCTGTGCATTCTCTCACCACCCCCTCCAAGCATTCAGTACCCATCCTGGCACTGAACACCTGAAAAGGGGTAGTATGGTTCCTCTCTGAGAAGGGGAAAGCCCTCTGCACATGCTGCAGGTCTCTCATCTTGGTTATTATTACTTCACACAGTCCAAAGCTAAACTTTGGCTTTGAGAAATGGATTCGGAGTATTCACCTGGTTGAAGGAGATCCTGCTTAAAATCTTCCATAGATAGTTAATACAGATTTATGTATTTGATGTGGCTAATAATTTACCCACCCACCCCATTTGTTAACTGGCAAGTATTTACATTTTCTGTTTTTCCATTCAGCATATGGGATTAGTTTTCCTAGGAGGATAAAATGTCTTGCCTGCTTTATTTCTTGCACAGAGTTATGTGCTGAGAACTTAACAGATTGCTTTTTTGCCTCCAGAGCTTGCTCTGCTCAAGATATAAATTAGTAATGTGCAACTGTGAACCTAAACAATTACTTATGTAAATGTCAGACTAGTGCACAGAGCATGAACAATTGATAGCACTGTAGCAAGGCATTTGGGATGCCAAGACTGGATAAGTGGATGATTAGGAGAGTGGTCGGGGTCTCTCTTTTTTTTTAGTGGACACTATCACTTTCTAAGTTATCTTGTGATTTTTAATCAACTTTAGACATAAAGGTTTTCTAATAACTTTGTATTCTCTCCCCCCCTTTAGTATTATCAGAGAAACTGTAACTGAATCCTGCAAGCACACACACCAGACTCCTTAATATCTAACCAGATAGTGTTGCCTTTCTTTCTTTGTTTTTGGTCAACATAAGGCTTTAGCTAATTAATCCCTGGGTTACATTTATTCAACATGTAGCTGCTCTATAAATAACCCATGGTTGAGAAGTTTCCTAGTGCTAAAACTTGATTCCTATATATTTATATAAATGTCAGCTTCTCTTTTTTTTTACATATTAGACTTTCAGTTATTGATGGCAACTGTATATTCCAAGTACACAATTCAAAGTGCAGTTGTTTACCTTGAAAGCCCTGCAAGGTGTAGGCTCGAGGTACCAGATGGAATGCAATGGACAACTTACCTGGGCATCAGGGTGCAGTTGTCCAGGAACTTGGAGGGTCCAAGACCCCTTACTTCTTTGGGAGTAAGGTCCCAGTAGGGTCCCTGTGTCTCCAGCATCCTATAGGCCAATCAGCATGAAAGGTGAGTGTTTTGGCCACTGAAAAGAGTCTTCTAAGATGCTTCCTTGTCCTTTCCTGCTGATTGGAGCCAATCGGAAAGGAGGTGAGTCAGCCACTCAGAAGTGCATGAGAACTTAAAGCAGAGCACAACAACAATAGTGGTAGGTGGCTCCAGTATTCTGTGGATAATTCAGGACAAGGAGCAGGGCTTTTCATCAGTGGCACCCTCATTTTGGAACATGCTCCTAGGGAAGCTTGGGGAGTTTTGTTTTAACTTCCAACCGGTGGTTGACAAGATCCTCTTAATCCTGTAGGTGTTTTTCAGGCAAGATCCATTTTGATCAGAACATTTTACCAGATAGTGGGCTGCTTCTTTACTGCCTTTAACTGTTGGATATGGTGTTTTCTGTTGGTTGTTTGATGATATATTACACACCAATGCAAGGATTTCTTTAAAACAGGGCTGCAGAAGGACCCCTGGAGACTTGCTGTCATTCAGAGTAGACAATGCTGGGCTAAATGGACCAGTGGCCTGTTTGAGCTGTTTATATTTAGCCTCCTTATCCTGAAGCTTAGATAAGAGGATTTCCATGTTATCTAAATCAGCAACTCAGTATAGTGTACGGAAAGAGTTATACGATTATAAGGCCAGTGCACAGATTGAACCCACTAATAAAGCAATTAAGAGCTCCCTCTTGTGATAGCAAATTTGCACAGCAAAGGCAGCATCCTGTTTGCAAAGAGCCCTGCATTCTTCTGAGAGTTGATGTCCTGGATTTATACTATCTTCTTGCAGGGCTGTGCTGCTTCCAACCCAGGGTGAGAGCCTGGGGAGGAGGATTAATATTTTCTGATTGGGACCCAGGAACTGAGCTGAGATGAAGGGTAACTAGCAAATCTGTTGCCTAAAATCTTGGAAGAGAAAACATTACAATTCAATAAAATAGCTCTTCTGTACTTAATATATTCAAAAAATTAAATGTATCATACAGTTATTAGAGGCAGACCAAGTTGGACCCAATGACCATGGATTATGTAGCCCATTAGCTAATGCATGTGGCTGTTACATATCTATATCTTTTATTCTCTGCTTAACCATAGATTTGGCTTTTACATATTCCAATGACAGCAGATTTGGGGGGGGGACTCGCAGCACAATTATTCCCATTAATTCACATTTCCATGAAGACACAAAAACTGTCACCTGATATGCCAGACAGCTTGAAGAGGCAGAGGAGCAAATTTGGAACCCATGATGGATAGAGTATGTCCATGCCAGCTTAGACCAATTTCCAAATTAAGGACAATAGCAGCAATACATTTAAGTGTACCGAGTATAGCATTAAGGAAGGAGGGACTGGATTCCTTCCAAAGAAAACATGAATCCTGAATACCATACTGAGGCTCCAAACAAAATCTGGGTCAAAATGTTTGCAGTGTACACCCATATGGTTGCTAGAAGAAATTTACCAGGTGCACAGATCAGAATGATAAAACTGACACTGGGAAGGGCCATAGGTGAACACAAGCCTTGTGTTGACTGAGTATAAGAAAGTTTTCTGTGACACAGCACTGCCCTATTCACGTTACATTCAGCGAGTGTACAGTATGTGTACCTGGGTACACAAATAGTTGAGCTGTACACTCATACAGCTATTCATATGTAACTTTCAACAAGTGTACAATCTCCGTTATATACACTTTTGCTGCCAGGAAAAGAAAATGGCTTCAATGACACATATTAAATGTGACATTGAAGCAATTCCCTTTTACTGGCAACAAGGCAAGGCATGCTGGGTCTGTTATACTTCCTGAAACTTTCCTGTCAAGGCTTACATTCAATACAAAGAGTTTTGGCAGAAAGGGGAATGTAGTTTTACTCTTTTCATTTTTCTTGCAGATTCTTAAGCTTTAAAATTAAAATACCAACTTTTAAAAAGAAAATACCAACTTCTGTAACTATCATACTTATAGCTGTTAAAATATTGATTTTTTTCATTGCCTGTTATTCTTAAAAACAAGTCCCTTGGCTAAGAATTATTTAATTCTAAGGGTATATATTTTGTGGCTTGCTCTGGTTGGTGGATCGTGAGTTTTTGTAGTAACAACAACAACAACAACAACAAGAATAATAGCAGCAAAAAGCTGAACTCTAACCATCCTGATCTAGGGTATTATAGCCTGCAATGCAGGTTTGTGTTACCATAAAACCATGTGATGCAGCTGCTTCTAGTAGCAGTTTCTAATGGAGGCAGCCATTATCATGTGTTTGACCATCAGGTGTATCTAATGACACTTGATGCAGAAGGTAAGAGCTGCACAGAGATGAGCAAATCCACAATTGTTTTCTTCTCAGTTTCTGAGTACAAAGAAGAAAGTTGACACTGCTTTTTTTAAATAATTCTTTGGCAATGTTTTGAAGTCTTACCTCTGCCATTGTAGTTTCATTCTTGTAAGCACTCCTTTGAACCATGCTACAACAACCCTGTAAGGTAAGCCTGCGTCCATACAAATGATTTATGGCAAAAAGGTAGATTAATCTATTGGTAGATCTTTGGGATATTTGTAGTTGTTGAGTAAAAATATAAAACGTGAATTGATATAAGATGATTTTGGTTTATTTTCCCCTGACCTGACCCTACATTCCAGGAGGCTGGGTAAATAAAAGCCTGGATAATCTGGAAATGGTCTCCTCCCCTTGAGTGCCTCAGTTTCCAATATTACTATGCAATTCCAAATGCTAATGACAGTTGTAACAAAGAACCAATTTGCCCCATTTACATGTCTTTTGAACTTTATCATGGATGTGCCTAAGGGAAGGAATTTGCCCTGAATGTATGTATCTAAAGCCTGATGGCCTTGCTTATTGCGATGTTCCCTATAATCTATACCTGAGCATCCTGGCACCAGCGCTTATCTCAAGGTTGTGAAAATATGCAAGACTAAGCCTGAAAGGGGAGTAAGATGTCCCTGGCTTTTGTTACTCCAAGCACCCCTTTCATATGCCTAAAAAGTTACCTTGACATATGTTTTATTCTTTGTTTATGACGTTTTACTCCCCGCGCTGTAACTCTTTGGGGAAAGTATATAATCTGTGTCTTTTCAATAAACGGGGTTCCCATCTCTGAAAGGCATCTTGCTGGAAGGTTTTGGGACCCCTTTGCAAAGGTAATTCTTGTGTTATATTTCCTGGGCCTCTGGCAGTGGGACAGTGCTCTCAACTCCACACCTTCCCGAGTGGATGTGAGGTGAGTAAGTAGTGACGGCTTTTGTTGTTGGGTTTGGACCTAACATAGTCAATTGGCAAGAGCTTCTGGCTTCCAGTTGTTTAACAATAGCAACAAAAGGACACACCGTCTGGAAACTTGACAACTTAAATTAAGAGTGCTTGTGGAAACTAGGAATAGATCTATGTGTGGAAAGACTGTGAGCTGATCTCAGTTCTAATAACCCTGTGCTCAGCAACTCAGAGACACCATGTTCTTTCATACTAGACATACATTAGGACCCCGCTTATATGGCAGGTTAGGGACCAGGCCCCCAACATAAAGCGGAAATCGCCATAAAGCAGAACTCATTGACTATAATGGGTCGCGTCGCTCGAAAATGCCACAAAAGTGCAAAATCGACTTTAAAATGGGGAATTTCCCCTAATTGAAAGCCACCGCATCAGCAGAACGCCGGAAAACGGAATGCCGTAAAGTGGGGCCCTACTGTACGTCATTTGCAGCTAGCTGTAGTTGGTGGCTCTTGGGGTTCTAGTAAAACACAGGGTAGATCCCAGACTCTCTGCAACAGCAGCAGTCTCCTGGTGATGGCAGCACTGTCACTCACTGAATGGGGATATGGGGTAAGGTGTCTGCAAGTTCAGGGTTGGTGGTGGCACCACCATCCTGCAGCACATGGGCACACACCTGCAGGCAGCTGCTGCCTTCCACCAAAGTACCCCCAACCTTGCCATCTCAGTGCCACTGACATTCTACTCCCCCCATGTGTCACTGCTGACCTATGCCATCAAATTATTGGAAGAGTACTGGCTATATTTCTCTTGACCTTTAGGAGGAAATGTAAAGCACACAACAGAATTTACATTACTATTGATTTCAATAGGTTTTAAAAGAGCAGGGAAGAAAAGTATAGTGGAGTAATTTATATTGCACTTTATAGAGGTACTGTAGTGTGCAAGTTCTGCGAAAGCCAGTGTGGTGCAATTATAAGACTGTTGGGCTAGGGCCTGGGAGACCTGGGTTCAAATCCTCATTCAGCCATGAAACTCACATTTGGGCTAGTCACCTTCTCAGACTAAGCTACCTCATTGGGTTATTCTGAGGATATACTGGGGAGGTGCAGGACCATGTATGTCACACTGAGCTCTTTGCTGGAAAGTTGAAATATAAAGGAAACAAGACATTAAATAAAAGTAAAGCTGCAATCCTATGCACATTTACTTGAGAGAAGGCACCACTGAATGGTGAAAATTACTTTTGAGTAAACCTGCTCAGGATTATGATAAGACACAAGGGATAACTATTACCCAACATTTCTCTTATTTATTGATTACTCTCATTTCTGAGCAATGTGTTACCTAGTCATTAAGTTACTTTATTATTGCAGTTGTGACTACAGCTATTATTCATTACATGCCACAGGGGTTTGGAGCAGTTTAAAGCAGAGTTTTGGGAATGTATTTGTGGCACAATTCTGAAGAGTAGCTGTGCTACTCCATAGCAAGCCACAACAAGACTCACATGATGACATATTGAACATTTAACAGACTTATTATAAATAATCTAATATTTATTGATAAATCAGGTAATATTTAAAGGAAATAATTGATTTTAGATGTTAAAGGATGCAATTCTATGTTCAGTTTCACTTCAGGAGTAAGCTCCATTAAGCTCAGTGGAACTTACTTCTGAGTAGACATGGTTAGGATTGCACTGTGACTTCAGATTCCTAGTCTTTCTCCCCACCCCCTTTACTAGATTACTGGTACATTCTTCCACCTTCTCTCAAGATATCAATTTTCACTTGTCTGAGCCCATTGGGGCCACACAAGCTCTGCTTAAGAATCTTAGGGTCCCCCCAGCTTTTCTCTCTTCATTATCTCTCTGTTGTCCTTTCACCTCTTCCTATATTCCCCTCAAAGTGATGCTGCAATCCTATACTAACCCCACTTACCTGGGAGTAAGTCCCATTGAACTCAGTGGGACTTATTTCTGAGTAAACACGGCTAGGATTGTACTGTGAGCAGAGACATAGCCCACCAACTGTTTCTTCTATGGGGCTGGAATCCTAACCCTTCTTATCTGGGAGTAAGTCCCATTGAATGGAATAGGATTTACTTTAGAGTAGGCATGCTTACAATTGCATTGTGAATGTAAACCAAACTTAAAAAAAAGTTAACAATTTAGACAGTCCATGCCTAACTCTAGCTTCTCTGACAGGGAGTGTTCTTTTTAGGCAATCCTAACTCCCCTTACCTGTGAGTAAGCCCCATTGAAGGAAGTGGGACTTCTGAGTAGATGTTTTTAGAATTACAATGTGAGCCCTCAGAAGCTGTTCTCCTCACTAGGTTTCTGCTTCCCTGCCTCCTTTTGTCTTCTCTCAGAACAGCAATTTTTCCTTGTCTGAGACCACAAGAGGCTTGAACTCCATTCAAGTTTGTAAAACAAAAAAAATTTCTTTTTTAAAATTAACAATTTAGACAGTCCATTCGTTGTCCTTGTTTCCCTGACAGAGTCTCTCATGTTTTTAGGCACTCCTAACTCCACTTACCTGGGAGTAAGCCCCACTGAACTCTGAGTAGACTTTTTAAAAATTGCAGCGTGAGTTCTCCAATGTCCCCCCCTTGTTTTTTGCCTCCTTCCCTCGCTCAAGCTCATTCATTGCCAGCACACAGAAGCTCTGCTTCAGGCTATTCTCCTTCCCTCTTTCTTGCCCTTGCCTCCATTTTAGCCTTATTCCTCTTTCCCACTCTGTGGCTCCAGCAATTGATGTTTCCTTCTGCTCATTTCTGATTGGCAGCAGCTGCTGGTGCTAGAACAGAGCCTCAAGCTCTCCCCAGGGAGGAAAACTAATTCCTCATGATCAACTCCATATGGACAGCATGCAGGGAGAGCCTACACATGAACAAAAGACCTCTTTCTTCAGGGGAGCAGTACACGTGGTGATTTGAGAAATCACTGCATGTAGACTCTTTCTCAAGAGCAGCTGAACCCAAATACAGAAGGTTTGTACCCAAGTACAGAGTAACATGTGAATACTGATGACTTGGAAAACATGAGTGCAGGGATGTGCTATTATAGTTAGAGGAATCACAAGTAAATTGTTCTAGATTATGTACTTGACACATAGACATGGATTGCCTTCAAGTCGATCCTGACATATGGCAACCCTATGAAAAGGGTTTACATGGTAAGCAGTATTCAGAGGTGGTTTACCATTGCCTTCCTCTGAGGCTGAGAGGCAGTGACTGGCCCAAGGTCACCCAGTGAGCTTCATGGCTGTGCGGGGATTCGGATCCTGGTCTTCCAGGTCATAGTCCAACACTCTAACCACTACACCACACTGGCTCTCTTATCTGCTTGAAGGGCAGAGTTAAGCAATTTGTCTTACTTTTCTTCCAAAATAGAGTCTTCAAGAGTAGAGAATCTTGATTGCAGACTTGGATAGATGCCAGTTTATGGATAGCTCAGTATTCAGGATGTGCCTTAAAGCATTGTTTCCCTATTGCAAGGAGATAAAATATTTTTGTACATGGAAATTGTAAAAACACTGGTGTTCTCTCATTTCTCTTGCAAGTGAGCACAAGTATGGATCTATAATATGTTTTCTTTTTTCTTTTGAATCTTTATTGGGATTATATGTATATAAAATATGTTACATAGTGTCTTCCTGACCATAATATAGCTGGATTCTGAATAATGTGTATGGATCATGTTTTTGTGAGACTTAAGTCCAAGGTCATATAATTTCACCCATTAGTCTTGCCATCTGCCCTGCTCGTTAACAAGAGGTAGGCTGCTGTTTCACATTGGCAGGTACTTGTCTCTGTCAATTTTATCTAGTCAGAACTATGGCTATGTACAGATGTTGTCTATTTAGCCCAGTATTGTCTACTCTGACTGGCAATGGTTATCCTGGGCCTTGGGCAGAGGGCTTTTGCATCACCTGCTACCAGATCCTTGTTGGGGACCACTATCCAGCAACACATGTGCTCTACCATTGAGCTATGGTTGCTTCCCCAGGAGGGAAGTTTCCCTTGGATATAGAAGTTGATTCTTGGATATATGAATCAGGAGGTAGACATAAATTAAATACTAAATATGTAATTAAGTTGAATCCCAATAAACAAAGTAACTCTGATATTATAAAATGTTGCAATGACACAGTTGAAGTGTTTCGTCACTGAGATCTACCAGAGGTTCACAGTGGGGATGTATCCAATTTTCTTCATTATGTCTCTGTTGTTTATGTGCTGCTTTATTGAATTATATAGTTATGAAATGTTGGAGCAAATGACCAGCCCAGCTGAGTGCTCTTATTACTAATCTCATTGATAAAAGCATCAGAATCTCTTCCTCTCTGTGGTTAATCCAATTCATTGGGGAAAATGTTGTTTTCTTTTTATCAGCGGATCAAATATGTATGAAATGACAGGATGAGAAAGCATTTCTTATCAAGTAAAGCATACTCCTGATTTTTGAGAAGACATTTCATTCTGTGAATATATGAACCAAAAATGCCTGTGGAGATGTTGTGATATAAGCAGTATGAGTTTTTGCATGGGCTGTGGAGAGTTGCTGATGTGACTGGATTATAAAAATCCTCCTCTCTTCTCCATATACAAAAGATGAATTATCTTAAAAGGTGCTCATTGTCCTTCTTTTTAAAAAAACTTGAATAATACATTGTTGATAATAATACCCTGGGATTAATACCATCTGTGTAGAAACTTCAAAATCATGTACACAGCAAGATTTACAGTGTTCCTGGGCAGACATGAATTTACTGAGCAAATTACCCACAGGTTTCTGCAGAAATTGGCAAAAGGACTGCTAAAATAATCAGGGATTCTACTTTCACAGTTCTAGTAAAAGAGTTATTAGACCACCATGTATTGTATATAGAGAAATAAACAGATATAAAAATATATTCTTGTCACTGAATAAAGAAACATGATATGCTTCCACACTGCATTCAGCATAATGCATATATATGTGATGAATTTTGGCTATCCTGATAGTTGTAAATGGCAGCTGATGGGTGATTAGGAGCTTAACAAAAGGGCCTTAATGTTCTTTATTGACTGGAAATCTCTCAGTCTTCAGCTAGTGCTAAAGGCATAAAAATAGCAGTTGAAGTTTGACTTTAGGCAGTGTTTAGAAGAGAAACAGAGAGGAGAGGATAGGGGAATCCAGCTGGGGTTAACTTAATAGGATGCAGCCTTGGGGGGAATCTGATGCGTGATTGGTGGTTGTGCTGCCATCTTCAAGAGTCTGCTTACTTCCAATATGCTATACATATTTATAAAGAGATAGACATCATATATCTCTAATGCTCTCCCATCACAGGGAAAATGATTATGTAATAAGGATGCCCTTGAAGCTTCTCACCATTTCTTATACCCCCCCACATGTATCTATATTGGAAGACTTGTGTGTATATATAAACCTGCATTTATTTAAAATCCATGACCATGATCTAGTATTGGATGACCTGGATGCAGAGACAGTTTTTTAAACATTAAAGCAGTTTTGTGGTGGTGTACCCACAAGCATTACTGTCCTTGCAGATCTAAGGATTCTGTGCCCATGTGCATAGTGAAAATTCACAAACAAAATCCGAAGCATAGAGTGGGAATATGCAGTATTTGGTGGCACTAGAAAGTTTGTTAACAAAATGTTTCAACTATTTTCAACAAAACTTCCGAGTAACTTACAGTAAAATAGGATCTAAACAATAACCAGTGAAACACAGCTGAAAAAATTAAAAAAGAAAACTTCCATGTAACCTAGAAAAAATGATACATGAGCCTTAATCACAAAGTTTTGCAGAATGTCTGGAATACCTGCAAGGTTTGCTTAAGGGCTTATATTAGGTTCTGGCCTTAACCAAAAATTAAGTCTAGAGACAGTGTTCTGTATCACAGCCAAATTCAGAGAAAGCATTAATTGGGAAAGTGAGAATTGTAGTTATACAGACAAAAAAAAAATTGCAGGGTGATACCATGAACAAACAGGCAAGAGTCCAGAGATCTCATGCAGTAGACCAGGCTTTTTACTTGGGACACTGAAAACGGATGATACACAAAGGAATCTTGGTAAGAGGGGAACCAAGTTTGTAGGTATGGATTCAACTGAGGAAGAGAGAACTACATTCCCAAGAAGGCTTTTGCGGGTGTTGCTTTTGTTATTTAAATTTATATCCTGCCCTCCTCCCAAAAGGAACCCAGGGCAGCAAACAACAAGTGATAAAACAACAAAAACATCATAAAACAATTTCAATATAGATGCAGACTGGGAAAGATCTCTGCTTAAAAGGCTTGTTGGAAGAGGAAGGACCTAAGCACTGGAATGTCAACAGAGATTGCACCTGTCTATTATTTGAATTCAAGAGGCTAGGTGCCATAACACCAAAAGTCTGATTCCTATATTGTGTGGAATGGACCTCCTGACAAGATAGGTTTCTGTAGGAGGCCCTCACCTGCAGAGTGCAGTGATTGACTGGGTATATAGGGGACAAGACAATCTTTCAGGTATCCTGATCCCAAGCTGTATAAGACTTTATACACCAAAAACAGTGCCTTGAACATGTTGAAAGAGAATTCTCACAATTTTGTGGTCTGTAAGCACAAAGACCTCACCAATGGTCAAGCTCACACCACAACTAGAGATGTGAATGTCAGAAAAACATAAAAAAACGTTTCCTCCTTTTTTCAATTTTTTGGAAAGAAAATGTAAAAAGTTTGGGGAAAACATTTTATTTTTTTCTTATTTTTTCTGGGGTTTTTTGGGGGGGGCATTCAGATTTCTAACCACCTCATGCATCATATTGTTCTGTTCCCCTCTCCAAGCTTTCTAATCACAGATATTTACAGGTCAGTTTCCTTGTAAGGATAGAGTACTGGAGACTTATAGTGTCTTTTGGAGCAAACATTTTTGAAATTGTATAGGTTGAGCATAGTTAGGAAGCAAGCAAGCATTATACAAGCAGTAATAGTCCCAGATCAACCTCAGTTTATTTCATAAATGATCTGGCAAACTACACCTGCCAGTCAGAACCCTTGTTGTAATTTTCTGGGTGGTTCCGAATCTCACACTTCCCCCCCCTCCCATGTCTATTTTCATGACCAGAAGTAAGTGTGTGCATGTAAAATTCCTTCCAGCCTCCAGTCTGGCAGATGAGATATGATATAAATCCCAAGAGCTTGGAGTAGCCACCAGTGCTCATTAATCAGGACTGTTTCAATCACCGTCAAGTGTCTGGTTATATAAAAAACTAGAGAGACAGAGAAGCACTTTGCTTCACCAAAGAGCATATTCATGACAATATTCTTATTGGATTTTGTGTTTAGAGGAGTACATAAAACACACATGCCAACTTCATCATGTTTCAAACACCAATACATAAATAAAAGAGAATCCTACTATTAGTAATCTAATCACACTCTTCCTTGTATCCATTCAGAACTTATGGAAATTGGGTTACACTGAATAAAACAATGTGAACTAAAAAAGAAAACCAAGAGAAAAAGCCTTTTTGTTGCAGACAAAAAACAAAATGACATGTTAGCAATCAATTTCAGTCAATCATCATACAAAGAAAGCAGATTTGATACTCTGCCAAGCTGTACCAGGAGGCAACTTTTAGAATTTCAGTTACAAAAATAGCCATTTCACTGTCAGCTTATACATAACGGAATGCAGAAATGAGTTGGTTATTGGCTTCTCAGTGCCCATGTATCCCTCTGGAAAACCACAGCTTTGGCCAATGTTTATCTTTCTACTGATATTATAAACTATCTTCTTAAAAAAGTATTAAAGGATATCTTTGAGCAAACAGCACCAGGGAACATCCTCATTTCCACCCAAGAATATTTTTTTAAAAAGTGGAGCTGGTAACAAAATATTGCATCCTCATCCCATAACAGGAATGCTCCTGTTCAGGGTGCCAGCCAGCTAGCCACCAAGTGAAGTCCTCCTTCAATATAATGTAAGCTCCAAGAAGCTCAGCCAGACCAGATAGCTCTCTCCCCCTCCCCTGGGGTTTTCTTTTCCACCCCTCGCTGTGGCTCCTGGAGACCACTGAGTATACTCAGTCCTCATGGGGCTATTTTTTGCCCCATTTTGGTGTGGTGGTTTTGTAAATGTTTTGTACTTCTGTAAATCTCAGGTTTCATCCAAGCATGTTCCTACCTCTCTCCTGTTTCCCAGTGGCCCTGTTTTGGCTCCAGTTCTGAGACACATAAACATTTGAGGTTGCTATCAGAGGCAAGGGTGATTTTTTTTTAACCTAATTAAGTTAAATCCAGTTTGTTGAAGATTTGACATAGGAACACAAGAGCCCAGATCCTGGCTCAGCCACATGCTTTTTGGAACGCTTTGGATAAATATTTTTTCCTGCCTCAGCTTCCCATTTGTAAAATGGAAACATTAATGATCTACTATTTTATGATTTGGGATCAGCAAGAAAGGCACAGCTACTGTCATGCTAAAGCATTCTGGAGCCATATTTCTTGCTTCAGAAGACACATCTTATCAGGGAAACACACAGTTCCCAAAGCATGTGTTTCTTTTGTAAGCAAGTAGAGAGATAGATGGGCATTTGCAGAGGAAAACCAGTGTGTGTGTGGGGGGGACTGCTTAACCCTTCTCCCACCTGGCTTTTCTCTTCTGCAAATATTCCCAGGTTGTTTAAAATAATATTTTCCCCACCTAGGCTCTAAAATAAGAAGTAAGGCAAACTGGTGGGGTGAATATTTGGAAAATTAGCTGGCACCTCTCTACTCATCTTCCTATACTAGTGCCTCCCACTGCTATATTCATGATAAGTTAGCAACATGCATTTGCTGAGATAATTATGGTCTGCCATCAGTGTTAATATTTCAGATAAACTGCTTTTCCATTTTATTTGAATGAACAAATCACTTTCACAGGAAGCTTGCTACAAACTCCGCCCACAGTTTGTGTTCTCTTTGAAGGACTAGAAATTTGACCTTACAAAACCTTTTCTTCAGTGCAAATGTTATGTTGATATGCCTCTTTTTTCCCCCTGGAGAAATCAAAAGTGCCTCTTTTGGCTCTTCTCATGTCCCATCTTCATTAAATAGTTAGCTTAATGTCAGTGAATAAGAACTAGATGTAGAGGTTTGATCAAGCTGGCTCCCACTTGGTCTTTCAGAGGTTGGTTTTAGTTAGAATCATAGAATAGTAGAGTTGGAAGGGGCCTATAAGGCCATCAAGTCCACCCCCCTGCTCAATGCAGGAATCCAAATCAAAGCATTCCCGACAGATGGCTGTCCAGCTGCCTCTTGAATGCCTCCAGTGTCGGAGAGCCAACTACCTCTCTAGGTTATTGGTTCCATTGTCGTATGGCTCTAACAGTTAGGAAGTTTTTCCTGATGTTCAGTCGAAATCTGGCTTCCTGCAACTTGAGCCCATTATTCCGTGTCCTGCACTCTGGGATGATCGAGAAGAGATCCCGGCCCTCCTCTATGTGACAACCTTTCATGTACTTGAAGAGTGCTATCATATCTCCTCTCAGTCTTCTCTTCTCCAGGCTAAACATGCCCAGTTCTTTCAGTCTCTCCTCATAGGGCTTTCTTTCCAGTCCCCTGATCATCTTTGTTGCCCTCCTCTGAACCTGTTCCACTTTGTCTCCATCCTTCTTGAAGTGCGGAGACCAGAACTGGATGCAGTATTCAAGATGAGGCCTAACCAGTGCAGAATAGAGGGGAACTAATGCTTCACACAATTTGGAAACTATACTTCTGTTAATGCAGCCTAATATAGCATTTGCCTTTTTTGCAGCCACATCACACTGTTGGCTCATATTCAGCTTGTGATCGACAATTCCAAGATCCTTCTCACATGTCGTATTGCTGAGCCAAGTATCCCCCATCTTATAACTGTGCATTTGGTTTCTTTTTCCTAAGTGTAGAACTTTGCATTTATCCCTGTTGAATTTCATTCTGTTGTTTTCAGCCCAGTGCTCCAGACTATCAATGTCCCTTTGAATTTTTTTTCTGCCTTCCACGGTATTAGCTGTACCCCCAATTTTGTACCATCTGCAAATTTGATATGCAGGCTCTGTACCTCCTCATCCAAGTCATTAATAAAAACATTGAAGAGCACTGGGCCCATGACCGAGCCCTGTGGTACCCCACTGGTTACTTCTGCCCAGTTTGAGAAGGAATCATTGATAAGCACTCTTTTAGTATGATTCTGGAGCCAACTGTGGATCCACCTGATAGTTGTTCCATCCAGCCCACATTTAGCTAGCTTGCTAATCAAAATATGATGGAGAACTTTGTCAAAAGCTTTGATGAAGTTGAGGTATATTATGTCCACAGCATTCCCACAGACTACAAGGGAGGTTACCTGGTCAAAAAATGAGATGAGATTAGTTTGGCAGGATTTGTTCTTCATAAATCCATGTTGGCTCCTAGTAATCACTGCATTGTTTTCAAGGTGCTTACAGACTGACTGCTTTATAATCTGTTCCAGAGTTTTTCCAGGGATTGATGTTAGGCTGACTGGTCTGTAGTTCCCCGGTTCCTCCTTTTTCCCTTTTTTGAAGATAGGGACAACATTAGCTCTCCTCCAGTCATCTGGCACTTCACCAGTCCTCCATGATTTCGCAAAGATAATAGACAGTGGTTCTGAGAGTTCTTCAGCCAGCTCCTTCAATACTCGAGGATGCAGTTTGTCGGGCCCTGCTGATTTGAACTCGTTCAAAATGATTAGGTATTCCCTGTCTATCAATCTCAAGCTCCAATCCTGCCCCTTCTATTTCATGTTTCCCAGGAGGGTCACAGATCCTTTTTTGGGAGAAGACTGAGCCAAAGTAGGAATTGAGGACTTCTGCCTTTTCTTTGTCATCTGTTATTTTGCCATCCTCATTGAGTAGCTGTGCCAATGTTTCTTTTCTCTGTCTTTTACTATGGATGTACCTGAAGAAAGCTTTTTTGTTGCTTTTAGCATCCCTTGCTAACTTCAGCTTATTCTCAGCTTTAGCCTTCCTGACACCATCCCTGCAATTCCATGATACCTGCCTGTACTCTTCCTTTGTGGCCTGGCCTTCTTTCCGCTTCCTGTATGTGTCCTTTTTTGTTTTCAGGTTCTCTCTAAGCTTTGGCTTCTTCTGTTGTTTCCCCCCTTTTTTCCTTGTTGGGATTGCTTGCCATTGCGCTTTTAGAATTTCCTTTTTTAGAAACTCCCACCCATCTTGGACTCCTTTTCTCATTAGGGTCGCTTGCCATGGAACCATACTTACAATTGTTCTGATTTTATTAAAATCAGCTTTCCTGAAGTCCAGGGTGCGCGTATGGCTACTCTCAGCTTTTGCTTCTGTTAAAATCAAGAATTCAAGTATGGTGTGGTCACTTTCCCCCAGAGTTCCCATAACTGCCACTTCATCCACCAAATCATCTCTATTGGTTAGAATCAAGTCCAGGATAGCTGATCCTCTAGTTGCTTCCTTCACTTTCTGTAGGAGAAAGTTATCTCCAACACAAGTCAGAAATTTCTTGGAGGGGCCGTGTTTGGCAGAATTTGTCTCCCAACAGATATCGGGATAATTGAAATCCCCCATCACTACTACATCATGCCTCCCTGAAACATTGGCAATTTGCTTTTCAAAAGTTACATTCTTGTCTTCTCCTTGATTGGGTGGTCGGTAATAGACTCCAAGCACCACATTCCTTTTATTACTTGTCCCATTAATTTTAATCCAGATACTCTCAGTGGAACTACCAAGCTCATCTTCCTGTATTTCTGTGCAGGGATATATATTTTTAACATATAGCGTGACTCCACCTCCCTTTTTATTCCTTCTGTTCTTTTTGAACAAGTTATATCCTTCAATTGCTATATTCCAGTCATGGGAGTCATCCCACCAAGTTTCAGTTATACCTATCAAGTCGTAATTGCCCTCCTGTATGAAGAGTTCAAGTTCGTCCTGCTTGTTTCCCATGCTCTGCGCATTAGTATACAGGCATCAAAGACCATGAGATTTATGGCTTGGCTTCCTTACTACATTTCTCTGAGGACTGTCACTGGTCCCTATTACAGCTGATCTTTTTGTTCCCGTTACTGTGCACAAGCCTTCATCAGTCGTTACCACCAAGTTTACGTTTCCCTCCTCCTTAGGATTCAGTTTAAAGCCCTCCTGATGAACTTCTCCATGCTGTGGCCAAACACATTCCTCCCAGTCCTTGTGAGATGCAACCCATCACTTGCCAGCAATCCATCTTCCAGGAAGCATAGCCTGTGGTCCCAGAATCCAAATCTCTCACGTCGACACCACGTTCGTAGCCATTCATTCACACGGAGTATTTTTCTTTCCCTTTCTACTCCTCTTCTAAGTACTGGAAGGATGGATGAAAAAATTATCTGGGCCACAAAGTCCTTGAGTTTCCTTCCCAGAGCTTCAAAGTCTGATGTGATTTCTTCATAGCTCCGTTTGGCAGTATCATTTGTTCCTACATGGATGAGGAGAAAGGGATAACTGTCTGTGGGCTTGATGAGTGATGGCAACCCTTCCCTCACATCTCTAATCCATCCTCCTGGTAGACAGCATACCTGGTGAGTCCACGGATCTCCTCTGCACACTTGGGCTTCGATCCCACGCAGTAGGGAGTCTCCCACTACTAGTACTCTTCTCTTCTTGTTGTTGTGGGGAAGGTTTCATTGGCCCTGCTTGACTGAGCTTCAGCCTCTTGCTCATTGTCGCATGGGGTCTGCTGTAATTCTTCCACCACAGGCTGTCCTCCAGTCTCATCCTCGAGTGGTTGAAAGAGGTTCCATAGTTCCACTGGTTATGTGAGGATTTTGAAGGAATGGATTAAACAGCCATTTTTATTTTTTATTTTCAGTTCTGCTGTGACTGCTTGAAGCATTAATTCTATTTTATGCCACTGTTTCATTGTTTTGATTATAAATGCATTTTATATTGTTTTAACTGTAAATTATGTGAACATCTTGGCGATTGCCCTAAGGCCACTTTTTTGAGGGGGGGGAAGCTGACATAGAAGTAAGAGATAAATTCACTAATAGACAAAAAACCCTTGCAGTTTAAGAAGGTACCTATAGCCCACAGATATTTCTATCAAACTTTAAAAAGCAAGGAAATTGAGCAGCAGGAGACCTGACCTCCTCTCTGAGATATTGTACTGCCCTACAAATTTGTATAAATGCAAACACAATTTGGGTTAGTTTTTTTACAGTTCAATCCACTTTCCTTGTAAGTTGGAAGAATTTGGTAACATGCCTCTGAACATATGGTGAGTGGTGGCAACACCTGTAATCACCAAAAATGGAGAATTTCATTTTTGTGTTCTTGTTGGTGTTCTTCTTACTTTGCTTCTTTCCTATATATATATATATATATTATTAAATTTACAAATCTTTAACACAGCATCAATAATCAAACTACAATCCATACATAAAAAATAGAACTTACTAAACTATCTTATATTTACTATATCCCCTTAAACTGTATCTCTCCCCACTCCCAAGCAATGGTATATCCTATATGCACTTAAGTACTTTATTATAATATTGATATGTTAACAAAACTGGAAAATAAATAGATATATGGAACCTTACCTAAATTAACGAATTTTATGGTTTAGGCATTCCAACTGGCCACATATTATATTGGTGGGGTCCTGTCAGCTTCGACGGGGTGAAAGCTGGGCCGTAAACTCATTAGCTGGCAGCTGGCTCGGTTGTAAATCTGCCAAGGCCAGGAAGATAATGGGGAAGAGACAAGGGAAGATCAGAGGAGTCCTTCCGAGCGCACGTACCGAGTCAGTGTCCAAGAAGCAAAGTCAAGGGGGAATTTCAGGTCCAGTTAGCCAAGAGATCAGTCCAAGGGTCTGGGTTCTGCAATCGGGGTCTAGCGTGGAGGTCACAACCGACATTGTAATCAGCAGCCCACTGAAGTCAAGAACTGCCTTTTAAATCCCACTCCCTAAGACAGGTGCATGTAATCAGCCCTCCAGCTCCCAAGAGCTTGCTGTCTTAAACAGCCAGACAGGCGGTGTTGTTGCATTACTCGCTGGCATCTTCACTCTGCAGGGGGAAGAGGAGTCTCCTGTTCACTCTCTGAATCTGACTGAGGGGCTTCAGCTGTATCCTGAACACTCTCCAGCTGAGGGAGGACTGGAGCTGCATCCTTGGAGATTCCGCTTGTTCCTTCTCCTGGATCTGCTGCTGCTGTCCTTCAGCCTTCCTCTGGACTCAAGCGAAGGGGGCATGACAAGTCCATTTGTGCGTTGTTTGGCTTACATACATTATGAAAGGGTACCTAGCATCCAGAAAGGGTTTTTTCTTCAACTCTCCCCTTGCTATTTGCTTAGATGTTAGTTTTTCCATGAGCGCTATATGCCATATTTTCTGTGACCAATATTTTATTGAAGCACCCTTTAAGTCTTTCTAGTGCTTGGCAATTGTACGACATGCTGCCATAAGTAGATGCCCTACCAAGTTCTTACATTCTACATTCTTATTGGAATCAATCAATACATTTAAAATAGCAATTTATGGTGTTTGAGTGATCTCTTGATTGGTTATTTGATTAATTTATTTGAAAATAGCATTCCAAAAGGTTTTAACTTTTTCACATGTCCACCACATATGGTGGTACGTACCAATTGAACCACATCCTCTCCAACATTTAGGGGAGAGGGTGTGGTTCACCCTCAATAGGTATACTGGAGTAGCATACCAGCGATGGGCAATTTTTAACATTACCTCCCAAACTTGATGGGAGGAAGTGGGTATCAAATGGTTATTTCATAATTGTTCCCAGTCTCTCTCATCCAGTTCCGTCAACCAATCTCCCTCCTATTGGTGTTTGAGTCCTGTTAGCTATTCTGACCCCATATTTAAAAGTAGGTTATATAGTCTAGAGATAATCCCCTTTTCTCCATTTTGTGCTGCCAAATTTATATTTTTGAAAGATGATAGGTTTGATATTGCTTGTGCTTTGATTTTTGGGCAGGAAAGAAAATCATGAATTTGTCTCCAAAAAAGCCATTGAAATCCTGATTGGCCCACTATTTGTTTTAAGTTTCTTTCTCTTATTAAAGCTTTATTTGGGTAAAAATCTCTTAAATGAAATAATCCTTGTTCCTGCCACTGTTGCCATGGTATATATCTATTTTTATTGAAAAAGTCCTGGTGAAAGAATAAAGGGACTAAAGGAGAAGGTTTAGGTACGAGTCATCGTGACCATTGTCCCCAGATCCTGGGCAAAGCAGTTGAAAATGAGTTTTTGCTGACTTGCATTATTGTTTTATTTGCTTTTAGTCTAAGGAGCCATGTTCCCAGCGGAATGCCTTGTATTTCAGTGTTTTCTAATTGAGTCAATTTTTTTTATTTGTCACCTATTATCAGTTGTAGTAGGTGGTATAACTGGTTGGCATCATAATAAAATTTTGTGTGTGGGACTCCCCATCCTCCTTTATTGGATTTAGAAAACAATTTTTTTTTTTAATCCTAGGAGATTTTTTCTCAAAAATAAAATGACTTAGTTCCTTTTGCCAAATTTTAAGTTGTTTTTCAGCTACATATACTGGGAGTGCATGAAAAAGAAATGTTGATTTAGGTAAAACATTCATTTTTATTATGGCTATTTGAGCAGATAGGGTTTTAATTTGGTCTACCTATTCATATCTGTCTTTATGTTATACCACAAGGGCCTATAATTAACCATAAATAGTTTATTCATATTTTTATGTATCTGTATACCTAAACATCTCAACTGCCTTGGGCACAAACTAACTCCCACAGCAGATGAGAATCGCCTCTGAGCTGTGGGGGGAACATGGAAACCCAATGCTTCAGATGTTTTAAGATTCACCTGAAGCCCAGAGACATTTGCAAAAGTTTCCAGTATATATTTGATATGAGATACAGCTTCTACTGGGTTTGTAATAAGTAGGACTGTATCATCTGTGTACATACTAACCAAATGCGTTTCATTCGCAATTTCAATTACCTTTATTTTATTGTTGTTTTTCAAATGCTGTGCTAGTGGTTCTATTGCTAAGAGAAATAGGAGAGGTCACAGTAGGCATCCTGGTTTGGTGCCATGGCATATATCAATATAGGGTGAGTCAATCCCCTTAAGTTTTAGAGATGCTATTGCTGGGGAATAATTTTTTTTAAAGTGTTATAAATTCATTACCAAAATTCATTTTTTTGTGTTACTGATATAAAAAAAGGCAAATGTACGCAGTCAAACACTTAAGAAATATCTAAAGATTAAAAGGCTAGGGGCAATTGATTAATTTTACAATAATTAATAAGATTTAAAATTCTTCTTACGGGGTCAGCAATTTGTCTATGTGGCACAAAACCAGATTGATCAAAATGAACTAATTTTGGAACCATATGTTTCAGTCTATTGGCTATAATTGAAGTAAATATTTTATAATCTGTATTAAGTAGTGCTATGGGTCTATAGGAATCTGTCAGTTGGGGATCACAATGAGGTTTTAGAAGGACTACAACTTTAGATTGAGTCCACGTCTGTGGAAAAGGGTCACCTTGAAGTATACTGTTAAAAAGATTTGATAATTGTGGAATCAATATTGATCTATATCGTTTGTAAAATTCATTGGTAAAACCATCTGATCCTGGTGCTTTATTTGTTTTAAGGGATTTAATTACTGATTCAATTTCCTCTGTACTAATATTTTTCATTAGTGTTCTTTTATCTATATCTTGCAGGGATTTAAGTTCTGCTTTTTGTATAAATTTCTCAATATTTTCTGCATCTACAGTATTATTTTGTTATAGGTTTTTTAAAAAAGTAGCAAATGTCTCCCTAATTTCCATTGGAGAACAAGTTATTGGGTCATCTTTCTTTTGTATTGTAGTTACAGTATGTTGTTTGTGCTTTTGTTTAATCCTGTTTGCTAGTAACCGTGAGCCTCTGCTACCAAACTCATAAAACCTTTGTTTGGTGTATAGAATGTTAACCATGGTTTTGTTAACTTCCAATAGGTGTAATTCTTTACGTTTTATTTTGATTTGTTTTTAAATCTGATGGGAACCTGTTTTCCCATATTTTTGTACAAGATCTTTTATCTCCGTGTCTAGTGTATTAATTTGCAAATTATTTCTGTTTTTAATTTCATATAGTTCTTTTATACAAATTTCCCTGAGTACAGCTTTCATGGCCTCCCACTGAGTTCTGATTGGCATTCCTGGGGTATTATTTTCTTTGAAATAATTATTTAAAGCTTTTTGGATCATGTTTCTACTTGACTGTGTGGTGAGTAATATAGGGTTCAATTTCTAGTCATACGGTTTTTTATTGAATTGTGTATTTTCTATAGTTAATGAGACTGGAGCATGATCTGTGATTCTTATTGCTCCTATTTCTGCATTAATTAAACATGGGAGCAGATCTGTTGTGATGAGGATACTGTCCAACCTGGAATGAGATTTAGCGGTTGTTGAGAAAAACGTAAAGCTATAGTCTTTTGGGTGTAATTCAGTCCAGGTATCTTTTAAATTAAATTTCTTGAGAACAGTAGCAAATTGTTTATCCTTAGAAGGTGGGGACTGTTTCCTCGGGTTTTTATCAGTGTTCCTCTTTTTTTACAAAGGACGTCATGCCTCTAAGATTAATGTTGAAGTCACCCCCTATTATCGATTGTCCTTTTTGAAAAGTTTTACTTTTTTTAAGGGGGTGGTTAAGAATTTAATTTGTCCTTTATTGGGAGCATAGATTGTGCCAATTGTAAAGTAATCAATACCATTAAGCAGTCCTTTTATAAAGAGGAAACGCCCCCCCAGGTCTTTCCATATCTTTTCTGCTACAAAAGGGAAATTGGTGTTAAAAATAATAGCCACCCCTCTTGCCTTAGAGGAACCTGATGCTACGTATTGCTCTCCAAAACATCTATGATTAAATAAAGACTCTCTGTTTTTAACTTTGTGTGTCTCTTGTAGAAAAGTTATTGTAGGATGCATTTTCCTAACATATGATGTTATCCTTTTTCTTTTTATTACATTACCTAAACCTTTAGCATATAAAGTCACTATTTTTAAACCATTTTTTTCTCCCATAAATATATTTTACCTGTTAACAGATTATAAGTACCTAAACCTAAATGTGGTATATTCTCATTCCCTTTTGATATTACCATTGCCTTTACCCCCCCTTCCCTCCTAACATTTTTTACCATTAACTTAACTATATAACTCCCTATTAATTAACTAACAGTAACCTATTAGAATTCTTTGAGAGTGTCAACAAGCATATAGATAGAGGTGATCCAGTGGACATAGCGTACTTAGACTTTCAAAAAGCGTTTGACAAGGTACCTCACCAAAGACTTCTGAGGAAGCTTAGCAGTCATGGAATAAGAGGAGAGGTCCTCTTGTGGATAAGGAATTGGTTGAGAAGCAGAAAGCAGAGAGTAGGAATAAACGGACAGTTCTCCCAATGGAGGGCTGTAGAAAGTGGAGTCCCTCAAGGATCGGTATTGGGACCTGTACTTTTCAACTTGTTCATTAATGACCTAGAATTAGGAGTGAGCAGTGAAGTGGCCAAGTTTGCTGATGACACTAAATTGTTCAGGGTTGTTAAAACAAAAAGGGATTGCGAAGAGCTCCAAAAAGACCTCTTCAAACTGAGTGAATGGGCGGAAAAATGGCAAATGCAATTCAGTAGAAACAAGTGTAAAATTATGCATATTGGAGCAAAAAAACTTAATTTCACATACACGCTCATGGGGTCTGAACTGGCGGTGACCAACCAGGAGAGAGACCTCGGGGTTGTAGTGGACAGCACGATGAAAATGTCGACCCAGTGTGCGGCAGCTGTGAAAAAGGCAAATTCCATGCTAGCGATAATTAGGAAAGGTATTGAAAATAAAACAGCCGATATCATAATGCCGTTGTATAAATCTATGGTGCGGCCGCATTTGGAATACTGTGTACAGTTCTGGTCGCCTCATCTCAAAAAGGATATTATAGAGTTGGAAAAGGTTCAGAAGAGGGCAACCAGAATGATCAAGGGGATGGAGCGACTCCCTTACCAGGAAAGGTTGCAGCATTTGGGGCTTTTTAGTTTAGAGAAAAGGTGGGTCAGAGGAGACATGATAGAAGTGTATAAAATTATGCATGGCATTGAGAAAGTGGATAGAGAAAAGTTCTTCTCCCTCTCTCATAATACTAGAACTTGTGGACATTCAAAGAAGCTGAATGTTGGAAGATTCGGGACAGACAAAAGGAAGTACTTC
Source organism: Rhineura floridana (assembly GCF_030035675.1). Taxonomy (NCBI): domain Eukaryota; kingdom Metazoa; phylum Chordata; class Lepidosauria; order Squamata; family Rhineuridae; genus Rhineura; species Rhineura floridana. The sequence continues at coordinate 18,495,511 of NC_084489.1, forward strand.
TTTACTCAGCGCATAGTTAAACTATGGAATTTGCTCCCACAAGATGCAGTAATGGCCACCAGCTTGGACGGCTTTAAAAGAAGATTAGACAAATTCATGGAGGACAGGGCTATCAATGGCTACTAGCCATGATGGCTGTGCTCTGCCTGAAAACCAGTTGCCGGAAGCCTCAGGAGGGGAGAGTGTTCTTGCACTCGGGTCCTGCTTGCGGGCTTCCCCCAGGCACCTGGTTGGCCACTGTGAGAACAGGATGCTGGACTAGATGGGCCAGTGGCCTGATCCAGCAGGCTCTTCTTATGTTGTTATGTTCTTAACTGAAACAGTATAGGATTTATCCAGTGCAGTCCTGCAAACCTGCTGGAGCTGCACCCACACACATCAGTATGGGACACTGGCCTATGCCCTGTGTGTTATCAGCACACTATCTCCTTTCAGGGGAAACTGCCAAATTATATATTACAAACTAACTTGAAAAAAATAATAATCTTGCTACCTCCCTCCCCCCCCCCAAGATTTCTCCCTAAAACATAGGAGGTAGCAATCAAAAAGGGACAACATCCCTGCAAATATTTTCCCCTCATTTAACCAGGTATTAGGTATGCATATATATCCACATTTCCCTACGTCTATATACATTCACGCTTACCTTTTTACCTATATTTAATACTACCACTGAAATTGCTAATAGTTCTTAAAGTGTTCATATTTTATCTTCTTGCCGCTTGAAATGTATCTGTGAAGTCGACCATGACACCTGAATCTCACGACGCACCTGATGCCTCTCGTTGACTCCCCCCGTCCTCCACTGTGATGAGTCTTTTGCAAAATTGTTTTCTGGTTGTTTTCTTTGCCATTGTCCCTCCTTATTTTGATTCCTTACTTCTTCTTCCCCATCTTCAGGTATTGTCTGAGTCCTTAGGTCCTTCTGTGTTGCATAATTGTAGTATGGACATTCCTTCCTTAATTGTGGTTGCAGTTAATATTTGTCCATTCCATGGAACAACCAGACGAAAGGGGAAGCCCCACCTGTAGCAAATACCAGCTGTTTGCAACCAGGTTGTGATTGTAGGCTTCTGAACTGTGCAAAGTTTCCAAAAAGACAAGGAAGGAGTTAAAGCTACGCAGTAGCTCAAGGACAGCTCCAAGGAGGGGGGCTGCAGATGGCACAAACCGAATGTGTATAAAGTCCTTGAGAGAGCAAACGTGTGTGTGGGGGAAGTCGGTTATGCTTGGAAGGAGAAAACTCTGTATTACAATATTGCTTATGCCTTAAGGATCAGTAAAGATCCCTCTTTACATGAAAAGCTGTTGTTGTCTTTATTCAACGCTCATGGGCACAAGGGCTAAACGCTGGGTAACTGCTACGCTGGGTATATCGCTTCTACATTCAACGCTGCACAACAGGGGTTATGGGCCCAGCCTGCCCAGCCTATACAGCCTATCCAGTCTGCCCAGCCGAAAGTATTCGAAGAAGGAACAGCGTGTGTTGGAGTCGTGGAGGGCAGCTTTGAAGGAGCTGACAGACGACGAATACAGAGAAACCCAGAGGCAAAGCATCTGCAGAATGGCAGTTTCACTTTCAGCCGGGATGCCTCTGGAAAGGCTTATAGAAAACAATTACTTAAGTTGGCGTATGAGAATACAGGCATTTCTGACAAAAGAAGATGTATGGCAAACGGTGATAAGCGATCCCCCAGCCGTGCCACCTCCGGAGCAGTGGGTTCGAAAGGAAGAACGAGCGAGGTCGTTTCTAATTTTGGCGGTGGATGATTCACAACTTCTACATGTTCAGGAGAAACCGACAGCAAATCTGATATGGACTGCTCTTAATGAGGTGCATGTGAGGAAAACAGCCAGTTCTAGAATACATTTGGCAAGGAAACTATACCAGATGCGGCTGTCTGATGACGGAAAGATGTCAGCACATTTGATGGAGATAAAGAAGCTGTTTGCGGAGTTGCAAGAGAGGAACGTTGTTCATACACAATTGCAACAGGTTTACATTATACTCTCTTCATTAAATTCCACCTGGGACTCAGTTGTCTGCTCCCTGGAAGCGATGCCAGATGATGGGCTAACGGTACAGTATGTTTTGGGGAAGCTGATCCAGGAATGGGAAAGGAGAAGGGAAGCAGCGGAGGAGAGAGAGTGTGGATTCGAGACCAGAGAAACAAAGGACAGGAGATCTGAAAGAGCTGAAATAAACACAAGAACCTTTGGACTTAAAGCTTGTTTTGTATGTGGTTTGCATAAACATCTACAGAAAGACTGTGAGATGAAAAGGAGAGGACGAGGGTGGAAGCCGTCGTACGTGCAGCTGGTGAGTGCTGAGAAAAGTAAAACTGAAAGCTGCAAGAATAGAGACATTGTAACATGGATAGTGGACTCTGGTGCAACACATAGCATGATTACTGACAAAGCATTATTCAAAACTATGGTTCCCACAACAGAGGATGTAATATTGGCTGATGGTACACACAAAAAGGTACTGGGAAGGGGAACTGTAAAGTTACATGTACTTAACACTGTGATGACTGATGTATTATATGTACCTGAGTTGGAAAACAATATCTTATCAGTAGCTAAATTGAATTCAATGGGTTATGAAGTAATGTTTGGTCATGGAAAATGTACAATAAGCAAAGGAGATAGGATTTGTGTACAGGGATTTCTAAAGAACTCATTGTTTCATGTCACACAAACTCCAACAGAACGCTTAACAATGATTGCGAATGAAAAGCCTCATGATAGGTGCATTCACCTGTGGCATAGAAAACTAGGGCATGCTTGTTATGGCACTATGAGTAAAACACCAGAGAATAGCGCAGACATACAGTTCAAAGAATGCAACAAACATATTGAGTGTGAAATATGTAACCAAACCAAAGCCACAGTAGCTCCTATACCTAAAGAAGCAAAGAGTGACACAACAGAACCGTATCAAACTATACATGTTGATTTAGCAGGACCATTTCAGAGAACAAATGGTGGAGCTAAATACTATCTTGTCATAGTTGATGATTACACAAGATTTAGTACTGTATATGTGTTGAAAACCAAAGATGAAGCTGAAAAGAGGTTGAAACAGTTCATAAAGAAAATTGAAGTGCAACATGGCACACACATTCAAAAGATTCACTCAGATCAAGGTGGGGAATTCACTGGGAAAGCATTTGAGCAGTTTCTAGTAGAGAAAGGGATAGAGCATACATTAACAGCACCATTTTCTCCGTTCCAGAACGGACTGGCAGAAAGGAAAAACAGAACCTTACAGGATGCAATGAGAGCAATGTTAAAGGATTCAGAACTACAAAGAGCATTTTGGAGAGAAAGCTTGTTATATGCAAACTATTTACAAAATAGATTGTATCACAGGGCAATAAACATGTCACCATTTGAAAAACTACATGGCAGGAAACCCAGACTACAACACATTGTGAGATTTGGTGCAAAGTGTTGGGTACACATTCCCAAAGGGAAAAGAAATGGGAAACTGGCTCACAGAGCTGAAAAAGGATATATGTTGGGATTTCAAAATGCGTATTATAGAGTGTGGTTACCCAAATATGGCAGGGTTGTGCTAAGCAGAAGTGTGAAAGCTCAAGAGCAGGATTGGGATGAAACAACAGATGTTGAGTTAGAACACACACAAAGAAATAACGAACACACTGAAAGGGAGATAGATACAGGAATAAAGCAGGAGGAGGAGGAACAAACAATTGATGCTGGTCTAAGTAGCACACAAGAAACCGAACCTCAAGTAACACTGTGGAGATCAACTAGAGAAAACTTGGGGAAACCTCCAGAAAGATTTCAGGTTAGCTCAATACAAGCTCAAAACAGAATAGGGTTTGAAGAAACAATGGATGGAGTAACATGTTTCACGTGTATTGAACCTAACAGAAATTGAAACAAATGTAACAAAGTGTAACACAAATGTGAAATGTATTAATGAAATGTAAAATGTATGTAATCTTGTCTTTGTGGAAAGGTGGGAGCTGTAGGCTTCTGAACTGTGCAAAGTTTCCAAAAAGACAAGGAAGGAGTTAAAGCTACACAGTAGCTCAAGGACAGCTCCAAGGAGGGGGGCTGCAGATGGCACAAACCGAATGTGTATAAAGTCCTTGAGAGAGCAAACGTGTGTGTGGGGGAAGTCGGTTATGCTTGGAAGGAGAAAGACTCTGTATTACAATATTGCTTATGCCTTAAGGATCAGTAAAGATCCCTCTTTACATGAAAAGCTGTTGTTGTCTTTATTCAATGCTCGTGGGCACAAGGGCTAAACGCTGGGTAACTGCTACACTGGGTATATCGCTTCTACATTCAACGCTGCGCAACAGTGATAGGGCAGAATTCCCTGTTTTTTCAAGGTTTGGGGGCTGAAATCTTGGAGGACCATTATTGACTTTCCTTCAAAAATTAAGTCTTCCATCTTTTTGACATGATTGCTCCTGAGCGCCCTCTGCTGAGTAGAGCTCGTATGGCTCCACAGTATACCCCAGAGCTGAGAGTGATGAAACAATATAGGAGATGGTTTGAGTGCAGATGGACTCCTGGTGGATGCAATTACACACTGGTAAGTGCCTATGGTAAGCTGTATTGGGGCAGTGAGGGCAGGAAAAAAACAATAGTTTGCTGCCACTATCAAATCATCAATCTGCCACCCAGCGGAGCTTTTCAGAATTGTCAAGGGGCTATTACATGCTGGCCCCAAGGACATGGTAGATCCATCTGAGGCCCGCTGTAGTGAATTTGCAAGGCACTTCCAGGATAAAATCTTTAGCATCCGCCAGGACTTAGACTCCAGTGTTATAGCAGGTGAATCAAACAAGGTATCCAGAGAACAGCTTTGTCCTGATTTCTTGGATGAGTTTCAGTTGGTACAGCTTGAGGACGTTGACAAGGTGTTTGGACAGGTTCGTGCAACCACTTCTGTGCTAGATCCTTGTCCTTCTTGGCTAATAAAAGCTAGCAGGGATGGAACAGCCGGCTGGGCCAGGGAAGTGATTAATGCTTCTCTGTGAGAGGGGGTGGTCCCTGGCTGCCTGAAAGAGGCGGTAATGAGACCACTCCTGAAGAGACCCTCCCTGGCCCCAGAAAATCTTAATAATTATAGGCCGGTAGCAAATGTTCCATTCCTGGGCAAGGTCCTTGAACGAGTGGTCGCAGGCCAGCTCCAGACACTTTTGGATGAGACCAATTATCTGGATCCATTTCAGTCAGGTTCCAGGCCTGGTTTTGGCACGGAAACAGCCTTGGTCACCCTGTATGATGACCTCTGTCGGGAGAGAGACAGGGGGAGTGTGACTCTGTTGATTCTCCTTGATCTCTCAGTGGCTTTCGATACCATTGACCATGGTATTCTTCTGGGGAGACTGGCTGAGTTGGGAGTGGGAGGTACTGCATTGCAGTGGTTCCCCTCCTACTTGGCGGGTTGGCTCCAGAAGGTGGTGCTTGGGGAGCATTGCTTGGCACCCTGGACTCTCCAGTATGGGGTTCTGTAGGGGTCAGTTCTGTCCCCCATGCTGTTCAACATGAAACCGTTGGGTGTGGTCTGTCAGGCTCCCTACCTGTGGTCACCGCCTTGTCACGGTCCCACCTCAGGGTCCTGGTCTCCTAGCGGTTCTCTCACTGGCTCTAGCAAAGATCTCTCAAGATCCCACTGCTAGGCAGCACCACCAGACAGTCCCTGTAAACAATATTGCCTTGAGACTGCCTTCGTCTTCTCCCGGCATATTGCTACGTTGTGTCTGGGTGCACTTACAGGCCTCAACCCCCCTGTATCTTTGTGCCTATAAAGATTACAGCCCTGGGTTGCTCTGGATACCTTATGATGTTACACTATCTCTTCACCGCTGCCACCATTGATACTGTTTCCCAACCTTGGTATATGCCCTGCCCACCCTTCTGGTCTGTGAAAGCCCAGCCAAGGATCAGGTGTTTTGGTAAACCAAGAACTATTTATTTATATACACAGGGAATAACAAGATTACTTAAAGGTTTAGTCAAGAAGCGTGTGGTTTCATAAGATGCGTTACTCTTTATGTTTCTTAGTCATCAATAACCTGCCTCACTACCCGCCTAATCCAATCCACCCAACAACCCTCTCCAAAACCAACCAACCCTCCAAAACCCTCAGAACGAACCAACAGACCCAACTGTCATTCTCTCATTTATACCTTCAGACACTCAAATGCTCAGCCAATCATCACACAAAACTCATCAACATTCCAACCCATGCACTCCCCCCTCTCACTCAGCCTACTTACCACATATACTCTAATAAACCCACACTTACCATATTTACAGTATTATATATATACAGGGACATCACACGGTCATCTGGAGCTTTGGAGTGTGCTGCCATCAGTATGCTGAACCATCTTTGTCACTTGAGGCTCAGGTAGCCTCGGTGGTACGGAGTGCCTTCTACCAACTTCGGTTGGTGGCCCAGCTACGCCCCTATCTGGACAGGGATAACCTGGCTTCAGTTGTCCATGGTCTGATAACCTCCAAGTTAGATTACTGCAATGCGCTCTACGTGGGGCTGCCTTTGAAGACGGTTCGGAAACTGCAGCTTGTGAAAAATGCAGCAGCCAGATTGGTAACAGGGACCAGATGGTTCGAACACATAAAACCGATTCTGGCCCACTTGCATTGGCTGCCTGTATGTTTCCGAGTTCGATTCAAGGTGCTGGTTTTAACCTATAAAGCCTTACACCGCTTAGGACCACAATACCTCATGGAATGCCTCTCCCAACACGAACCCACCCGTACACTATGCTCAACATCAAAGGCTCTCCTCCGGGTGCCTACTCCAAGAAAAGCTGGGAGTCTGGCAACAAGGGAGAGGGCTTTCCCAGTGGTGGCCCCCAAATTATGGAATGATGTCTCTGACGAGTTCACTGATCCTTCTCTGGTATTTATCTTCAGTGTTGCAAATAAGTTTGATTCTCAGAGCTAAGCTATACACAATGTTCTTCTTTATATGCCTAGGATGGCAGGATTTCCAGTTTAAATAGTTGTAGGCATCAGTGGGTTTGCCATAGAGATCAGTGGCTATTTTTTGTTGTTTTCAATGGTGAGAAGGACATCAAGAAAAGGGATGTGTGGATTATCATTTGTACTATTAAATGTAAACTTAATAGAGGGATGGATAGAGTTGATGTAATTTTTAAATTGTTCTAAACTCTCTTTACCATTTGTCCAGACCATAAAGATGTCATCAGTGTATCACCACCGTATAAGTGGTTTGTTGATGTCCTTTTTGAGGATCTCCTGTTCCAGTTTATCCATAAAGAGATTCGCATATGATGGAGCCATGCAAGTCCCCATAACTGTGCCTTGTAGTTGCAGGTAGTTTTCTCCATTGAATGTAAAGTTGTTGCAAGTCAGCACGAGTGTAGCTAAAGTTGTGATAACCTCTGTTGGAGGATTGTTCATATTCCTGGTGTTAAGGAACTCATTTAAAGTCTGAATCCCATCATTATGTGGTATATTGGTGTAAAGAGATGTGGCATCTAAAGTAGCTAGTATAGTATTGTTGTGGAATTGATACTGCTTGTTTAAAGACTCAATTTTAAGCAAGAAGTCCTTGGTGTCTTTGATATATGATGGGAGGTTTTGCACCATGTTTTGTAATTTTAAGTCAATGTACAGTGAAATTCTTTCAGTAGCCATGTTGTTACCTGAGACAATTGGGCGACCAGGATTGTTGGCTTTGTGGATTTTGGGCAGCATGTAAAACCTTCCAGGGGTGGGATTTGAATTAACAAGGAGATCAGCAGTCTCCTCTTTAAGAAGTTTCCTACTTGTAAGGTTTTGTATAGATGTAATGATACCAGTACTGAGATCTGTGGTGATGTCTTTGTCAAGAAATCTATATGTTGTTTCATCCTTTAGTTGTTTTTGACCTTCTGCTATATAATCTGTAGTGTTAAGTACCACAACAGCACCACCCTTATCTGCCGGCTTGATGACAACATCCCTTCTCAGCTGAAGGTTCCTTAGGGCTATTCTTTCTTCTTTTGAAAGGTTGTCGTGAGTAGGAGTTGGTGTGTGGTTGTTGATGACTCTGTTTATTGATAAGAGAAAGGTTTCTAGGACTGGATTCCTGTGAATGTTCGGTGTCCAAGTTTTAGGTGGCAGAAACTGTAGCGGAGGATCTCTATCGTAGAGGTCTATGTTGTTCTTAGAGTCATCATAAAAATATTCAGCCAATCTGCATCTCCTTTCAAATGCTTTGATGTCACATTTCATCTGTGCTATATTGTGCTCTCTAGGTGTTGGGCAGAAGTTGAGGCCTTTGGATAGAAGCCTAATTTCATTATAATTATAATAATCATTATAATTTCATATATTTTTCTCAATGTAGTGATTATACTTTTTATTATGTATTGTTGTGCTACAGCATTTGGATTGTTTGTTTGTGTGAACCACTTTGAGCACATATGTATTTGTGGAAAATGTGGTATATAAATAAATATAATAATAATGATAAAGTTTGATAGAAATATCTGTGGGCTATAGGTACCTTCTTAAATGGCAAGGTTTTTTTTTTTGCCTATTAGTGAATTTCTCTGCTTTTTAATCTAGGAGATAAGAAATGGGATCCTGTGCAAGTTTGCTGAGAATGGATTGATCATTTGCATGCTTATTGAGTTCAGTGGGATTTACTCCCCTGCAATCATGGTTAGGATAGGTGAAACTGACTATATGGGGATGGGGAGGGGAGGAGGAGGAAGGGCAAGGGTAGGGAAGGAGGAGGGAGGGGAAGAAGGGCAGAGGGGAGGAGGGGAAGGGGGGAGGAGGGGAAGGAGGGGAGGAGGGCAGGTTTGATCATTTGCATGCTTATTGAGTTCTGTGGGATTTACTCCGCTGCAATCATGCTTAGCATATGTAAAACTGACCATGGGAGGGAGGAGGAAGAAGGAAGAGGGGAGGGGAGGGGAGGGGAGGAAGAAGGGAGGAGGAAGGGAGAGGAGAGGGGAAGGAGGAGAAAGGCAGGTCTGAGGAGGAGGGGGAGGAGGAGGGGGAGGGGAGATGAGGGAAGGAGGAAGGGAGGGGAGAGGGGAGCAGAAGGAGGAGGAGGGGGAAGGAGGGTATTGGAAGGGGAAGGGGAGGGGTAAAGGAAGGAAGAGGGAAGGGGCAAAATGGAGGTGATGGGAAGGAGCCGGCGGCAAGGGCAGGTTTGATCATTTGTATGCTTATTGAATTCAATGGGATTTATTCCCGTGCAATTATGCTTAGAATACAGTAGGGCCCCGCTTTTTGGAAGCCCGCTTTTCAGTGTTCCGCTAATACAGCAGCTAAAATTAGAGTAAGGCCCCACTCATATGGTGCTTGCTCTGCTTTTACAGCGTTTTTGGGCATCTGGCGCCAGTTTATTGGAGTTCCTCTTTTCAGCGGGTTTTGCTTTTAGGCGGGGGTCTGGAACATAACCCACCGTATGAGTGGGGCTCTACTGTAGGTACAACTGACCATGGGGGAGGAGAAGGAGGAGGGGGAGGGAGGGGGTTGGAAGGGGATGGGGAAGGGGAGGGAAGGGCAAAGGATGGGGAGGGAAGGGGAAGAGGGAGGGGATAGGAGGGAGGAGGAGAGGAGGACAGGTTTGATTATTTGCATGCTTTTTGAGTTCAATGGAATTTACTCCTGAGCAATCATGCTTAGGATAGGTGAAGCTGACTGGGGGAGGGGGAGGGGAGGGAAGGGGAGGAGAAGATTGGGTGGGTGGGCACTGGGCAGAGGGGAAGCCCCTTTCCTTTCCAAAAGGGAAACATTGTGAACAGTATTGTTTTTCAGAGTTTCCCCCACCTTTTTATTCTATAGCAGGCACATGTAGTCTCCCACCCAAATTTAAACCAAAGCTGTCGCTGGCAACATCCTCACCAGACCTTTATTTCACGTTAGACAGTCATGGCTTCTCCAAACCACTCTGGCCACTGGAGCTCTATCAGTGGAATAGGAGTCTCCTCACAGCACCCTTCACAAACTACACTTCCCAGGATTCTTTGGGGGAAGCCAGGGCTGTCTCAAGTGAAATCAAGGTCTGGTGTGGGTGTGGCCCCCTCTAATTAGCCAAGCCCAGCAGCTGTGAGTCTGGCTTTTAGAACCCTGACAGTTGGTTCTTACTGAGCATGCCTGGGTTTATAATTGACTTTAATGTTAAATTTCTTAAATTAATTAAAAATCAGCCAGGCATTTTTTAACTTTTAAACTGCAGAAGATGAAGGTCAGAGTATGGGGCAAGGTCAGATATAGGATTACAGGTGCTCTGTGAACATGGCTGATTTTTAATGAATTTCACCAGATTATGAGAACTGTGACAGAAAAAAGTCCAGGGGGTCTGTTTTTTTCCTGTCTTTTTACATTTTGAACTCTTGATTCTCTCTGACTGTTTTGTGTATCACCATGAAAATTTAGAGGGTTGTTAAGGAAGTGTTTTTGAGTTCAGTACTATAAGTTTTCCAAGGTTTTGTTTTGAAATAAGGTTATGAGAAGCATCAGAATGGCATGGGGGGTATTTTCAATTTAACAATGCCAAATGCAAAAACTTCCATGCAGGCTATAGTATACAGCCACTCTCATGGCTGTATTTATTATTTATTTATTTTATTTATTTTATTACATTTTTAAACCGCCCTATAGCAACAAGCTCTCAGGGCGGTGTACAAAAAGGTAAAAACAGATTAAAATACAAGTAAAATACAAGTAAACATGAGAACAATACGCTATAAAGAATATATAGACAAAATTAAGACAGAAACAAATTAAATTTAAATTTAAATTTAAAATTAAAATGCCTGGGCAAAGAGGTAGGTCTTTACCTGGCGCCAAAAAGATAACAAAGAAGGCGCCAGGCGTATCTCATCAGGGAGGGCGTTCCATAACTCGGGGGCCACCACTGAGAAGGGCCTAGCTCTGGTTATTACTCTCCGGGCCTCCATATGAGTTGGAACCCGGAGAAGGGCCTTTGACGTCAAGTGCAGTGAACAGGCAGGTACATAGCGGGAGAGGCATTCCACCAGGTATTGTGGTCCAATGCCGTTAAGGGCTTTATAGGTAAGAACCAACACTTTGAATCTGGCCCGGAAACATATTGGTAGCCAGTGCAGCTGGGCCAGGACAGGAGTTATATGATCATATCTTTTAGTCCCAGTAAGAACTCTGGCCGCAGCATTCTGCACCAGCTGAAGTTTCCGAACCGTCTTCAGAGGTAACCCTACATAGAGTGCATTACAGTAGTCCAATCTAGAGGTTACCAGAGCATGGATAACTGTGGCAAGGTTCTCCCTGTCCAGATAGGGTCATAGTTGGGCTACCAGCCGAAGCTGGTAGAACGCATTCCGTGCCACCGAGGCTACCTGGGCCTCCAATGACAGGAGAGGATCTAATAAGACCCCCAACCTACAGACCTGCTCCTTTAGGGGGAGTGTAACCCCAACTAGGGCAGGTCGGACATCAGCCATCTGGGCAGAGAGATCCCCCACCAACAGCATCTCAGTCTTGTCAGGATTGAGTCTCAGTTTATTAGCTCTCATCCAGTCCATTATCGCGGCCAGGCAGTGGTTTAATACATCAACAGCTTCACCTGAAGAAGATGAAAAGGAGAAGTAGAGCTGCGTATCATCAGCATATTGCTGGAAACGCACTCCAAATCTCCTTATGACCTCACCCAGCGGCTTCATATAGATATTGAAAAGCATGGGGGACAGAACCGAACCCTGGGGGACCCCATACTGGAGTACCCAGGGACTCGAGTAATGCTCCCCAAGCACCAACTTCTGGAGACGATTCTCGAGGTAGGAGCACAGCCACTGCCAAGCAGTGCCTCCAACTCCCAAATCCGCAAGTCGCCCCAGAAGGATACCATGGTCGATGGTATCAAAAGCCGCTGAGAGATCCAGGAGAACCAACAGAGTTACACTCCCTCTGTCTTTCTCCCGACAGAGGTCATCATACAGGGCGACCAAGGCTGTTTCTGTACCAAACCCCGGCCGAAAGCCCGATTGAAATGGATCCAGATAATCAGTTTCATCCAGGAGAGCCTGGAGTTGGCGAGCGACCACGCGCTCTAAAACCTTGCCCAGGAATGGAACATTCGCTACCGGTCTATAGTTGTCAAAATTTTCAGGGTCCAAGGAGGGTTTTTTTAGGAGTGGTTTCACCACCGCCTGTTTCAGACAGAGTGGTACCACTCCCTCTCGTAAAGAGGCATTGATCACCTCCTTGGCCCATCCGGCTGTTCCATTCCTGCTAGCTTTTATTAGCCACGAGGGGCAAGGATCCAGAGCGGACGTGGTCACCCGCACCTGTCCAATCACCCTGTCCACATCCTCGAGCTGTACCAACTGAAACTCATCCAATAAAACAGGACAAGACTGCTCTGGACACCTCATTAGGATCAACTGCTACAATATTGGAGTCAAGGTCCCGGCGGATGTTCGTGATCTTATCTTGGAAGTGTCTCGCAAACTCATTACAGCGAGCTGTTGATGATATTATTGCGTTCTGAGGACCAGAATGTAAGAGTCCCCAAACAACTTTATAAAGCTCCGCTGGGCGGTTGGAAGATGACTGAATAGAGGCAGCAAAGTACTGCTTCTTTGCTGCCCTCACCGCCTTCACATAGAGCTTGGTAGAGACCTTCACAAGTGCAAGGTTACAGCTGTCGGGAGTTCGTCTCCATTTGCACTCAAGCTGTCTCCTTTCTTGCTTCATCACTCTTAGCTCCGGGGTAAACCATGGAGCCAATTGAGCTCTGCAGAGGAGAGGGCACATTGGGGCGATCGTGTCAGCTGCCCGGGTCATTTCCGTATTCCACAGGTGGACCAGGGTTTCAACAGGAGCGTCAGTTTTATCAGCCGGAAAACTCCCCAGAGCCTTCTGAAAACCCTCAGGATTCATTAGTCTCCGGGGACGGACCATCTTAATTGGTCCTCCACCCTTGCAGAGGAAAGAAAACATTGTGAGTCTAAACCTCAATAGGCGGTGATCTGACCATGACAAAGGAATAGATGTAAAATCCCTCACTCCCAGATCACCATCCCCTAATCCAGTGGCAAAAATCAGGTCTAGAGTATGCCCCGAAATATGCGTAGGGCCAATAGCAAATTGAGACAGCCCCATGGCTGTCATGGAGGCCATGAAGTCCTGAGCTGCCCCAGACAAAGCGGTCTCGGCATGAATGTTGAGATCTCCCAATACCAAAAGTTTGGGGGACCGCAACACCAAGCCCGCGACCACCTCCATCAGCTCAGTTAGGGAAGCTGTTGGGCAGCAGGGTGGACAGTACACCAACAGTATTCCCAATCTGTCTCGTTGACCCAACACAATATGAAGGCACTCCAGACCATTAGCCACCTGGATAGGGTGCCTAACAAGAGGGATTGAACTTCTATAGACCACAGCAATTCCCCCTCCCCGACCCTCAGATCTACCCAGATGCTGAACCGAATACCCAGGTGGGCACAGCTGGGAGAGATTAATGCCTCCCAGATCGCTCACCCAGGTTTCAGTAATAAATGCCAGATCGGCCACCTCATCCATAATTAAATCATAGACGAGAGAGGTTTTATTATTTACCGATCTGGCATTAAGAAGCAGCAACTGGAGATCCGAGAGTTGGCTGATAGAACTACCAGCAATCCTGTGGATGTGGGGAGGACCGGAACACGGTACAGCCACCAGTTGTCTGGGCCAGGTTCCCCTAAACTGGCATGTCCTCCTCACAACGCCATACCTCCCATAACCCGTCACTGCGCTAATAGGGGCCCCTCTGGTCCTCCCTCCCCACACCCTATCCTCCCGCCCAGGCACATAATAAAAATAAAAATAAAATAAACAACAGAATTCATAATCTATACACAAACACACCCACACTCATACAAACCATTCATACAACCAAACAACAACAATAACAACGGTTGGCAAACAACAATAGATGGTAAATGGGCCCAAAAGCAATAAATACGATGAATGGAGCCGACCTGGAAGGCAGTGCCGGATTCAGAAACAACCCGAGACTGCGGCGCCAGAGGCCGAAGATGGAACACGACTCCCGCTCTCACCACCACCAGGGGCTCCTCCGTAGCGCTCACACCGCCGCGGAGTTGCTCCTACATGGTGCTCTCTCGCCACCGCTGGGCACTCCTCTCCCCACTACCAAGTCGCTCCCTCACGACACTCTCTCACCGCCACTCTCGTCGTCAGGCACTCCCGTCCCGCGGTGCTCTCACCACTGTCGGGCGCTCCTTTCACAGTGCTCTCCCGTGGCCACGGTCGGCGTCGGGTGTTCCTCCGCAGCGCTCTCACTGCCGTGGAGTCGTTCCTCCACGATGTTCCCTCGTGGCCACAGTCAGCGTCGTGCGCTCCTCTGCAGCGCTCTCACCGCCGCAGAGACGTTCCTCCACAATGTTTTCTCGCGGCCAGTATCGGCGTCGGGCGTTCCCCGCGGCGCTCTCACCGCCACCAGGAGCTCCTCCGTAGCGCTCTCACCGCCACCAGGAGCTCCTCCGTAGCGCTCTCACCGCCGTGGAGTTGCTTCCACACGATGCTTTCTCGCCGCCGCTCTCCCGCGGCTCTCTCACAAGCCGGGTGCTCCTCTGCGGTACTCTCACTACCGCCAAGCCGCTCCTTCACAACGCCCGCTCGCCGCCGCCTCTCGTCTCCCGACTCCTCCGCCGCACAATCACTCCTGCACAGCACTCTTGGTTACCAGGGTGGTAGCAGGGCTCCACCCTGTATAATAATAAGTACAACAGAGCTGAAATTGGACAATGGTTCTGTAGGTTTAAAAATACAACTTACAGAGCAAAAAATGTAGTTCCTAGATTAATAATAAAACAAAGGTATATCATTTATATAACATTTATTTAGTCCAGCACTAAGGTGAACAATATATGGTTCGTGCTTTTAAAAAAAAACTGGTTAAGTTTCATTCAAAACATTCTCTGTCTACAAAGTTCACTCCTTGTAAATTGTGCCTTAGATCTACATTTTAAAAGATGAAAGGAGGCTTCAGAGCCAGTATGTAAGAATTATAGTAGTCACATGGTATAAGATGATTAGCTATTGAACAAAGGTGACCAATCAACCTTTAGAAAAAGAAAGTGGGAAGGCAAGTGAACCTAGCAAAATAGCAACGTGCATGAGTATTAAGATAAACTGAATCTTAATGCATCTACCTTTCTCATACTTCCAATGTTACAAAAAACCTGTTCTTTGTACTCATGCAAGTGCTTTATCCACTGCTCTCAGGGAATCATGATAATACCACTGGTTTCTAGGTCATGATTACAGAAAATACAATAATGCATTTGTCTTTGGGCTCAGGGTTTGGAGATCAGTTCTAGAGCAAGACATTTCTTGAATGCTGGAAAAGGCTCTTATAGAAGTACGTAGTGGGAAGTTGGGAATCTCACTTATATGAGTTTCTGCCTCGCTTGATATTTCAAATGAATTCCAAAATTAGGCAGTGCTGCTTGATGAAGATGTTGGTGAAACTTGAAAGCTTGCATATCCCACCTAGCTCAAATGACTCCTCTAGTTTGAAATTAATGTGACAACAACTATCTACTGATGCATAGTTTTACATTAAGAGGCAGCCAAAATGTCTCTTCTGTATTTATCATGTACTTGGGCAATAGCCTCATTATGGACAATTGGAAGGATATAATTTAGAGTTTCTGCAGCTGCTGTTATAAGCAAACTTTACAGAGTACTCAGAATTATTCCATGTAATCATTTCTCATTCATAGTCATTTTGATGAACGATCTACATTCTGTTGAAATCAAATGGTAAATAAAAATCTTCCATTTATTTCTATGGATGTGGATTGTCCCTCCATGCTGAATTTCAGCTGGTGCATAGAGTGCCAGAGATATCATGGAAGTGAATTTATCTGTTGTCCAATAACAGGGTGGGGAATTTGTTTTTATTTTTTAAAAATAGGACAATTATTTTATTCTATTACTATACGTTTCACCTCTCTCTCTCTCTCTCTCTCTTAGTAAAGCAATGTGCTTCTATATGGAATACTGCGTTCAGTTCTGGGCACCTCATTTTAAGAAAGATATAGACAAGTTAGAGCGGGTTCAGAAGAGGGCGACGAGGATGATAGCCGGTATGGAGAACAAGTCATATGAGGAAAGGTTGAAGGAGCTTGGCATGTTCAGTCTGGTGAAGAGAAGGCTGAGGGGTGACATGATTACACTCTTTAAGTACCTGAAGGGCTGTCACATAGAGGAGGGTACAATTTTGTTCTCTGCTGCCCCAGAGGGTAGGACTAGGTCTTATGGTTTTAAGTTGCAGGAGTGTAGATTCAGATTGGACATTAGAAGGAACTTCTTGACAGTAAGAGCAGTTCGGCAATGGAACCGACTGCCTAGGGAGGTGGTGGGATCCCCTTCGCTGGATGTCTTCAAGCAGAGGCTGGACAGCTATCTGTGGGAGATGCTCTAGCTGTGGATTTCCTGCTGTGAGCAGGGGGTTGGACTCGATGGCCTACAAGGCCCCTTCCAACTCTATGATTCTATGATTCTATGATTTCCCTACCTACCTTTGGGTGCTGGTTTAGATGTATTAGCAAACCATGGTTTAGCATTATGTGAACAAGCCTTAGAAAGACACCTTCCTTCTCTTGTGCACCACTATTCCCCCCCATCATTTCCTGATTTGTAGCAAACTACAGTTTATTGTTTAGTCCAATCTCACAAAATATAGTTTGTACTTGCCCTGTACTTAGTTTGTACTTATAGTTTGTATTTGCCCAGAAGACCAGGGACTGGTGGCCTGGATATACCTGTTCCCCCAGTATTGGTTTTCTGACCAAATTAGTAAAAGAAAAGAGATCAAATCACATCTCATGTTGGCTTTGGCCCAGAGTATTTGCATCAAATTCAGAGAAAGTGTGAGTCCTTTACCTTAAATGGTTTGTAGCTCACTCCTCTGTTCTAGTTTCTAAACAGACTGATGGACTCCAAAGAACTATGGGTGGTACTTACATATGTGCACAAAATCTTCCATTTACATTTGGGGACAGCAGAAGTTCCCTTGTCCATTGTAGTTCCTTGCTCCCTTCACCTACCCACCAGAAAGTCCAGGACCCTGTTGAGCAGTTTCTAATGTACGATGAGGAGGTGCATGTAGAAATGGATATCCTGATGGATGTATGGGTGTGCTTGGGTGAATACATCTGGCTCTTTGGAGCTTGGCCATTGGACATGTATGAAATCCCTCGATATGCAGCACTTTCCTAATCTCTTCTAAGAAGGGAAACATCTTGAGAGTGCAAAGGGATTATCTACAAGTTTAGAGTGTTGTCTGGCAAGTTCCTGCATGCATCAGCCCTGCTGAGTCACGGCCATTTGATGACAGCAGGTCCAATTGATTTTCATGTAACATACTTGACATTAAGAGAACAGGTGACAGTTCTAGTTTTTAACTTTTCTTCTCCCTCCCTTTTTAGTGCTACCAACATCTCCAGTTCTCCCACCTCAATCAAAAGATGGAGGTGGTGTGACCTTCCAGGACTGCAAATGACCATGGTAGAATGGTTACAGTCCCAGGGTTGCCAGGTTCATGGCCTGAGACTGATCCTGTATCTTTAGGAGAAGAGAAAGTCAGGCAAGTGCAGGTGTTCTTGCAACACTGTAATGAGAAAAACCACAAGGTGCAATTCTCCCTTCCCCCTGCACACCTTTTAAAGATACAGAAGATCACAGGTGATCTGGTGCATTTTTAAGGATAAGGGGGAAGCTTTGAATGCAGATGTATTTGTAAAGGTTCCCCTCCATCTTTGACCCAAGTATCTGAATATGTTTTGGGAAAGATGCCTGTAATTCTATTAAAGATATAACAGCAAATTAACAAACAATATTGTTTAAACTTTCATTGTGTACTACTCTGGTGGTATAGACATGCTTAAAATAAATAAGCAAACCCACATGTAAATAGCAGTAAAACATGTAAGCCAAATGGGCATTTGTCTTCCTCTGTATTTTTTGTAAGAACCTCCAGCAGTCTGTAGTTAGTTTTTTCCACCCGTCATAGTGAGACTTTACAGTAGAGTAAGATGGATTAATACATTTAAAAGGTGCCTGGTTCCTCCACTAGAGAAGAATGAGCAAACCCATGGGCTCTCCAAGGAAAAGATTTTCCATAGATGATATGGTCTTGTACAGGCTGCTCAGCGGGGCATTGTTTTTATTGCCTTTGGCTTTTATTCATCAATTAAGTTAAAAATAAAGCTCTTCTCTACAGCTTTTCTGCTGTAAACAATACAGTGATCACATTCCAAGGCACAACATTTGTATTAGCCACATGAAAGTTCCTGTATCAAATTTATGACAACATTCTAGCAAATGGATGTCTGTTTTCCAGAGCTTTGTTTCCATGACACTAGCCAGCAGAAGGCTGTGTTCTGATTAAGATAATAAACCAGCCTTCACCACCTTTGGCATCAAGCACCCTTAATTTATGAATGTATTCCTAGAGAACTATATTAATTGTACATCTATTCCAATTACAATGAAATAGGCTGCATTTGAAAAGTAGCAGAGGCTGAATCTTTAGTTAGATGAGAAATCAGAAATATGACTTCCCTTTCTGTATAATCAGGTATAATCTTAATTATGGAAAAACAGAATTTGATCTCAGAGGGGAGGATCCTGTGAAAGCAGAAATTTATGGAAGAGGGAGCTGCCCTCCCTACTCTTCCAGATGTATTCAGTGTCACTCTGGATGGCCACCCAACCTTCAGGAATGGCTTTCAGAGGGAATGCTGAAGTAGGAATGAGGAACTAGAAAAGTCCATGTGCATGTATATTTACAATGTTTTATTTTTAAAGGTGTTTTGTTTTTAAGATGTTTTTAGCATTTTATTGCCTGTTTGTCGCCCTGGGCTCCTTTTAGCAGGAAGGGCAGGATATAAACCTAATAAATAAATAAATGGAACACCACATGTGTTTTTAGAACTTGACTAATATATTTCATGCAAAACATGCAAGTTATACACAGACTGCTTTTACATAGTTTGGAATTACAATCAAGGGTGTAGCGATGGTGGGGGCAAATGACGGCATTGCCCCCCCAATGATAATTCTGCTTCCCAAATGAAATTTTCCTTCAGTCCCCAAATTTCTAGTATTGCAGTAGTTTTAAACTTTGGCTGAGCTTTTAGAAATATAGTTTAGGCATCCAACGAGAGGAGCAGGGCAAAGTTACCAAGGGAATGCAAGCATAGTGTTGTATTCTGTTAATAGTAAGTTTTTGAGTTTAAGAAGTTTGTCTTGAGCAGGGCTGGTTAGTTAAGGGGAGGAGAGGGAAAAGGAGCAGGCGGGATTAGGCGAAGAATGTGGCTGGATGTGATCAATAAAGTTCTCCTCAAGAATCCACAGTATCTTGTCTCATCGATAAAAGCGGATATAGACTGCCCGGGCCCCAAGATCCTCAGGAGAGGCCCTTCTCTCAATACCTACATCCTCACAAGCACAACTAGTGGGGATGCGAGATAAGGCCTTTTCGGTGGTTGCCCCGAGGCTTTGGAACTCCCTTCCTAGGGAAGCAAGAATGGCCCCCTCCTTGCAGTCCTTCCGTCGTCAAGCAAAGACTTTTTTATTTCAACAAGCCTTTGGAACTGAAAGCTGTTAAGGACAGGTCTTGAAGGGTGCTGCATTGCTGTTGCCTAACTGTATTATTTTAAACTGAGTTTGAATTATTTTAACTGTATGTATGAATGGTTTTAATACTGTAAATTGTTTAATTCGATTTTAATCTAGACTTTTGTATGTTTTTAATTATATGTGTGCTTTTATCTGGAAGCCGCCGTGAGTTCCAGTTTTGGAAAAAGGGCGGGGTAAAAATAATGATAATAAATAAATAAATAAATAAATAGATAGATACAAAACACAGCAAATATAAGAGTTGAAAGTGTGACTGAAGTGAACACAAATCTTGATGGATGGGGAGGAGTTGGCAAACCTAAGGGTCTGCAATTGGAGGAAGGCAAGGCAGGAAGGATCGTATTGTTATGCATTGCAGAGCATCTCCTCTATTGTTGCCAATTGAGTGATTTTCCCACTAAAATCTAGTGTTTTTAGTCATGTTTCTAGTGGCAAATTTTCCTGTCTAGTGGCTAGTGGGAAATCTAGTGGATGTCAAACATTTTATGGTCAGAATCTGGAGGTTTTTACAAATATTTCAATTTCTTTATCCCCCGCCCCGGCTATTATGTATTTCACGAAACTGTCTAGCCAAAATCTAGTCTTTTAAAATTGTCTACTTTTGGATATTTTCTTGCATTTTTCATTATTTGCATTTCTGTTCCTGTAAACAGTCTCTAAAGTAGTATTTGACTATTGTTTCATTTCTGCTGTAAGCCGTGGCTAGTTGGCTACCCCTTTGATTGAAAGGATACCAGAGTAATTTACCTAACACAACCCGGCCTCCAAGAGGTCTTCTGTATCTGTATCTTTAAAAGTTGTGCAGGGGGGAGAATTCCACCTTGTGGTTTTTCTCATTACAGTGTTGCAAGAATACCTGCACTTGGCTGACTTTCTCTTCTCCTAAAGATACAGGATCAGTCTCAGGCCATGAACCTGGCAACCCTAAACACAAGACAATGAGCCAGTGATAGAATGATTTCTAAGTCAAGTCTCCAGATCCTGTGGTGTGTTTGTTTTTTAGAAGTATAAAGGCAAGGAGGTTCTTGCCAATTGGCTGACTGAGAAGGAAAATGTGCAGGCAATATTCTGCCCAATCAAAGTGTGGTACATTCTAAGTACCATCAAAGGAGACATGATGATTAGGAACGACAAACCTCAGAAATAAATGGCCTGAGCATGTACTGAGTGCACCTGCCTCACCAATGAGGAACCTCTGTGTGTACTGTATTTAATAAGGCAATTCCACAGCAGGTATCCTTTGTATAAACAGACCTCCAACCAACTATGCAAATCATTATAAATAATTCACCTTATTTAATTTTTCTCACGCAAACTTATGTACTACCAAAATAGGACGTGTGACATTTGCTGGTAGAGCCATCAGAAGCAGTGTTAGCTGGCTGGCCCAGGGCCTTTCTGTAGAACAGAGATTGTGTACTTATAAAGTTAATTCTATCACCTGTAGTTCGGAGAGATGTATAGTTTCTATATGACATGCTGTGAAGCATTTCCTTTTGAAAGGTTATGTTTATAGGTATTAATTTATTTTTTAAAGTGAAACTCCTCTTAATTGCTTTCTTGGCATGGCAAAGGAAACCTGGATAGTTAGTTCTGGGAACTAGCTGTTTCAGAAGAACTCAGCTCACAGTTCAGGGGCTTACTAAAACATTGTACCTGTACAAGGAAGCCTTTCCACATGTGTACACTTTGTATACTACAGGACTCACCTTTAGTGCATCTATAACTGTGTTAAAATTCATTCTCAACTTTGACACGTGTTGACACCATTCAGTGCTTCATCACAGCAAAACAGTAATCTTGGCTTTTGAAAGTAACATATTTGAAGGAATTTCAAGTGAACAGTTCCTCTGCCAGTTTAAAGAGAAATCATGGTGCATTAGACTTTATTAACCGTTCAGATCATTATGGTAGGATGACTTGCACGATATAAATTTACTTCCTAGCCATGAGTTTACACAACTATTTTGCATGTGAAAAATATTGTATGTAAATTGATTTGCTTTTTTGAAAATTTCACAAGTCATAAAATGCATAAATTGGGGGGGTGTCATTGCCTATGCAAACCTTTCCCACAGAAACCTTTTTTTATAGTGACCAATGCCCCAACCCTTCTGTCCCCCAATTTTTGTCTATGCCCCCCAATAAAAATGGTATCGCTACATCCCTGATTGTAATGCTTGTGGGTTTTGCACAATATTTGCTTCCAATTTGCTTCCAATATTTTTGAAATGAAAACTGGTTCATACATAGCCCCACTGTGAAGCATGTGTACACAACAGAGCACCAAAGAGTGACCCCTGGATTCATGTATCCTGACCAACACAGAAAGTGCCTTTAAAATGAACTATAGCTCACACATGTAAATGTCAACCCTGCTAGAATGATCTACATACTGAAAAATTAAAAAAACTGAGTGGACAGATCATGTGAGTGAGGGATACGTTCATAGGCCTTGGTTCATATCAAAGGTTCCTAGCACAGTGCAATAGGATAAGCAAACTTGAGGCTCAGTATATCAACAGTGAATATTAATAAGCCTAGCTCATGTTATCTTTTAAGAGGAGTAAGATCAAGCTACTATTATGTAATCAGGGATCTTTCACAGTGCTGAAAAGGTAAGCTGAGAACATAGCTTCCCCCCCCCAATTCTTGATTTACCTAGAGTTACAAGCTACAAAAACGCTCCATGAGATGCAAGGGCAGTATGAAGGATATATGATTGATTTTCTGGAGCTCAGCTTGTCTGTTTCCTGCTGTTACATGTTTCTTGGTGTCACACTTGTCTTTTACCTTTTAGATTTATTGTTTTGGTATCTACACAGCATGGCTTCCCTACTTGCTTGTTAGTTCTGATTTCATCAATTAGAACTCTTGTCTTGATTCTTATTAATGAATATGAACTACCTTATGAATTAGTTACCACCACTAACTTCTCAAATTCTGATCTGGATTAGTCTGTAATCATTTAATTGCTTTATCTTATATATACTAGTATGGAAGCACATAGAAACCTTTTACTCATGCAGCAGAGAGATGACTAACTTCAGTATTTTGGGAGGGGGTACTTTATTGTCAAGACCACAGTCCAGGAACTACAAATGTATTTTACTGCAAAGCACATCACCCTCCATATGTGATCAGGATTTATAATAAAGATGGTATTGCATTGCATTAAGTAATAAAGTACATGAGCTTAGATATAGCCTGGGCATTACCTCCAAAACCCTGAGAGAGAACTAACAATGTTTGAATTATGTTTGGGATATACAGCTCATGAAAGCAATGTTATTTTCCTGATAAGTGAAATTATGTGTGACTCTTTTTTTTACCATATCTTAGTTAAAATTTGACAGGACCTCCAGATGGCAAGATAGAATTGCTTCATAGACCTGCTGGTCATCCCTGCTCTAGGAGCTATTGTTATAATGACATTCCTTGTAACGTTTCTTTATCTAGACCTTGGTGAGTTTTTGTAACTTCCCTTTATCTAGATCTTGGTGAGATTTTTTTAAAAAGTGTCTAGTTTTTATTTAGGGACTGGAATAAATAGAAACATTTGCAAAAAATCTGTCAGATCATTAGAATTGATAGATATTTGGAAACTACATAATAGTAAGTGGAATCAAAAGTTTTGAAGCTCTAAATTCCCTCACAGATACATCTTACGTTGAAAAATGTGTTTCCTGAGGGCCAAAGTTAATCTCATTTGGGCAAAACTGAGTCGCACTGGATTTTACAGTTCTCATTTGTCTATGAAAATGTCTGCTTGCCATTTGTCTGCTGGATCTTTGATCCTCCCACAGTGGTAGCAGGAGGCTGCTGATACTGCTTATCAGCATGTACACATATCACCGCATTTTTCAGTCTGTCCCGTAGCTTATCTTTTTTGCAACATCACAGGCCTCTTGGTTGAGATAAAGCTGCATCACAAATACAGTGTGTCAGCTGTGATGTGGGTTGTTGCATTCCATAGCAAACAAGACAAACCAATGTGTTGCGCCTTTGAGTTTACTGGGTGAGAGTCATCCATACGCACCCTATGTGCATCTGGCATTCTCCAGGCTAGCAAGTATTTGTTAGCTTCAACTAGAGGTTCCTTCAAAAATCTGGCATCAGAATAATGAAATAAACTAGGAGACCCCAATTATTTATTTATTTATTATTTAATAATAATAATAATAATTTAATTTTTAGGCCGCCTATCTGGCCGAAGCCACTCTAGGCGGCGTACATATTAAATTCAATAAATATTTGATTTCTATCCCACCCTTTCTGCCAGCAGGAGCCCAGGGCGGCATATGTATCTACTAAATATGTTAAATATCTATTAAATATAAATATGTATCTATTAAAGTAGTTGTCACAAGTCAACAGGCAAAGGCGGTGAGAACAATGGGAAAAGAAAGAGTTCAACAATAACTATACCACTGTTTCCAAATATTTTCCTTCCCTTACCTCTCCAAGGATGTTTTCTGCAGTCAAAGAACATTGACATTATTTATTTCATCAATGAATCCTTCCAGTAGCAGTCTTGGCTGACCGCAGAAATCCAGGGAAGCAAGAGTATCTTTGCCGCTTGGCAATGTAATAAAAACCGCCAGCTTTCAACATGGCTAAATGTACACTGTGGTAGGTTATCTTTTGGGTAATGGCCCTCAGTATTCACCTACATTCAGTGCATGACAACTGGATTAGCGCTGGGTTTAACATGATGCCCTGTGGAAAGGGAAATATGTTTTAAATGTAGATGAATGTAGCTGTTCCCAAGACCCCTGGAAGAAGCCATTCTGGTGAAGTTGGTTATTAGAGAATTTCCCCAAGCTTCATGGCCATAGCCGTGATTGTTTATTATATTTCTAGACCACTTACTATTAGAAAAGTGGTTTAAAGTAATACAAATGATAATAGTAATATAGATGAGAACAAAAGAAATATAAAAATAGCAAAAATATTGGACTATACAATTCAAAATTAATGAACAGGAAATGAATGACCAAAGAATTAGCTTTTTAAAAAGCTGATCGGTTTTTACTGAACTATATTCAGTTTTTTTAAATGCCTATATTGTAATATAATAAGAAATCTAGTAAAGTAGAGTTGCAGTGTAATCCTAATCAAATCTCCTCAAAAGTAAGTCCTGAAGAATTCGATGGGGCTTAGTCCCAGGTACATGAAGTTAGTATTGGAGAATATGGGAACAAATTGGGATTCATTAAATTAACTGTGCTGTTAAGGAATCAGTAATCCAATACATTTAAGGGAGGAATTTAGGTTTGGGATTGAAGATTTGATGCTGTAGATTAGAATATTATTTACTGAGTAACTGATGAAAATGTGAATATAAACATTCATGTGTAAGAGTGATGGTAGAAAAGTATTTTGTTATGGGTTTTTTTGTATTTTCATATGTTTTGTTATATTTATATTTATTTATTTCCAGGGTCCATGGGGGTTGCTATGATGGATTGAAAACCAACTATATTTTGTACAGTAGATTTGGTGGCATGTAAGACTGGGTTTGACGCTCAGAAGGGTTTTGCTGCACCAGCTGAGGCTAATCTTTATGTGGCAGGGTTATATAAGAATTACTGAACCAGAACAGTTCAGTAAAAGACCTGTATGGGGAAGCTGGGAGCCTCCTTGAATTATGAAAGGAGTTCTCAGATTTCTTTCTAGTCCGATCCTTGACAGCTTGCTAGTGACGTAAACCTTTTGTTCTCTAATAGCTACAGTGTTCTATATGAAAAGGTGAAAAATTAGAAATAACATACAATCTGATCCACTGAAGCCATTTACTATATTTATAACTTTTGCATGCATAGAGTGAGTTTAAATGCTTTGTATTGAGGTCACAATTTTATATTAGATGTACATGCCATGTGCATGTATGAACTGGGCTGCAATCAGTGGGCAGTAAAAGGAACTAGCATCCTTTCATTCCTTCACAGACATGCTTTGAGAATTACTTCATATTTCTTCAAAAATGAGGACTAAGCCTTTTAGAGCAAGCAGTGCTGTACATACTGAGTCCTGTGCTAGTTGCTATGGTAACAATCCTTTCTACTTCAATAGCAAAATCAATAATTGCCCAAAACCTGCTAAAAGCTGTTTTAGGTTTTTGAGTTTTAATCTGCTCTACTGAGATGCCTCATTTTTAAATATATGTTCAAGAGGAAAAGAAAGTGAAGTATATGACAGCAAAAATATATTTCTTGAAAGTTTGGGGGCACATGATCTCCCTTATTTTATAATATCATCCAGTAGGAATGGATAATCATTCATGATTATGTTTTTGATAAGAAAAATGTTATATATAGCAGCAGGTTCATAAGATAAGATATAATGCGGCCTGATGAGGTGGACAAGTGATGCGCCTGACCACCTGCTCATTAGATCCTTCTTGTTCTTATTAAAGCTAGCCAGAGTGGGGTGACTGAATGGGTCACAGGTGTAGTAAATGCATCTTTTGTGATGGTGTGATGCCTACTGCCTTTAAAGAGGCAGTGATGTGCCCATTTCTTAAAAAGCCCACAATGGACTCAAAGAAATGTAACAACTATAGACCAGTCACCAACACCCTTTTCTTGCAAAGGTGGTGGTAGAGCAACTACATGTATTTCTGGATGAGACTGATTATCTAGATCCATCACAATCTGGATTTAGACCTGGTTTTGGAACAGAATCAGGCTTCATTGCTCTGATGGATGACCTTTATTGTGAGAGAGACAGGGGAACTGCGACCCTATTACTTCTACTCAATCTCTCAGCGGCCTTTGATACCACTGACCATGGTATTCTCCCGGTTCGACTCAGTGGGATGGGTATTGGAGGCACTGTTTTACAGTGGTTCCACTCTTACTTTCAGGGTCGCACCCAGAGAGTAACACTGGTTGAGTGTTCCCCCGGCCTCCTGACACTTGTGCTATGGGGTTCTGCAGGGTACTATTGTCTCCCCAGTGCTATTTAACATCTATATGAAGCTGCTGGGAGTGGTCATTAGGAGTTTTGGAGCAAGGTGTCAGCAATATGCTGATGACACACAGTTATATTTCTCCATAATGCCTGAATTAGGAGAGGCTGTGAACACTCTGGATCAGTGTCTGAATGCTGTAGTGGACTGGATGAGGGCCAATATGATGATGATGATGATGATGATGATTGATTGATTGATTGATTGATTTGTATCCCGCCCTTCCTCCCAGCAGGAGCCCAGGGCGGCAAACAAAGCACTAAAACACTTTAAAACATCATAAAAACAGATCTTAAAATACATTAACAAAACAGCATTAAAAACATTTTAAAAAATATCAACTTTAAAAAGGGTAAAAACATCATCAAAAACATATTAAACAATTCTGACACAGATGCAGACTGGGATAGGTCTCAACCTAAAAGGCTTGTTGAAAGAGGAAAGTCTTCAAAAGGCGCCGAAAAGATAGCAGAGATGGCACCTGCCTAATATTCAAAGGGAGGGAATTCCACAGGGTAGGTGCCACCACACTAAAGGTTTGTTTCCTATATTGTGCAGAACGAACCTCCTGATAAGATGGTATCTGCAGGAGGCCCTCACCTGCAGAGCGCAGTGATCGACTGGGCATATAAGGGGTAAGACAGTCTTTCAGGTATCCTGGTCCCAAACTGTATAGGGCTTTGTACGCCAAAACTATAACCTTGAACTTGGCCTGGCAGCAAATGGGCAGCGAGTGCAATTCTTTTAGCAGTGGGGTGACACGTTGGAGATACCCTGCTCCAGTGAGCAGTCTCGTCGCTGCATTTTGCACCAGCTGCAGCTTCCAGACCAACCTCAAGGACAGCCCCACATAGAGCGTATTACAGTAATCCAGCCCAGAGGTTACCAGTGCATGGACAACAGTGGTCAGGCTATCCCGGTTCAGAAACGGCTGCAGCTGTCTCATGAGCCGAAGCTGGTAAAAGGCACTCCTAGCTACTGAGGTCACCTGGGCCTCTAGCGACAAAGAAGGATCCAGGAGCACCCCCAGGCTACAGACCTGCTCTTTCAGAGGAAGTACGACCCCATCCAAAGCAGGCAACTGACCAATTATCCGAACTCGGGAACCACCAACCCACAGCGCCTCCATCTTGCTAGGATTCAGACTCAGTTTATTGGCCCTCATCCAGCCCACCACCAAGTCCAGGTAGTGGTCCAGGGCTTGCACGGCCTCTTCCAATTCAGATGTTATGGAGAAACAGAGCTGGGTATAATCAGCATACTGCTGACACCTCGCCCCAAAGCTCCTGATGACTGCTCCCAAGGGCTTCATATAGATGTTAAACAGCATGGGGGACAAGATGGTACCCTGCAGCACCCCACAGCACAGCTGCCGGGGGCCCAAAGACAGTCACCCAATGCTATTCTCTGAGAACGACCCTGGAGATAGGATCGGAACCACTGTAAAACAGTGCCTCCAATACCCAATAAACTGTGCTTGAATCCTGGGACAGGAAGCTCTTTAGCTAGATGGTTCCCGTGTCCGGGAGATAGGAAACTTACCTGTTCTGGATGAGGTGACACTCCCCCTGAAGGTCTAGGAGAGCTGCTGGATTCATCTTTGTCACTAGAGGCCCAAGTATCCTCTGTGGCTCAGAGTGCCTTTTACCAGCTTTATCTGGTTCATCATCTATGACTGTTCTTGGACAGGGATAGCCTGACCTCAGTAGTCTATGCGTTGGTAACCTCGAGGAAGCCCTTGGCCCTGGTTTAGAAGCTCCAGCTGGTGCAAAATGTGGCAGCCAGACTACTGATGGGAGCACATTGCTGACAACATGTGACACCACTCTTAAAACACCTGCACTGGCTGCCCATTCACTACCGAGCAGATTCAAGGTCCTTGTATAAATTTACAAAACCCTGAACAACTTAGGTCCAGGGTATCTTTAGGGACCATCTGAACCCTTATTTCCTGGCTCAGTCATTGAGATCATCTGCAGGAACGGCTCTGATCGTCTGATTGGCGAGGCTCATTTAACATCAACATGAAATCGAGCCTTCAGGGTCATCAGCCCAGTTCTCTGGAATGCTCTGCCAACAGAGATTCAGCAGACTCTTTGTGTTTTAACTTTTAAAAGCCTGCTGAAAACCTTTCTGTTCTGCCAGGCTTATGCAGGCAATTAAAAAGATGCCTTTGTAACAGCTGACCTTTGTTTTTATTATTTTTTAATGTTTTTATCGTATGGTTGTTTGCTTGTTTGTGTTTTCACTTGTAAACCGCGTTGATGTTTTTAATGAAATAGCAATATACAAATATATGCATATATATAAAAAATAAATAAATATAAAAGGGGAATTTGCATTATACAAAATAACTTTTATTTATTTATTTATTTATTATTACAGCCTTTCCCAACCCTTGGGTCCCAAGATGTTGCTGGACTTCAGTTCCTATCATTCCTGACCGTTGGTTATGCTGGCTGAGGCTGATGGGAGTTGTAGTCCAACAACATCTGGGAACCCAAATGTTGAGAAAGGCTGTATGATTGCATTTATAACCTACCTCAAGGGAGTATACAAGGGCTCAAGGGGATGTATGAGTGGGCATTTGTGGTTCTTCCCCTCCCAATTTTGTCCTCACAACAATCTTGTGAGGTAGGTTAGGCTGAGAGACAGTGACTGACTAAGGTCACCCAGCGAGCTTCACAGCTTGAAGGGGTTTGAACCCTGGTCTCCCAGGTCCCAGGCTGACACTCTAACCACTACACCACCTTGCATTTCTGAGGATTCTGATTTTATTCATAGAAGGAAGGCCACAGTTTTCAAAACATATTTACCTGGAAGTAAATGAGAGTGGAAATAAGTCCTATGGAAATATATTTTTTAAATGAATTAATTAAATTTGAGCCTTGGATATAAAATATCTGGGACTGTGCTTTTTTAGGGAGGCTCAACATTCCAGGATAGTATGCTTGAGTTTTTAATGCTGCAGTCCTCTCTCGTAACTTTCAATTGTTTCATAGCCCAAACTTCCAAACTGATGAATATGTAACATCTGCACCAGGAGATGTTCCATTAGAAACATGACAGAAATCCGCCTCTAAGACTGCAATCCTAAAGACACGTAGGCTGCACTCAGACATGGGGCTTATTGCGATAGTTTAACAGATTGAAATGATAGTGCTTTTGTCCTGATTTATAACATTCCTTTCTCACTGCAGTACCTGTTGCATGAAGGAACCATGGTTTTTTTGGCCAATATACTGGTATTTTGCACAAATGTCTTTCACATGGCTGCACCAAACAGCTCCTTGTTTTCATCCCTCACCCGTTACACACATGCGCACTGTACTTTCCCCATTATTCACTGCTTGAGTTAGTGTTGGACACAGGGGTGTGTGAAAAAAGAAGGAAGGGAATGCTACTACTTGCACCTGCAGTGGAATACTGGTACAGTTTTCATCAGGCAAAAAAATTGGCATGCGCCTATACAGCAGGAATGCATTGCATGCTGGGATGCCTGTCCCGTGAGCAACTGCAGATAGCGCGAAGCTCCTGCTGTCTTCTGGGTTTCCAGGCATACAAACAGATTTCTGGTATCATTTATCACAAAAACTAGTGCTAACCCTCCATTATATTGCATTAGATTTCCAGAACTAGCTTTTACATTGTGTGAAGGGTCAAATATAATGCACAAGTTATCAGGTAAGACATTTTAAGAATAACAGAATAAAGAGCAGTTGAAAGCAGCCTTAGTAGGGAGTATATACAATTTAACTCAGTGGGACTTACTTCTGAATAAACACGGATAGGCTTGGGCTGTTAGTTGCACGTACATAAGTTCATTAATGCTAATGGGACCTGAGTGGCACGTTTGTTTTTAAACTAACTTAAATTTATAGCACACCCCCAGATGGGCTGAAAAGCAAAAACCAGCAAATCAGGATCGTATTTAATCTAAATGAATTAATATCTCCACTCTTTCCCAACCTTATCATGAGCTCCAGAGGCCAGCCCAAACAATAGTTCTGAAAATGCTTCCAAAAGATGTTCATGACTGAACAAATCTATAGCAAGAAGGAAGTTGCATAAATGGGAAGCAGCTAACCACCAAGGATTTCTCTCTTCACATCCTTGTAGACTGAACAGAGGCACAGTATTATAAGTGGTTCCTTAGAGCTGGGATGGGGAACCTGTCAGCCTCCAGATGCTACTGGACTTCAGTTCCTATCAGCTCCAGACAGCACAGTGAATGGTGAGAATGGATGAAAACTGGAGTCCACCCATGTCTTAGATGATTTTAGAAGTTGCAATGAGACCTAAAGGAGCAGATAGTATTTAATGCAAGCTGGGCCTAAACTGTTTAGGCCTTTGTAGGTTATAATTAGAAGATTGAATTGTACTCATAAGAGAACCAGGGAGACTGTGTATATAACTGGGTGCATGAATGTAACCTAGTCTACCCGAATCTGGTGCCCTCCAGATGCTTCAGCTCCCATCAGCCCCAATGGTCAGGGATGATGGGAGCTGGAGTCTAAAACATTTGGAAAACATCATATTGAGGAAGGCTGCTGTACCCTATGAAGTCAGAAGGTTCTTTTGGCAATACATGATCTTCAATCATATGCTATGATTTTCATGAGGACAATATGAGCCCAAGAATTTAAAAATGGAGTATGACGCCTCACAATGTGACCTTGAGTTTTGTATGGCAGGCTAATAAAAATGCATAACGTTTTAAACATCTGCATGTTTAACAATGTGATTCATTTGGCAAGAGGGTCTAATGATGACTACAGGGTACACCTCCTGAACATTTGCCCCATCAGCTGGTTTTAAATAAACACTGACCTTTTGTTGGTGTTCCACTTGAGGACCCCAGGAAGCTTCTTAATCATTCTGCTGCTTTCAAACTGTGTGAACACCATGCACAGTAAATCACCTCTTCCCAGTTTTAATTAGGTTTTAAAACTGTATGGATTATGGAATTTCACATTGACTGTAGTTCATGAAAATATATTCCACTGTCTCATGATTCAAAACTCTGCAGCAGCACAGCTGCATAAAATTCCATTTATAACTCTTATTTATCAGTTGTTAAATGGGAAAGTGACTGTACAACTTTCACAAAAATGTTAGCTTATATTATTATAACTGTATAAACCCTATAATGGTTGTAAAGTAAAGCTTGGAAACATTTCACTGTGTGCCTCAAAGGCCCAGAAACACTCCCTTGCTGGTTTTCACCCACTGAGAGTTGCTATGGGTGTAGTGCATGGCACATTTAATTATTACATTTTTATTCACACTTCTTCCAAGGAGTTGAGTGTGGTACACATTGTCTACCATTTCATCATCACCGCAACCCAGATGTTGTTCCAAGAGGCCTAGAAAGTCAGAGAAAGAAGAGCAGCCTAGAAGCCAAAACCAGCAGCCTGAGACAGATGCAAAGATTACCCCTATTTCCCAAGAGACTTGCTTAAATAGTTTACGTAGTCAATCTAACTTGTCACAGACCACAGATAAAGTTATGCACTAAAACAAATGATGCCAGAAAAGGCCAGTCCAAAGTCTTGATCCTGAAGCTGGCATAGTTTTAAAAACGTATTCTTACTCATAAAACTGCTCTGTCTGTCTGTCTGTCTCTCCCCCTCTGTTTGTGTGTGTGTGTGTGGTGTGTGTGTGTAACTGACAGGCTTTGTTGTTATGTGCCTTCAAGTCAATTATGACTTATGGCGACCCTATGAATCAGTAACCCTGTTCAGATCTTGTAAGTTCAGGTCTGTGGCTTCCTTTATGGAATCAATACATCTCTTGTTTGGCCTTCCTCTTTTTCTACTCCGTTCTGTTTTTCCCAGCATTATTGTCTTTTCTAGTGAATCCTACCTTTTCATTATGTGTCCAAAGTATGATAACCTCAGTTTCATCATTTTAGCTTCTAGTGATATTTCTGGTTTAATTTGTTCTAACACCCAATTATTTGTCTTTTTCGCAGTCCATGGTATGCACAAAGCTCTCATCCAACACCACATTTCCAATGAGTTGATTTTTCTCTAATCTGCTTTTTTCACTGTCCAACTTTCACATCCATACATAGAGATCAGGAATACCATGGTCTGAATGATCCTGACTTTAATGTTCAGTGATACATCTTTGCATTTGAGGACCTTTTTGATCTTGATACATTCCCAATTGCTTGACAGTCCGTATCAGTAACACTGATAACGAACAACATTTTTTGGTGAAACCTTAATGTAATGGCATTAAGGACAGATGGATTTTGCACACACACACACAAATGGCAATAGAAATTTTAGCATATAAGGCATGGAACCCTGTGATGGTTTATGCAAATCTTGTTGCCAAAACATGCATGGAGGAAATGCAGAATTCATTCAATTGTAAGTAAAGTTGTCTGACTTTCTTCTCTCCAGCCATGGAGGCACTCTTCCTACGTCATGGCCAACTCCAGGTTCAATCCCTCTCTGGCAAGGTGCTCCTTCCCTGGCAGTTGGGTCTCAAAAGCTGCCCACCATTAAATTTCCCACAATATTAATGTGAATTAGATTTATTTGTTGCTTGATACCCTAAGGTCCCCAAGCGACTTACACAATGTTAAAACAAAAACCAGTGCCTGGCTGCGACAATGGACTGGATGAGGGCTAATAAACTGAGGCTCAATCCAGACAAGACTGTAATGCTGCTAGTGGCTGGTTCTTCTGACCAGATGGTGGATGTCCTACCTGTCCTGGATGGAGTTGCACTCCTCCTAAAGGTGCAGGTTCGTAGCTTAGTGGTTCTCCTAGAACCATCTCTGTCACTTGAAGCTCAGGTAGCCTCAGTGGCACAGATTGCATTCTACCAACTTCGGTTGGTGGCCCAGCTACGCCCCTATTTGGGCAGGAATAACCTGGCTTCAGTTGTCCATGCTCTGGTAACCTCCAAGTTAGATTACTGCAATGTGCTCTACGTGGGGCTGTCTTTGAAAATGGTTTGGAAACTGCAGCTTGTGAAAAATGTAGCGGCCAGATTGGTAACAGGGACCAGATGGTTTGAACATATAAAACTGATTCTGGCCCATTTGCATTGGCTGCCTGTATGTTTCCGAGCTCGATTCAAGGTGCTGGTTTTAATCTATGAAGCCTTACACCGCTTAGGACCACAATACCTGATGGAACGCCTCTCCTGACATGAACCCACCCGTACACTACACTGAACATCAAAGGCCCTCCTCCGGGTGCCTACTCGGAGGGAAGCTGGGAGTCTGGCAACAAGGGAGAGGGCTTTCTCAGTGGTGGCCCCCAAATTATGGAATGATCTTCTTGACGAGGTGCGCCTGGCGCCAACACTGTTACCTTTTTGTGCCCAGGTCAAGTCTTTCCTCTTCTCCCAGGCATTTTAGCATGTGTTTTTAAATTGCTTTTAAAAATGTGTTTTTAAATTTGTATATTTGTTTTTAATGTTCTTAATTGTTGTAAACCGCCCAGAGAGCTTCGGCTATGGGGCGGTATACAAATGCAATACATACATACATACATACATAAATAAATAAAACACACTATAAAAATATAACAATACACAACAAAACAATTGCAAGAACACCCCTACGCAGCCACAGAAAGGTTTGGCAGCATATTAAAATAAAACATAATCTCAATCTAGCAAATGCCTGGGAAAAAGGTACGTCTTTACCTGGGTGCCTGAAATATGTCTATCAAGGTGCCAGGTGGACCTCACTGGGGAGCATATTCCATAGATGGGGAGTCACAACTGAAAAGGCCCTCTCCCTTGTCACCACCCTCTGAGTCTCTCTCAGAGGGGGGAGCTGGAGAAGGGCCTCAGAGGATGACCTAAGGGGTCTGGGTAGGTTCATATTGGGAGAGGCATTTTAGAAGATACTGGGGACCTGAACTGTAAAGAGCTTCAGAGGTCAAAACCAGCACTTTGAATTGGGTTCAGAAGCATACAGGCAGCCAATGCAATTGGAACAGGATAGGTATTATATGCTTTTTTCACCTTGAACCCGTCAACAATCGGGCAGCTGCATTCTGCACTAATTGAAGCTTCCTACCTGTTTTCAAAGGCAGCCCCAAGTAAAGCGCAGTGCAATAATCCAACCTTGAGGTTAGCAGAGAGTGCTACTGTCCAGGTTATCCCTGTCCAGATAGGGTCACAGTTGGGCCACCAGCCTAAGCTGATGGAAGGCACTGTGTGCCACTGAGCCCACCTGTGCCTCAAGTGACAGCAGTGGATCCAGCAGAACCCCCAAACTACAAACCCGCTCCTTTAGAGGGAGTGTGACCCCATCTACAGCAGGCTGCACACCACTCAGTCAGTCAGAAGAACCACCCACCAACAGCATCCCAGTCTTGTCTGGATTCAGTTTATCGGCTCTCATCTAGTTCATTATTACAACCGAGCACTGATTCAGCACATCCACTGCCTCACCTACAGAAGATGAAAAGGTGAAATAGAGCTGTGTGTCATCAGCACACTGATGACAACACACTCCGAAACTGTGTATGACCCCACTCAGCGGTTTCATGTAAATGTTAAACAACAAGGGAGAGAGAACTACCCCCTGCAGGACCCCATACTAGAGAGCTGAGCTGAGCTGAGCTGAGCAATGCTCCCCAAGAGCCACCTTCTGAAGCCATCCATCCAAGTAAGAACAGAACCACTGCAATGCGGTGCCCTCAATACCCAACTCAGACAGTTGCCCCGGAAGGATACCGTGGTCAATGGTATTGAAAGCTGCTGAAAGATCAAGGAAGATCAACAGAGTCACACTCCTCCTGTCTCTCTCCTGACACAGATCATCGTACAGGGCAACCAACCATGGCAGTTTCCATATCAAACCCAGGTCTGATTGAAATGGATCTCGAAAATCTGTCTCCTCTAAGAGTACCTGGATCTGGTTGGCAACCACCCTCTTGAGAACCTTGCCCAGAAAGGGGACATTTGCTAGTGGTCTAAGATCTTCCGGGTCTAGGGAAGGCTTCTTTAGGAGTGACACTACACTAGGCACTGTGGAGAACTATGAGAAATTATAAATGGTGGTTGCTGGTTTTCCAGACCCAGGTGCTGCTGCTGCTGCTGCTGCTGCTGCTGCTGAAGCAACAAGTGGAAAAGAGGGACAAGGCAGATATCAGTACCAGTCGTCCCTGCTGGGGCATCAGCCTGAGGGTGCTGGTTGGTGATGCTGGCCCTGCTATGTGTCCTTACAGAAAAGCTGCCCAGTGTTAAAAAGCAAGATAGGGCCTGACCACGTCATGATGTGGACTGAAGGTTTTGCTGTAGGCAGCAAACTGGGGCACAATTTGAGGCTAGCACATTTCAGACTGCTCCTATTCAAAATACATCAATGTAGGGTTTAGCCTAAACTCCTCTGGGGTAGCAGGGCAACACCTACAGAATGGTGGTGAGATGTGCATTGTGTGTTGGTTTCCTAAAATGTTTGTGAGAATTTTCTTCATTGGATTTGCCTTTAAACTTGTTCCTTAAAACCCAGTGGCAATGCTGGTAGGGAAAATGTCGCCTAAATGATGCCTAGATACTGTATTATGCAAAGATTTCCTAGAGAAGCTTTTTTTTGGATAGATATCTAGGATGGCCTGATTGTAGATAAGTCACTCGAGGAAGCCTGTACATAATACTCAGTCCTATCTTGGAGGCAGTTTCCCTATGGAAACTATATATATATATATATATATATAAACAAACGTAATTGTGATTAACCAAACAGAGGTTTTTATTATATTAACAAACGTTTCAGCTTCCGCCTTCATCAGCTGCTAACATATAAATGCTGTTACCAAGGTGGCAGTTATAGAGCTTTGAGGATGGAATGCTCAGAGGGGCTTCATTTGCGGAAGCTAAGTAGTGGTGGTACTGTCCTCCAGGTTCAGGCCATGTGGTGCCAATGTGTCCAGAGAGTATGTCCAACAGTTCTCCCTTTTGGTCAATGCTGCTGGATCTGCTGGCATCTCTATCGCTGTTATGGAAAAGTCCAACAGGCTGTAACCCTCGATGTTAAAACGCTTTGCAACTGGTTGCTCCACTTTTTTTGTCAAGATTGCCGACTTGTGGTTCCTGAAGCGTGTGCGTAGGTCATTTGTGGTCTTTCCTACATATTGGATATGACATCCTGGTCTTTTGCACTCGATGATGTAAACTATATTGCAGGACCTGCAGGTGATGTTCTGTTTGATGTAATATGTCCTGCCTGTCCTAGTGCTTGTAAAAGTGGCTGTCTCCCTGAGGTACACACAAGTGATACAGCATTTGGAGTGACAAGGATGAGACCCAGGATTGGTGATAGGTGGCTTAAGCATAGCTTTCACCAACAGTCTGCGCAAATTAGGAGACTGGCGAAATGCTACAACAGGAGGCCTGCTGATGGCTCTAGCAAGATGTTCAGAGTTTTCCAGCAATGGGTAGCTCTCCCTGATTGCTTGGTGATAGTTAGGAGATGCTGGATGGAAATCTACCACAAACGGAATCCGTTGCTCTCTGCTCTTTGACACCTCAGTATGATGGAGGAGGTTTTCTCTGGACAGAATGGAGGGTCGGTGGATGTTGCAACTGATAATATGTGGAGAATATCCTCTTAGAAGAAAGTGTTCTTTAAGTTCACTGATCCTTCTCTGGTATTTATCTTCAGTGTTACAAATAAGTTTGATTCTCAGAGCTAAGCTATACACAATGTTCTTCTTTATATGCCTAGGATGGCAGGATTTCCAGTTTAAATAGGTGTGGGCATCAGTGGGTTTGCTGTAGAGATCAGTGGATATTTTGTTGTTTTCAATGGTGAGAAAGACATCCAGAAAAGGGATGTGCGGATTATCATTTGTACTATTAAATGTAAACTTAATAGAGGGATGGATAGAGTTGATGTAATTTTTAAATTGTTCTAAACTCTCTTTACCATTCGTCCAGACCATAAAGATGTCGTCAGTGTATCACCACCATATAAGTGGTTTGTTGATGGCCTTTTTGAGGATCTCCTGTTCCAGTTTACCCATAAAGAGATTCGCATATGATGGAGCCATGCGATATCCATAGCTGTGCCTTGTAGTTGCAGGTAGTGTTCTCCATTGAATGTAAAGTTGTTGCAAGTCAGGACTAGCGTAGCTAAAGTTGTGAGAACCTCTGTTGGAGGATTGTTCATATCTCTGGTGTTAAGGAACACATTTAAAGCCTGAATCCCATCATTATGTGGTGTATTGGTGTAAAGAGATGTGACATCTAAAGTAGCTAGTATAGTATTGTTGTGGAATTGATACTGCTTGTTTAAAGACTCAATTTTAAGCAAGAAGTCATTGGTGTCTTTGATATATGATGGGAGGTTTTGCACCATGTTTTGTAAATTTAAGTCAATGTACAGAGAAATCCTTTCAGTAGCTGTGTTGTTACCTGAGACAATTGGGTGACCAGGATTGTTGGCTTTGTGGATTTTAGGCAGCATGTAAAACCTTCCAGGGGTGGGATTTGGATTAACAAGGAGATCAGCAGTTTCCTCTTTAAGAAGTTTCCTACTTGTAAGGTTTTGTATAGATGTAATGATACCAGTACTGAGATCTGTGGTGATGTCTTTGTCAAGAAATCTATATGTTGTTTCATCCTTTAGTTGTTTTTGACCTTCTGCTATATAATCTGTAGTGTTAAGTACCACAACAGCACCACCCTTATCTGCAGGCTTGATGACAACATCCCTTCTCAGCTGAAGGTTCCTTTGGGGCTATTCTTTCTTCTTTTGAAAGGTTGTCGTGAGTAGGAGTTGGTGTGTGGTTGTTGATGACTCTGTTTATTGATAAGAGAAAGGTTTCTAGGACTGGATTCCTGTGAATGTTCGGTGTCCAAGTTTTAGGTGGCAGAAACTGTAGCGGAGGATCTCTATTGTAGAGGTCTATGTTGTTCTTAGAGTCATCATAAAAATATTCAGCCAATCTGCATCTCCTTTCAAATGCTTTGATGTCACATTTCATCTGTGCTATATTGTGCTCTCTAGGTGTTGGGCAGAAGTTGAGGCCTTTGGATAGAAGCCTAATTTCATTAGGTGACATTTTGGCTGCAGTGAAATCTATTATTGTTGTGGAGTCATTTCTGTAAGTTATGTCAGGTGATCTTGTTATACATGTGGAAGTTTTTGGAGTAACTCTTTTGAGTCTCCTGTTTTTCTTTTTCTTGTGGTTAGCTTTTGCTCTTGTAGCACATGAAAATATTTCTTTATAAATAGAACACTGTGTTATTAAATTGGATGGAATAAGAGGAAGATTATATCTTAGAATATCCCTTTTGAGTTTTTTCTTTTTGGTGGCATGGACATTGATAAAAGTTGTCTCTTCTGTTTTATGGAGCAGATACAGGAGGCGTTCATAGTTGCATGGTGTTAGAATGTTTCTTTGAAACATTAATTCCTGCTGTGCATGTTTCAAGGTCTTGATTTTCAGAAGATTCTGCTTAATAATCGTAGAAATAAGGAATATGCTCAGCTGATGTTTCTCTGTGTGCCAATTTAGACATAAAGGGATACTTTCTGGAATAGAAATTGGTTTATAGATCTCAAGGCCTCGTGGGATAATGTTTAAGGTCTTATATACTTTAAGATGCTCTATAGTAAGTTGGCATTTTGTAATCTTCTCTTGTAAAAACATTGCGCACTTTGGGTGGTTGTTGTGCATGATGGAGAACTTGAATGAAGAAGACTGGATCCTCGTTGGATGCGAGTTGCTTTGGTATACAGATAAGACAGTTTTGAAAGCAACTTATCTGTCTTGTCTTGTCTTTTATATATATAAACTGGCTAAACGTTTGCATCAGTGGGTGGAAAGTGTTTTACTAAAATGAGCAGTTTTCCTCAATCCAAAATTCCATCTTGAAACTGACACTCTCCACTGAAATTTTCCATGTCTCTTTTTCATTCTCTCAAGGAATACTGTGTGGAAAATTATCATGGTCCATAGCTGCACATATTGCTCTTGATGACAGCTTTGGAAATATATATGTGTTCACTATCCAGCCTTCATAAAATCTGACAAGCCTCCTGGAAAACAAACAAACAAACAGATCCTCTGACACATAAGGCATAAAACTGACAAGCGTCGAACTCTAGCCAGTGCATAAAAAACATAACCCTTGTTGGATGTCTGGATGTAACTGAAGTGTTGATGGATGAAGCATGTTCTTCTAGGCTTGTCATCCCAAACTGGTTAGCCTGCTTGAAATTCATAGAATTTCCTATCATGGAAACCATTTACTCAGCAATGATAGATATAATTCTGCCTTGCTCTTAAGGGCTGTCATGAACTTCTTAGTTTTGCAAGCTCTGTATATTCTTTCTCTTTTATTGTGAGAATGGGCGTTATTATATCCAGTGGGATTCATCTAGATTGGGCTCAGCTTCCACTTCTTTCTTAGTTTAAGTCCCAAGGTCCTGTCTACATGTCAGTTACACATCTTGAGCTGCTTTCTTCAATGCCCATTGCAAGGTTGAGTAATATTTGCAGTATCAAGCCCCCAGTGTGTTCAGCTCTCATGATCTTGCTGTCCATTTGATTGTTACACAGAAACAGGATAGGCGTAAGGATTGTTGTTATCAATGGGGAAAGACAATTTCTCAGTTGCCTCATCTTTCGAAGAGCGGGGTCCTAATATTGCCAAGGGAACAATGGTCATTCATTCTGCACTTGAGAAACCCATTATGAATAAATGTTATTTGATTTTAAGACAGGAAGGTTTTATAGTTAGCTTAAATTTCAGGAAATGGTTTGTACACCAAGTCATCTGAATTTGTATTGACAGCCAGTGCATGGAAAATTATTAATAACATGTAATGCTCCCAGAGGCAATATTGTGCAATCACGTTTTGAATCACAGAATATGGCTTCTTACATAGAATCTAATGAATACATTCAATTTTTGAGAGTCTCAGCCCCCTCATCTACATCTTGGTTGTTTTTTTAAATAGTATGTTTCTAGCCCTTACAGTTGTGATGAAAAAAAATGTTAAAAGATACAATTTGCTAAAAAGCCTGCAGTTCAGCATGTTCCAGCTGAGGTTTTCAGGGGCTGGAGAAGAGCTTCATCACACCTGCTTTCCCTATTCAATGACCCTAGCTCATTGGTCTTCAACATGAGTCAAGACACAGTTCTGCAGGAATGGAGAACTGTTGTTGGACTCCAGCTCCCATCATCCCTGACCATTGACCATACTGCCTGGGACTAAGGGGACCTGAAGTCCAATGACATCTGGTGGACTACAACTTCCCCATCCTTGCACTACTGGGTTGCATCCTGACCTTAGATGGGTTGCATCAGCAGCACTACCATTATAGGGCTCATCCAGACGACTGCAAAATGTGTGACACGCCCGCTATGTGTGTTCATTATTTTTCGGTCATCCAAATGACGTCTCGCGCTGTTACGCATTTTTCGCGGGTTAAATCCGCTCTTTGCAATACCGGCAAAAATGCGATTTGCTGTTAAAATCGGGAATCATCCGCTGTGCCTTCAGGAGATAGAATGCAATACCGCGGACTTTACAGCTGATGGGCGGTTCTTGGGTGTTTCCCCTTGCCCTTTCTCCTCATTCCAGCCAATTACGTATCTGCACTTTTGCGCATGTGTGAGAATAAGCCCGGGAAAATTGAACCAATCATTGCAATGGTGGGGTGTTGGGGGGGTCTGCAACTACTGCGCGGATGCAGATGCTTTAGCCTCCCCGCCTCCCCTCCCCCCTCCTCGCCACTCCTGCAAAAACCTGTTTGCTCTGTGTGTGTGTGTGTGTGTGTGTGTTTAAAAACAATAGACTCCAGCGTGTGTTTAAGGAAAAGGGAGAGGAGTGGTTGCTTTTGCGTAAGGGTAGAAAAGCATACAGTCGCTATTGCAAAATATCACAAAACAAGCCAACCAAAATGCAGTAATTATTCGCATATGGGCATCTTGAGACACCTTGGAGAAATAAGTGCAATTGCCATCAACAGTATCTCCTTAGAGACTGGAGAACCATAGAGAATAAAATTGACAAAGCTTTCCGGAGGCAGGCGTGAAACCGAGCAGCAGCCCCTTTCTTGTTTGTATCTGCGATATTATGCTTAAACGAATGTGTGCTTTTCTGCCTTTATGGATATTTAAGGAGATACACACTGGTTGAATTTCACTTTGCCTTTTAGTTTGCTCTTTCCCAATTAAAAAAAAAACACTTTTTTGCACCCGCAGCGGTAAGATCCCAGTAAGGCCTATCTGACTTCATCCCTTTCTGACTTGGAACACTCCCATCTATTTTGCCAGTCCTTCACAGAGGATTTCTTCCACACTTCAGCAAAATTAGCATTGCCCACAGGTATTCAGCCATCTGCAAACTGGTGCATTTTCGTTTATTAAAAAAAATTACAACTGGCTTCAACCCCAAAATGTGGAAAAATAGCGAGCTAAGGAGTAGGGAATAAAGTTTCTTATGCACAGCTTCCTTTCATTGGATACTTCTGTTTGTATTCCAGGGAGGCAGAGTCAAAGCATCTTCATTTCAAGATAAAGCTATGCTCTTTAAGAGCTGCTGGACACAGTGCAATCAGCCTTACAGCACCGATGAATCAGTGTTGCCTCTGAAAGCTGAAAAGGGATGCTTGAAACACAGCTCTAATGACTAGAAGTGTCACAGCTTTTTATGCAGTGGTCTTGGCATGCTGTCACTACCAAGGCATTTTCCATTAAAGAGCAAGCCAGTGTCAAACAAGAAATGCACAGCAAAAAGGAAAATGGCAAGCCTGAA
Organism: Rhineura floridana; assembly: GCF_030035675.1. Classification (NCBI taxonomy): domain Eukaryota; kingdom Metazoa; phylum Chordata; class Lepidosauria; order Squamata; family Rhineuridae; genus Rhineura; species Rhineura floridana. The sequence continues at coordinate 18,537,918 of NC_084489.1, forward strand.
GTGGAAGACATAAAGGTTTGTCCTGAAGCCTTTTCAGAAAGAAGCTGATGCTACTTCCTTCTGAAGCAGCAGAAAGCTAAAATTTAATGATCCTTTGATAATGAGTTTCAGTTGATTTGGATTAGGCTCCTAGTGTGAGGCAGATGGGGGGGGTTCAATCCTTTGCTGTGTCATGGTCCCAATCTGGATTGTCCCTGTGCTGATAATTTACATAGGGGAAAAAAATTTCATTGAAGAAAATGGGAGTTTTTTTCCTACAAAATTGCCAATGCTGGTCCTCCAATCTGAATTTGGACTATGGGGGAGGGTGAGGATTGGTCCCACCATGTTGGCAATTTGTGTTTTAAAAACCCTTGCACGTAAAGAAACAGATATGCAGCTAACATATCTAGTTTGGCTCAGGTCAGTCAGTCTATACATTGAGTATTAATATATCCTCTCCTTCATGATCATACCCATGCCATGATTTATGTGTGCCTTAGGAAGGATTCCACCCAGGTTCCTGTGAAATTGATTTCCAATTGATTGGAAGTGGTACTATAGTTCATTTCCTGTTATACTGAAATTGCAAATTCTGCATCTTTTTGAAACACTGACGTTGGATATAGTAGAGCAGAGCATCTTGATTTTTCACAGCTGCTCTGTTCACAGTTCTGGCAGCTCTCTTGCAGGCGGCCTTTATACACCTGTCTCAGTGTGCGGCACCTGCACTAGAAAAAATACTTCCATAATGATTTAAGAAGATACCTGCTAGATCAGAATGAAAGTCCATCTACTCTAACATCTGGTTTCACACAATGGACAAGCAGATGCTTCTGCTGGGTTTATTCTAAGCTTTTTTCCCTACTGCACAAGCAGCCGGCACACTGCCTGCCTCCAAACTCGTCCAGGAATTTGTTCCGTAATATACTATTAGCAGGACTTTTTTTGGCGACAGTTCTCACTGGTTTGGAGTACCAGCATCTCTTCTTTTGCTGCTCATGCCAGCCATTTTGTGTTGGCACCCACAGTACTTTTATCAAGATAGGAGTACCAGCACCTCATTTTTTGACTAAAAAGTGCTAACTATAGTGTAAGGTTATGAAGATTCGAAAGGCACCAGTATTTATCTTCGTTTTCTATTTCTTTTTTAGAAACTACCTAGCTCCTTATTAAAACCCATGTGCTCAAGTGGACAAAAACGTGTTTCACACTGCGCAAATATTTTTGACACTGCACAAAATGTGTGTAGCTGCAGGTTAGAATAAGTCTTGCGCTTCTGGGAAGCCCACAGGCAGGGCATGATGGTGACAGCTGTAAAGTCTGCCATATTGCGTCCTGGCTCCTGAAGGCACAGCGGATGATTCCCGATTTTAAAAGGCAAATCACATTTTTTGCGGTATTGCCAGGAGCAGATTTAACCCGTGAAAAAGTGCAACAGCGTGCGAGGTCATATGGACAACCGAAAAATAATGACAACACAAAGTGATCATGTATCACATTTTGCAGTCATCTGGATGAGCCCTAAGACAGAGATATTACTTATTCAAAATCATAAGCACCCCACCCATGAAGAAACTAAATGGAAATGAATTGCACTGAAATAAACAAGATTTACTTTTTTTTTAATGATTGGCATATGTGAGATTTGCATAATTCAAAGTTTAAATAATGGCATTTTGTTGCACGAGGAGATCGGAAATAAATATGCGAGAGAGAAGGTGTGTGTTTAAACAAGGGCCACTTTATTCATGACAGTTAAGAGCTTATGATCTGCGTAGGGAAAGCCAATGTGTGGGAAGTATTCCAAAAGGATTATCAGGCTCCTAAGTGTGTAGTTGTGTTGCTTAATTTAGTTTAAAAGCAGCACCACAACAAGAAGAGTAACAGCAGATGTTGAAATGCGAGTGTGCCAGCGTGTGCATGCATTTGCCTAAGAAAGCAGGCTTTTACCCTACATCAGCATCACTGAGACTGGAGACTTAGTAAAATAAGAAAAGCTACTTTATTTAGAGAAATACATAGTAGATAGAAAAGGCATACCTAGTTCTAACTAACTAGCTAAGTTGGAGGCATAACGCCCAGGTGCGGTAGTCAGCCCCATGCTTGGAGAGAGAGCAGAGACAAAGGGATGTCTCTCTCCTGGACAGCTGGAGGACAAAGGAATGGCAAGGGCGGTAGGAGGAGGGGCAGGTAAGCTTCCCTAAAGACGTAACAGTCTAGCGACAGAAGGATGTCAGTCAGAGCATCACAGGTAAAAGGTAAACAAGCCTGTCCATCTGGAGGACCCTAGCTCTATCTTCCCTCTGGAGCATAAACAAAAGAACAAAACAGGAGTTGCTCTTGCCCCACTTCCAACACTAAGCCTGTCATAATTGAGTGAGTCTACCCTGCAGAAAGAAAGATGGCTTTAATTCCACCTCTCTAGTGCCATAGCCCTTCACGTGAGGCGTTCCTCACTTGTGCCCCCTCAGTACCCCACAATTCTGAAAAAGACACAGGTTAGCTTCAAAAGTGATTCACACCTTACCCTACAGCCCTGTGTGCAAGTCTTCGGAATCACTGTTCACCTGAAAAGTGCCTCCAGGTGCTCACCATTTGTGCCAACCTATTTCCCATGCATATCTGCTAAGTGACCAGTCCAATTAACCTGTTTGTGCAGTTCCCACCTCTAAGTGCTCTGACAATTTGGAGTAGGCGAAAAAACACCCACTACAGGCCAATTGCAGATGAGGATACAAAAATCCTACTTGGCAGGCTGGGTGCCAGCCAGAAGCTGAAGGGGGATAGAGGCTGGGCCACCTTATAAACCCTGCCTGCTCCCCCAAAGTCCAGGCACACTGCAATGGTGCTGACCTGGAAGTGACTTCTTGCCCTACTCCCAGCCCCACCGCAAACACAGTTCTGCGTGGACTTCTTTTGAGATCAGATGGTGGAGCAACTTTGTATAAAGACACTATATCAGGACAGTTTGCACTATATATAAGAAATATCACTAAAAGATGTTGTTTAAAAATAGTTTTTTCCAATTGTTTTGTGCAATTCAGTTTTTGTACACATCAAAATTAAAAATTAGTGCTTGTCGAAAGGTCTGCTTGGGGGTTTAATTAATTGATGAAATGCCTGTCAGGAAATGATTCAGAAAAGTCATCTATAGAACAAACTAGATGCAATGTGCAACCCCCAGACTCTTTTTCTTCCTTAAAAGTGCTATGATGGGGGAGGATTTGGATTGGAAGGAGTCACAATTCTGGGGAGGGGAGGATAACACTTCTGTTCTGCACTGTTTTCCTGGTTACACCTCCCCAAAGCTGCTCCTGGCCGCATGGCCCAATTTGAATTTCCACCAGCTGCTTTAAGCTTATGCAATGTTTAGTTGGTCCTGTGACATTACTGTGAGTTTAATTTTGCAGTGCCTTGCCTCTTTTAGAAAGATATTAAGGGTGCACCATACAGTTCGCTTTAGCAAGTTCATTCATGTTATATATAACACAGCAGGATTTTACCTAAACCAAAAATCAAGCCAAAAAAACAGCAAAAATGTTCAGAGTAAGAAAACATGAATATCTTCTGTTGACAGCTTATTTGGCTTGGTTTCTACCAATAATGATAAGGAATAGCAATTGGATCCCTGTTTGCCAGGAAGCTATCGCTGTTTCATAGAATTCATTGTGTCAGCAGAGCTGCTGTCTCCAATCCCCTGACAATTTATATCCAAAACATGAAAAAGACAGATATATGCTGTGTTGAATGCAAATAGCTACAGAAATCCATTTCTAATGTCAAGCATACTTACTTCCATAGTGTTAGCAAACCTCTGCCTTAGCAGAAGGAAGAGGCCTCCTCATTAGGTACAGCCTAATGGGGTACATTGGGATAGCCAACATAGTGTCCCCTAGATGTTGCTGGAACACAACTTTCATCATGCTTGATGGGGAACCTCTAGATATTGTTGGACTGCAGCTCCCATGTTTGCTGAGGCTGATGGGAGTTGGAGTCCAACACCTGTAGGGCACCATGTCAGGTACCCCTAGGGTACATACTTCATGCAGATGGATGGAAAAGAGTGCTTCCTGACCCTTTACCCAGAGTGTTCTCCAAGTGACAATACTATGAACACAGGGGAAATGAAGGTTATTTCTCTTGCCTTTCTTGAATTGACTAGTTCTAAAGTGAAGGACAATGGGAGAAGTTTGTATCTTTGCAGATGTGATCCTTTGCCAAGTCACAAGGAAATATGAAGTCTATAATGGGAGAGGTTGTGATGTGAGATCTTCCATCCTGTCCCTTGTGATTCTGTTATTTATATATTAGCAAGGTATGTTTTTATGGCAGAAATTTTAAGTGTCTGTAACAAGGTTAATGAGGAGCTTTCATCAGATTTCTATTGGGACCAATATGTATAAGGGATATGGAGAATTTATGGGGAAAATACTCTGTAAATAAACATTTGGTTAAAAAGGGTTATTATTATAGTTCATAGAGATTGTTCCCCAAATGGGTAGTTATTTCCCCAGGATTTTTTGCACATTAGAAAATGCATATTACAGTGCATAAAAAACCCTCCGTTTCTGAGCTCTCATGCATCTCAAATTTCAACATTAGAAATTCATCTACTCATGATGGTGTTGGAGTCATTATGGGAAATTAAAATGGTGGCTGCTAAATGCTGAGCATGTGAAAAAATCAAAGGGGGACTGAAGACACGTGTTAGTGATAGATCATGCTGGGGTACTAGGGGCCTGAGCATGCTGTGGTGACACCAGGCCTTGATGTTGGCATTATAGTTTATTCTTTGACAGAGCTATTGTCCCACACCCTTTACTGGAAGTTGGTGTATTTGCTTGCTGAGTTTCCATGCCCATTGGTAAGAATGGTTGGAGTTTCTGCTAAAGACCACTGATTATAAATAGGGGCCCTCCAGATGGCCTGTTTATCCAGTATTCGCCCTGGTTTGTTGGCACAAAGTTTATGCAGATGTTTGACTATCTCCAGTCTTTACTGAGTATTTGTTCTGATTTGTTTATATGACAATGAGTATTCATCCTGATTTGCTTATGGGGTGTTTACATGGCTTCAACCCACACTTTTCAAAGCCTTTTCCTGTAACTTTCCAAATTACAAAAAGTCTGTCTGTCTTTTTTAAAGTAGATTTGTTGCAGTAGGGCAACAGAGTGCTTTAATCTACTTTAATCGCACAGACTTCCAGTTCTAGTATGCACTTGAACCCCTCCCACAAAACACTGACATTCTGGAGGCTCCCATAAGTAACTCCATCATCTTTTCCAAGATCATCCTGACCATGCTCTACTGTTGTTTCTGTTCTTAGGTAGTTCTCATCAGTTTTGAAGCACATGGGAGATATTCCTTATACACTGTGCCCATTTTGTGTGTGACACTTTCTACAGAATTGCTCAATAAATGGGGTCATAATGCTTTTATGAATCTGATCATCTTCTGCTTACAAATATTAACAAATAGGTTCCTTTCAAAAATAATCAACCTTCTGTACTCTTTCCTGACCATTTCCCCTCATATCTTTAAAAGCTTTGTTGATTTCCCCCCCCAAGTGGGTTTAAAACATCACTATTCTGGGTCACCACTGCATGTTTCATGGCTACAACAAATGAAATTACATTATCTCTGGTCGCTGATTTGGCTCTCTCCCAAAGCAGTTTTGCATCAGTCTCTTTGAACTGCTGAATTGCCCATAAAAAGTACAAATTTAATCTGTTTGAAAACATAGTATGCTCATTGTTACAAAGAAAAAGCCAATGGAAATGGAATGGCTTTTAGCTCCTGTGATGGTTTTAAAATTTTATATGAATTTAGACCACACACACAATGAAATAAGAACAGCATTAGCTGCAATGTTTTGGAATGCATTTGTTTTCTTCCATTCTTTAATTGCCTTTGCAATAAGTAAAACATAAAAAAGTGTTCAGCATAGGGATAATTTATTTATTTATTAAATTTATTAGTCGCCCATCTGGCTGGTTTACCAGCCACTCTGGGCGACGTACAACATAAAACATATAATTCACATTAAAACCTTAAAATTCCAACAATAAAACCTAACCCGCCTCTTAAGGCTGCCTGAAGAGCCAGGTTTTCAAGATCTGGCAGAAGCTCATCATGGAAGGGGCATGACGGATGTCATTTGGGAGGGAGTTCCACAGAGTGGGTGCCACCATTGAAAAAGCCCTCCCTAGTTCTCACCAGTCTAGCTGTCTTAACTGGTGGGACGGAGAGAAGGTCTTTTGAGGCTGATCTTGTTGGGCGGCAACGTTGATGATGCTGGAGGCGCTCTTCCAGATAGACTGGGCTGAAATTGTGCAGGGTTTTGAAGGTCAAAACCAACACCTTGAATTGGGCCCGGAAAGCAACTGGTAACCTGTGCAACTCCTTCAGCACTGGAGTGATGTGGTCTTCCGGCGGCTACACTTAATCAGGCGAGCCTCCGCATTCTGTACCAGTTGTAGCTTCTGGATTGTTTTCAAGGGTAACCCCATGTAGAGCGCATTACAGTAGTCTAGGCGAGAGGAGACCAGGGCATGTACCACCAATGGGAGCAGATGGTTTGGAAGGTAGGGGCGCAGCTTTCATATTAGATGGAGTTGATACAACACTGCCTGGCTCACAGCTGAGACCTGAGCCTCCATGGACAGCTGGGAGTCAAGAATGACCCTCAGGCTGCGGACCTGGTCTTTCAGGGGCAATTGTACCCCATTAAGCACCAAGTTAACATCCCCCAACCTTCTCTTGTCTCCCACAAACAAGAGATAAGGGAGAAATTTGGTTCACTTCGCATTTTAATGCTAATGTAAAAAATTTGCACTTCCTGAAATAATATATGAACAAGAACACAGCTATCCTTTCAAAATCACACTTCTCTGAATTTTGTAATGCAGTTCTCCAACCAAAAAAAAAGTGCATACACATAAGTATATTAGTGGAAATGACCTGCAACATACATTATGTTAGTGAAAATTGCTTGCAAAAATGGGTACAGAAAGAGCAATGCACACTAAAATGCGGATGAATTTTTCTGAGGACTTTTAATTTTAATCACAAACAGATGTGGAAATGTGGCAAACTGAACTTAAAACTGGAAAAATGAGAAATCAAATCAACAGATTGGCCCACCCCTTGGTGCAGGGAGGGACCTAAAGCCTTATCAGGCAGATGGCAGCCACTACATGCCTTCATGGTATCTGTCTGTACCTTGGAGAGCCTATAGTTGGTATGCCATCTACATCGCCTCCTGGAAGAAAAATGACCTGGCCACAGTTATTTCAGCTTAGTGATATCCAGGCTCAATTACTGTAATGTGTTATGCGTGAGGATGCCTTTGATAAATTGAGCTGGTGAAGAATACTTCCAAAGTGGTAGCAGTGCTAATCTGCAGCTGTAGAAACAACAAAGAGTTCTATAGTACCTTGAAGACGAACCAATTTATTATGCCATAAGCTTTCATGGATTTCAGTTCATTTCATCAGACACACAAAGTATTATCAGTTTCCTGTTATGTATACACACGGATGCAGAGGCGGAGGTTTTATTGTTGTTATGTGCCTTCAAGTCAGTTACGACTTATGGTGACCCTATGAATCAATGACCTCCAAGAGCATCTGTCATGAACCACCCTGTTCAGATCTTGGAAGTTCAGGTCTGTGGCTTCCTTTATGGAATCAATCCATCTCTTGTTTGGCCTTCCTCTTTTTCTACTCCCTCCTGTTTTTCCCAGCATTATGGTCTTTTCTAGTGAATCCTGTCTTCTCATTATGTGTCCAAAGTATGATAACCTCAGTTTCATCATTTTAGCTTCTAGTGACAGTTCTGGTTTAATTTGTTCTAACACCCAATTATTTCTCTTTTTCGCAGTCCATGGTATGCACAAAGCTCTCCTCCAACACCACATTTCAAATGAGTTGATTTTTCTCTTACCCACTTTTTTCACTGTCCAACTTTCACATCCATACATAGAGATTGGGAATGCCATGGTCTGAATGATCCTGACTTTGGTGTTCAGCGATACATCTTTGCATTTGAGGACCTTTTCTAGTTCTTTCATACCTGCCCTCGCCAGTCGTAGCCGCCTTCAGATTTCTTGACTGTTGTCTCCATTTTGGTTAATGATTGTGGCAAGTTATTGATAATCCTTGACAAGTTCAATGTCCTCATTGCTGACTTTAAAGTTACATAAATCTTCTGTTGTCATTACTTTAGCCTTCTTGACGTTCAGCTGTAGTCCTTCTTTTGTGCTTTCCTCTTTAACTTTCATCAGCATTTTTTTTCAGATCATCACTGGTTTCTGCTAAGAGTATGGTAGTGTGTGTATATCTTAAATTATTGATATTTCTCCCTTCAATTTTCACACCTCCTTCATCTTGGTCCAATCCCGCTTTCTGTATGATATGTTCTACATATAGATTAAATAAATAGGGTGATAAAATACACCCCTGTCTCACACCCTTTCCGATGGGGAACCACTCAGTTTCTCCATATTCTGTCCTTATAGTAGCCTACCATTTGTAATTCAGTAATATGAGATCTTTGGTCAGGGGTCTGATTACTTTTGTAAGGCACTGTAAATATAGATTGTTTTTTTTAAAAAAAATCCTAAATTTTTTCAAGTTGAAACAGGTTTATCCCTGGGTACTAATGAAATGTCATATTAAAAAATCTTGCAGAAAGTTGAGAAGAGGCCAGTGCTCTGGCAATTTTGTTTTTGCTGTCTTGGTTTTTACTCATAAGAAAACATGAATCACAGATCTTCCTGGGGCAGGGCTGGAGACTTGCTTCTTGACCTGTTGAACCTTTTTTGGAAACTTAGAGGCTTCTCCTCCTCAGAGTTTAAAGACATTACAAGGCCAAACATAATCTTTTGGGGGCTCATGTACCTCTATGGGTTATTTTCTGTTGCTCCACCCATTTATGCCGTGATCTGTTCCAGCTCTGTCTTGTCCGTATACAACATCCAGTCAGCAGAACGTGTTCCACAGCTGTGTTTTTGCTCAGCCTTTTCCTAGTTCTCATGCCTCCTTCTCCTAATAAGCAGGGGTAAGGTTCTTGTTCTGTTCCCAGAATGCCATCCTTCTCAACTATTATCTGAAGCAGGGGTGGCTAATCCTCAGTTTGGGGGCTTGGTCTGCTTCCCAAAGCTAACTTTTCTGCCACCCCAAGACCCCACCAATTTTGGTGGCAATGGCAAAAAGGGGGGGAAATCAAATCATTCCCCCCTGCAACCATTATCACATGGATCATTTGATTAGAGGAAAGAGGGTAATAATCAACTGATCTGCACAGATCAGTTGAGGGGGGAGCTATGTGCCTGTATATTTTTCTGCCTATGTGTGTCCTGTGCATGCATGCAAGAGTGTGGTTAGCTACACCAACTTTTGGGCACGCCCAGCACTAGCATGTCCCCACTGGAGGGTTGGCCATGGGTTAATTGGCCCTCAGGCAAAAAAAAAAAAGGTTAGGCACCCTTGACACCGTTGGAATAGGCAAACTTGCATGTTTCCTTGTAAAAGGGAGATGTTCCCTTTAAGGGATATTTGGGGAAATATCCCATGTACCTGTTTACCATGTAACTTCCTAATGGGTGGGATTAGTTACCTGGCTTCCTCCTCCTTTGTCCTGGGGATTTCTGAATAATCTCCATTACTGATCTCTTTACTTCTGGGAGAGGCTGCATGGCAGATGCTCTGCTGAGAGCATCACTACCGAAGACTAAAATGGACAGACTTCTATTTTTTCTTTCATCTAAGCTAGAGCCTATGTTTCCTGAACATATGAAAGGTCGTGAGTAAATATTCTTTATCTTTTTACCTAAGAAGACTCTGTGTGTGAGTTATTTGACTAACTAGTGTGTCTGTGGGAAAGGTGTGGACTTGGTTTATATTCTCATGCTACTGCTTGTGTTTATATCTCTTCTAAGAAATAGGACCATGAAACTTAGTTCCTATTTCATTTTATATTTTATATTTTCAAACAGATACAAAGGCTGAAGAAGGAATCCTTCATACTTGGTGTCAGGATTTTTAGCTTTGGAACGATTATACATTTGTAATGCCAGTTTTTAGGAAGTCCTAGGGTGTCAATTATTACCTATAGCCGATTAATCCACTTCAACAAAGTGTACGCCTGGAAGTGTTGTGGGCTGAATTTAGGTTGTGCACAACAGTAATTTGTAGTATAGGCAGAGCTTGGAAAAGTTACTTTTTTAAACTACAACTCCCATCAGCCCCAGCCAGCATGGCCACTGGAGTGGGCTGATGGGAGTTGTAGTCCAAAAAAGTAACTTTTCCAAGGGGTATCTTTAAGTTCATGTTCTACTTTTATTAATAAATAGAGGCTTCTTCCAAGAACACATACATATTATCTCACAACACACATACACACACAGAGCCTAGAGTGCTTAATAGCATTACTTAAACATTTCTTGTTACAAAGTCTAGATTTTAAGATTTTATTAGTACACAACAGGAGAGCATTTTTCAGGTCTTGCCTGGTCTTGAAAAGATGCTGGCAGCATCATAAATGTATGCAAATAAATATAGTTATAGTTAGTAAGATAGTTAAAATCTGACATGCTCAGAGCATCTTTATAAGGTTTCTGAGAATCTTGTCATGTGACGATAAGAAGTTATTCCCCATATACTGTAGTTTCTAAACATTCTCACTACTTTAGAAAGAGTATACTCTTACGAAACTACTTTCTCTGAAAAATCCTTATTACCATAAACATGGAGAGACAAATATTTCTTCTAGATAAGGTAAGTTATAAATTTACTTTTGATTAGTAACACTAATACATCAACTTTTGTGACTATCCTTATGACATCAATATATTCAGCATATCATGTTTACACATTCCTTAGCTCAAAATGTATTGACTGTTAATTGATAAACTAAACTTTAAATACCTGTATGGCCTTGAATGATAAATTGCGCATTCACCAAACTTCAGATAAACCTTTACCCTCAAACATTCGTGGTTTATCATCCAACATTTCTTTCTATGTATATAAAAGCAAACCATTCCATCCTGTGAATCAAGCTGATATCAGTTACCTCAAAATCACCTTGAGCTTGAGTCAGTTTCCTTCCTTAATAGAATTATGGCTTTTTACTTATTTACCTTTTCAAATTCGTAGTTATTTCTCAAAAACCATTTCCATTTGGCTATAGCTTGCTTTTGTTCAACTAACGCATATTCTGTTCCCTGTTTGGAGATGAATTAATCCTATTATCAGTAGTCATTCTTGCAAATCCAGAAAACCCCCAAAGCAACTATACTGTGATATCTGTCACACTGGGACCTCCTAGGTCAACAGTTTCCAAGGAACATGACCATGGTCCCATTCCACTCCACTCCATAAGGAGTTTGGCCTAGTTCACCCCTTCACTCCACAATAACCTGTTTCCACATCAAAGGAAGCAAGCATCCCTGGGTCTTTTGAAATCTTTGACAAAAGAAGATGGCTTTTCTTCTAACTATCCTTTTTGGAAGTGTTTTCATTATCCTTACATAATGGCTGGGGACAAACAAGTTGCAAGAACATCTTAGAGCAGCTGATTGCCCGTTAATTAGCTTGATTTACCACAATAAGAAGAAAGCAAATTCTCACTTCTCCATGACAGAAAACCAGAGTATGTTTGGAAAAATCAGGACACATTTGAAAATCCAATATAATGGTTGTTTTGAAATTAAATGGGGGAGGGCAATTCTTTAATTGGCTATTTTACATGAAAAGTTTATACTGTATTTTCTTTTCCCTGGGAAACTAGGTCAAGCTGCAGAATTTCCACCATTTCTATCCCATACTCAATTTAAAAACCAATACACTTCGCCCTACAATTGCTGGTTTAGCTCCTGGACATGTTGCACAAATACTACATTGGTGATTGCATGAGGTGAGGCTCTCCATGGGGTTCATAAGGCGTTGGAGGGAAAGAGCTCTGTTTCTTCTGTCATGACATGTATTGAGACTTGCTATTTCAACATTTTTCTTTTTAAATAAGGATATTGCTTCTAAGGGGAAAATAGCTGGTATAAGAGGCTGTATAGTTTAGAGCCTTAAATAGAGGAGCATAATGGAGAAGACAGTATTCAGGCAGGAATAATGGGAGCTTGAAGTATGATACAAAGGGGAGCATACTTTTGCTAAATAAGGAGTGTGAAAAATACTTCAGACTCTTGCATTATGCTGAAATGTCAATGACAACCAAATCATTCCTGATAATTTGTGTGAAAGGCAAATCAATTCACTTAACACTTCTAGCTTATATTACAGTTTGGCATTCTGCAAATTGAATTTTATGAAGCTATTAAAGAGAAGTGCAATTCGAAGGTGCAAAGTTATTTCTGTGAAATGGTGAGAGAGAGCTGCTGGGAACCTACTGGAATCTTCAAAGGGCACCAATGGTTTGTCATGCTGTAGTAAAGTAACTGGCTTAGCTGTGAGATATAATGTAAAGGTGTTAGAAATAGGGATGGAAGAATCTGTCAGTTTTGGTTCTCTCTTGTGTCTCATTTTTCCAATTTCAAATTCAGTTCTCCACATTTCTGCAGCAATTTGCGATTTTTTAAAAATCTTCAGCATTTTAGTGCAAATTTCTCCTAACAACACATGTTTTTATATGTAGTTTTGGCTAAAGTACACATTTTTGCAAGCAGTTTTTCTTAATATAACTGCCATATTAGGTGGGGAAAGGCTGACTTAGGCAATTAGTTACTATTAAACTCAAAAGGTTTTTCATTGCTTTCTGGTTGTTTGGCAGTTTACTAACCATATATGATGTCCAAGTGCCCAGCATTTTTAATCTTTATTTTTAAAATTATTTCAAATGCTAAGATCTGAACAGAAGTGTACCTAAATAGAGGTAAGCCTGCTAAACTTGTTGGCATAAACACAATAAAGCCACAAGTGAAAAAAAACAAAACTTTGGCACCCGGAGACATGATTCTGGCAACTGAGCCATTGTTCAAATCTTTTCAGCGAAACTGTGTTGGGCATCTTAGGATATGAATTAAGGTAAAAGTGAACATCTGGGCTAAGATCCAGCATTGGCTTATTAGTATTCAATATCCCATCCAGAAATGAAGGGGAATAAAAGATGAGCCAAAAAAGGGGGAGAGAAGTGAGAAGAATGATGTACTGTTTCTCTGAGTTTTAAGCAATTTGTCCCCAAGACTCAAATATAAACTTGGACAAGTTATAGTAAACTGCATACGATCTATGAACATCCTCCCTGCCTGAAAGCTATGAATCTGATATTTTCGAGATAATTCAACGTCATCCAGAAAACGTTGACCACCTTGCCAGGACAAACCATTCACCAGCCAAATCTCTGTCTTATGATGGTTGAACTTCTGTTAAACTGACAACTTTATTTTATTAGAAACACGTGGCTGTTTGTCCTGAAGCTTTTTGATAATATTCACTAATAGGCAAAAAAAACCCCTTGTGGTTTAAGAATGTACCTATAGCCAACAGATATTTCTATCAAATTTTAAAAAGCAGGGAAAGTGGGCAGCTATAGTGAATGCACCAGGGGAGCTGGACACCTGACCTCCTGTCTGAGATATTGTACTGCCCTACAAATTTGTCAAAATGCAAACAAAAATTGGGTTGGTCTTTCACAGGGCTCATATACACAGGGGTTTACTGTGTGTCTGGTGTTACTCACATCCCCCTTTAATTTGCATGGTTCACATGACGTTACTGGCAAACAGAAGCTATCACTCAGTTTCCCCCCTGTATATCCGTATTAACCCAATCCTCTGATAATCCGAAAAGGGAAGGAAAAAATGTCTTCACTCTTTATCTCTAGGGCTTGCAGATGCTTTGCTCGAATGCTTTTAGGTAGGTGTGTCAATCGTTCCCCTCTCCATGCCCACTCCCTCCTCCTCCCTTCTTTCATGTTGTTTTAAATGAAACTTACCAGTAGAACAAACTAAGTATGCTCAGTTGCCAGATAACTTTCCGGAGGGAGTGGAAGGTAAATTAGAGGGCATGGTCTTTCGGAAACTGTGTGATTGATGCTTTCCCTCATGTGTGACTAGAAAACACTGTGGTTGCAGCTGGCATTGAGCCCTTACTATGGATGGTGCAAACAGAAAACGGAGGTAAAAACAGCGTTTTTAGCACCAAATTATGCTCCCATATGGATATGCCCACAGCCCAATCCACTTCCTGTGTAGCTTGGAAGAATTTGGTAACATATGCCTCCGAGCATATGGTAAGTGGTGGTGACACAGGCAATCAGGACTGCATCTCCAAAGATGGATAATTACATATATTGTACGTTTTTAAAGTTTGATAGAAATATCTGTTGGCTATAGGTATGTTCTCAAACTGTAAGGTTTTTCTGCCTATTAGTGAATTTCTCTGTTTTTTTTAATCAGGGAGGTAAGAAATGGGATTCTGTGCAAGTTTGCTGAGAATGGATTGATCATTTGCATGATTGAGTTCAATGGGATTTAGTCACCTGCAATCATGGTTAGGATTTGTGAAACTGACCATAGGGGATAGGGAGGGGAGGAGGGGGGACGGTAGGAATAGGGGAGAGAGAGAGCTGTAGTGGGCAGGGGAGGAGGAGGAAGAAGGAAGGGGAGGGGAGGAAGAAGGAAGAAGAGGAGGGGAGGAAGAAGAGGAGAGAGGGGGAGGGGGAGGGGAAAGACAGGTCTGATCATTTGCATGCTTATTGAGGTCAATGGGATTTACTCCTGTACAATCATGATTAGGATAGGTAAAACTGACCATGAGGGAGGAGGGGAATGAGGGAGGGGAATGAGGGAGGGGAGGAGGGAGGGGAGGAGGGAGGGGAGGAGGGAGGGCAACTGACGGGGTAAGAGGGAAGATTTGGGAGGAAGGAGGGGGAGGGAAGGTTTGCTCATTTGCATGCTTTTTGAGTTCAGTGGGATTTACTTCTGTACAATCATGCTTAGGATAGGTGAAACTGACCTGGAGGAGGGGCATGGGTGGGGAGGAGGGGGAAGGGGGAGGGAGAAGGAGGGGAGGACATTGGGTGGGTAGGTGGGCAGTGGGCAGAGGGAAAGCCCCTTTTCCAAAAGGAAAACATTGTGAACAGTATAATTATTTTTCAGTGTTTCCCCCATGTTTTTATTATACAGCAGGCACATGTAGTCTTCCACCCAAATTTAAACCAAAGCTATCCCTGGCCACATCCACACCAAACCTTTATTCCACTTTAAATGGTCATGGTGTCCCCCAAAGAATCCTGGGAAGTGTAGTTTGTGAAGGATGCTGAGAGTTGCTAGGAGACGCTCTGTTCTCCTCACAAAGCTACAATCCCCAGAAGAGGAGCTGACTGTTAAACCCCTCTGGCCACTGGAGCTCTGTCAAGGGAATAGGAGTCTTCCAACAACTCTTAGCACCCTTCACAAACTACACTTCCCAGGATTCTTTGAGGGAAGTCATGACTGTTTAAAGTGGAATAAAACTCTGGCATGGATTAGCCACGGCAAACACCTGTTAGTCTGGCTTTTAGGACACTGACTCTATCATGGAGTCCAATGTTGATTTTTTAAAGATAATTAAAAATCAGCCATGCATTTTTAAAAAACTTTTAAACTGCAGAAGATGAAGGTCAGAGTATGGGGTAAACTCAGTAACAGGATTACAGGTACTCTGTGAACATGGCTAATTTTTATTTAATTTCAACAGATTATGAGACCACTGACAGAAAAAAATCCAAAAGGGGTCTGGAATTCCCCCCCCCTTTATTTACACTTTGAACTCTGGATTCTCTCTGCGTGTTTTGTATATTGCCATGAAAATTTAGAGGGTTATTAAGCAAGCATTTCTGAGTTCAGGACTATATGTTTTGTAAGGTTTTGTTTTGAAATGAGTTTATGGGAAGCAGCAGAACAGCATGGGGGGATATTTCAATTTAACATTGGGGAATGTGAAAAAATCCACGCTGGCTATAGTATACAGCTACACTCATGGCTGTATAATTTCTTTAGGATATTTATATATTATTAAAAATAGAAGTTGTCAAAGCAGTTTACATGGTAAAAAAGGGGCCTACAAAGAAAGTAGTTTAGAGTTTCAGTGGGAGTGGCTTTTACATGTCTATAGGAACATAGGATGCTGCCTTATACTGAGTCATACCATTGGTTCATCTAGCTGACTGCCAGCAGCTCTCCAGTCCAGGATTTCAGGGAGAAGTCTTTTCCAGCCCTATCTACAGAAATGGAATCTGTGACCTTTTGAATGCAAAGCAGATGCTGTACTACTGGGCTATTGACATTGCCCTATAGATCTTCCACCCTTGAACAAAGGAACATTCCCTCACTTTAAGCCTGATTGTCTGTGCAGCTTCTGGCTGTCTTAGAGAACAACCCCTCTCTAGAAGTACTTGCTCCCCCCCCACTGAAATTCAGAAATGGATTAGATCAGAGATAGCCAACATGGTGCCTTCTAGATGTTCTTGGTCTCCAGTTCCTATCATGCCTGATCACTGGCCATACTGACAGGAGTTAGGAGTTGGAGTCCGACAATATCTGGATGGCACCATGTTGGCTATTCCTGGATTAGATAATGTCCAGAGCTAAGAGGGCAAGTCTGTTTCAGTTGCACAGTTCTTTCCTCTGACATCTGACTTGATGGCAGTTGGAATCCTCACAGGGGAAAGCTTGATAGTGTGGCCTATGTACTCCAATAAATAAATATGGGCCTCCCTATACCTGTGTGACCCTCTTTGAATAACTGACATAATAACTACTAATTTAATTAATTAATCAACACATATATCCATGAATAAGCTTTTATGGACTTTCATAAAACTGAATCTCGCTGGAGCTTGGAAAAGTTACTTTTTTAAACTACAACTCACATCAGCCCCAGCTAGCATGGCCACTGGAGTGGGCTGATGGGAGTTGTAGTCCAAAAAAGTAACTTTTCCAAGCTCTGGTTACTATCTACAACACCCCCCTTCAATATTTTATGGCATGATGTCAAAGGTGATCTAAATTTTAGACGAGGAAGCATTTTGTTCACCATTTAACAAAATATACTTAAAAAACCCCCACCTTTGATGCCTCTGAAAAATATATACAAATTGTAGACCTACTTCTGCTTCTATCAGCAGCAAAGGCTCCCTGGGGGAGGATCTTTCACACTGGCCTCTTCCTTCAGTTGCTTGGCCATGCTAATTTCCCTGTTTCACTTCTTATTATTTATTGGCTGTCTATAGAGCTGCATCAACGAAAGCAAGAGAAGCTCTTTTGCTTTTCTAGCTCTTCCATAAAAAGTCCAAGAAAGTTAGAGGTGAGACAAAAATGGCTACAGACATGAAGGCTGGTTGTCTCTTCCGTATGATTGCCATGCCAGGGCTATGAACTGAGCAGTTTGTAGGAAACTATAAGAGGAAATAGGATAATTACTTACAACACAGGAAGTTTCCTCCTCCTCCTGAGGCCAGGCACATAAATTTGTAACATTGGTGTCAAGAAAGCCCAATTTTTAATTTCCAAAATGGCTCAGAAGCAAAGAACTGCGGGATTTCATCTTGTCTGAAATGGGGCCTCTGTGAAGAGCAATAACTTTGCAGTTTTGTTTCACAGCTGAAGCTAGTTAATTAGGCCCAAGCAAGAACACCTGCTTATCAGTAGAGACTGGTACAATCAAGGCCACAGGCCTGGGAAGGTTTGGGGATTATGTGCCAGTTAGGTGCGAAAACTCCAGAAACATTTCATCATCTGAGAGCCCTGTGACTGGCTAATTAATTCTTGGTTGTTGGTAGGGATTTCCCCATAAGTATAGGATTCAAAGTTTAGCCTTTGCTTCCCTAGGTTCTTTTATGCCTATTGATGTTACTTGTGTGGGGTTCCATTTTCCATCAGCTATCTGGACTATGCATCTCTGGGGAGATGTGGAACCATGATTCAACTGTTATTTCTTTGTAAGTATAGAATAGGTTAGACAGTGTTGTTGTTTTGTTTTGTGACTGTAACTCTTGGTATTTTCCCTGGCCCTCTGGGTGTGGGTTTAATGAACATTTTGCAGCTATTTTTGTGCACTTATATTTTATTTAATAAAGCTACTTCTTATTTACTAGTGTGTGTTCATTGCAGGAGTAGTGTGGCTCTGAATCTGGTGCCTTGGCCATTTGCCAAGGACTACTGTGTATTGGGTTATTTGCCTAAGGCTCCAAAACAAGGAGTGTATGTTTGGCTCTTGTCTGTTGGAATCCTTGGCAGGTCTATTTCTGGCACTTTGGGTTTCCCCTTGGCCCAGAGTGGTTGACCAGTTTAAGAGGTAGTGGCAATCTACCTACCTTGCAGGGTTGTTGTTACTTACTCAGCCCTTATAAGGGAGACACTTGGTTGTGCCTTGCCAGGATCAATTGCCCTGGGTTTGGGAATTGAGTCCTGGGACTGAACTGGGTTAAGTTTATGACAGTTTCATGACAATTGGAAAGCAGTATGTGAGTTGTGGGATGTGTCAGTTGGGTGGGGTGGAGGCAGGGAAGAGACAAGACTTCCCAGTACTGAAAATCCTTTTCTAGCTTTCTCCCTTCACGCACAACTCACATACAATCTCTGACTTCCTGACCTCCTCCACATGTATGGTCTTCATAGGACAGGCATTTAGTTAAGCATTGCCCTTGTTTGCACGTAACACAAAGCCAAACAATGCAAACAAGCAAATGAGACTGCTTTGCTTCTCCCTGGTTGTTTTGCTGCTGCAGTGCACTAAACGGTGGCTTGGCTTAGCATGTTGTCTGAACCCTATTCCATGTTTTAGCTCTTCCAGACAAACAATGAACTGTAAACCTTAGACCAGCCTTTCCCAACCTTTGGGTCCCTAGATGTTGCTGGACTACAGCTCCCATCACCCCAGCCAGCATGGCTAATGGTCAGGAATTATGGGAACTGTAGTCTAGCAACATCCAGGGACGCAAAAGTTGGGAAATGCTGTCTTAGGACAAACCTTGGTTTACAATGCTTACAGCAAAATGATTGGGAAAGAACAAAATGGTTGCAATCTCCTCACTGGGAACCCACATGTTTGCTTGTTTTCAGTAAGCCATGGTTTGGGTTAGCTTCACATGCAAACTGTGAGAACAAAATACTGAACTAGATGGGCCTTTGGTCTCATCCAGAATGGCTCTTTTTATGTTGTTTCCCCTCTGTCAAATTTCAGACTGTAAGCCCCTTGGGCAGGTCCTCTTGTACTTTGCAAAGCACCATGCACACTGCTGGCACTGCCTATCTGTCTAAACAGGATGTGGATAAAGGGGGTATACAAAATGTACCCCTTTTGTGTAATGGGCTGGCACATCGTGTAGCTGTCTATCTACATACATAGGAGGGAGGGAAACAGGTCTCTGTTCTGCTGTATGAGAATACAAACATATGGGAGCTGTGCCTATGTGAGGTCTACATCAGTGGGGAACCTGTGGCCTTTCAGATGTTAGGAACATAGGAAGCTGCCTTACAGTGAGTCAGACTGTTGGTCCATCTAGCTTAGTATTGTCTACACAGAGTGGCAGTGGCTCTCCAGGGTTCCAGACTGGGTTCTCTCCCAGCCCTACCTAGAGATGCCAAGGACTGAACCTTGGACTTTCTGCATGCAAGGCAGATGCTCTACAACGGAGCTACAGTCCTGCTCATAGGATGTTATTGGACAGTCCCATCGGCTCCAACCAGCATAGCCAGTGGTCATTGGTCAAGGATTATGGGAGTTGTAGTACAATAACATCTTTCCCACTCCTGGACTAAATTGTGCCCCACAGTTTTTGATATGGAGGTCACATTTTCAGATTAATTTTTGAGGCTACTTTTTGCTTGTGTTTCCTGTTGGTTTTCATTTAGTTGCAATATGCGGATGTGAATAATAAAATACATAAAATTAATGCCTGGAAGGGTAAAACTCATTTTCAGAAATGACCTTCCCTATTTAGATAGTATTTGCTATTGGTAACAATGTTTGCTTACTTGGTATCTTGTTTTTTTGGCTGATTCACCCTTTCATTTTCCAGCCATTTTCTGAAACGTGGTTGCAGTCACAGGCTGGTAGCTATTACCATTACTGTTGATAGTGATGAGTGTTTATTTTTATTTGCATCTCATTAAAATGGTGTTCAAAAACATTAATCCTATACTAGCTGACAAACTAGCATGACATGCTTTATTTCAGGGGCATACATGAAGCCTAGGCTGAATAATAAGTAAGGATATGATAAATGTCTCTCTACATTCACTGCTGTTGATTCATCTGTCCACAGTGAAAATGGAATTATGGAAATGGCTTGGTTATGACTGACATAGATTCAGAATGGGATGAAGCTCCTAGGCTTTTGTAGAACAGAGGATCTTGGCCAGGATCCAAAAAGCGCACAGCTACTTCCACACACTCCAAAGGAATTTGGGCTTCTCTTGCTCACAACAGCAGTTCTTTGTTAGACAACCATTTTCAGAAGTACGAAAATGTTCAGAAGCAGTTGACAGTATAGCAGTGGGAGGGAAGGAAAGCTGAATCTTGACTGGTTAATTTCATCCATCACAGGAAAACCTCAGCTTGGCTACCGTAGAACTTCAGTAGTGTGAAAGGTAACACAAGGTGCTAACTTCTCCACAATTATTAAATGCATTCTATTGTATGAATACAATTATAGTTTATACCAGCCTTCCCCAACCTGCTGTCCTCCAAATGTTTTGAATGACAATCTCCATTAGCCCCAGCTGGCACAGCAAATGGTTAGGGATGATGGGAGTTGTAGTCCAAACATCTGGAAAGGCAGCAAGTTGGGAAAGGCTACTCTGTATGAAGACACACAAGCATTACACAGTTGTTCACCCTCCATCTGGGAGCATTCTGAGACTAGTATGACAATAATTCATGTATTAAAACACCATAGTATCAATACACAATATCTACTCCATTGGGATGAAGGTGAAGGTGTCCCAGCACTTATAGTGCGAGTCGTTTCGGACTCTTAGGGTGACGTCTTGCGATGTTTACTAGGCAGACCGTATATGGGGTGGGATTGTCAGTTCCTTCCCCGGCCTTTCTTTACTCCCCAGTGTATGCCGGGTACTCATTTTACTGACCACGGATGGATGGAAGGCTGAGTGGACCTTGACCCCTTTTACCGGAGATTCGACTTCCTCCTTCCGTTGGAATCGAACTCCGGCTGTGAGCAGAGCTTCAGCTGAGTTACCACCGCTTACCACTCTGCGCCATGGAGGATCCTACTCCATTGGGATAGTTTTCTTTAAAATGTATGATTTTACATATTCTTTCATAAGTGGCTCAAGGGGAGATAATATAAGTATTAATGAGAAGTATACCCTTGGAAAATCTCCTCCACAAATAAAGTATATGTAACATTATAGCTAATACATCGTCATTTGGCAGAAGGAGAGGGAGGGGGTGAGGGAGACAGGCACTTAAACCAAACTCATGCAGTTCCTGATTATCTGAAACGACCCAATATATGGTTCAGGAACCATACACAGCTGGTATAGCACAGTGGGGAGGAGAGCCTGGCTGGGAGTCCAGAGTCTGTGAGTTCAAATTCCCGCTCGTGTCTCCTGGGTGTCAAGGGCCAGCTAAAGATCACCCCCACAGTGAGTGGCTCAGGGGTTTACGTGCCCTGCCACCTGTGCAGCCGTGGGCAAGCTGCATAGTCCCAAGGAGCCCGGTTGCCCCCCAGCTGGCAGTTGCGGACAAGGAAGGGGCTGGCTTGTGCAGCTGTGGCAAGCTGAGCAGGCCCTAGCCAGCTGGGGAGGACTAGCCTCAGAGGGAGGCAATGGTAAACCCCCTCTGAATACCGCTTACTATGAAAACCCTATTCACAGGGTTGCCATAAGTCATGTTCAACTTGAAGGCAATCCATTTCATTTTTTCATGGTTCAGGAATAGATTGAACATGATGCTGTGTAGTTTAGCTCAGGCTTTAGAATGAAGTGCATCTATGGTGGTGAAAAACTAGAAGGGAAGACAAAATCATTTCTATTTTCTGCCAGTTACCCCTTTCAGAAGTTTAGCATTCAACAACAGATTGAGAGCACTGCTGAATCCTGTTGGCAAGAGCTCATTAGTGAAACAAACAGATAATTAATGTGGAAGAATTCTCTTCTGGATTTGTGGACTTCCACTCAGCACCCTGAAGACTATATGAAAATGAGTATGAAAGCTATCTTTTATTTAATGTGACACTTAAAAGCATAATGGTTTCTCCAGTGATTCTGGTGGCATCTTTGCAATTTACAAAGATACTTGGTTGTTATGTGCCTTCAAGTCAATTACAACTTATCAGAGCTTGGAAAAGTTACTTTTTAAAACTATAACTCCCATCAGCCCCAGCCAGCATGGCAGCTGGATTGGGGTGATGGGAGTTGTAGTTCAAAAAAGTAACTTTTCCAAGCTTTGCAACTTATAGTGACACTATGAATCGGTGACCTCCAGTAGCATCTGTTGCAAACCACCCTGTTCAGATCTTGGAAGTTCAGATCTGTGGCTTCCTTTATGGAATCAATCCATTTATTGTTTGGTCTTCCTCTTTTTCTACTCCCTTCTGTTTTTCCCAGCATGGTTATTTTTTCTAGTGAATCATGTCTTCTCATGATGTGTCCAAAGTATGATAACCTCAGTTTCATCATTTTAGCTACTAGTGATAGTTCTGGTTTAATTTGTTCTAACATCCAATTATTTGTCTTTCTCGCGGTCCATGGTATGCACAAAACTCTCCTCCAACACCACATTTTAAATTAGTTGATTTTTCTCTTATTCTTTTTTTTTCACTGCAACTTCTACATCCATACATAGAAATCGAGAAAACCATGATCTGAATGATCCTGACTTTAGTGTTCAGTGATACATCTTTGCATTTGAGGACCTTTACTAGTTCTCTCATAGCTGTCCTCGCCAGTTCTACCATTCTTCTTATTTCTTGACTATTGTTTCCATTTTGGTTAATGACTGTGCCAAGGTATTGATAACCCTTGACAAGTTCAATGTCCTTGTTGTCAACTTACATAAATCTTCTGTTGTCATTACTTTAGTCTTTTTTACTTTCAGCGCTTTCCTCTTTAACTTTTATCAGCATTCATTTCAAATCATTACTGGTTTCTGCTAGTAGTATGTTATTGTCTGCATATCTTAAATTATTGATATTTCTCCCTCCAGTTTTTACACCTCCATCTTGGTCCAATGCCGCTTTCCATATGGTATGTTCTGTGTACAGATTTAACAAATAGGGAGATAAAATACACCCGTCTCACACCCTTTATGATTAGGAACCAATCGGTTATTCCATATTCTGTCCTTCTAGTAGCCTCTTGTCCAGAGTATAGGTTGTGCATCAGGACAATCAGAAGCTATGGCACCACCATTTCTTTTAAAGCATTCCATAGTTTTTCATGATCTACAAAGTCAAAGGCTTTGCTGTAATCTATAAAATACAGGGTGATTTTCTTCTGAAATGCCTTGGTCTTTTCCATTATCCAATGTATGTTTGCAATATAATCTCTGGTGCCTCTTCCTTTTCTGAATCCAGCTTGGACATCTGAGATTTCTTACTCCATATATGGTAAGAGCCTTTGTTGTTGAATCTTGAGCATAACTTTACTTGCATGGGATATGCAGGCAATAGTTCGATAATTACTGCATTCTCTGGGATCCCATTTCTTTGGAATTGGGATATATATTGAATGCTTCCAGTCTGTGGGCCATTGTTTAGTTTTCCATATTGGTTGACAAGTTTTTGTCAAAATTTGGACAGATTCAGTCTCAGTAACTTGTAGCAACTCTATTGCTATGCCATCTGTTCCTGGTGATTTGTTTCTTCCAAGTATTTTAAGAGCAGCTTTCTCCTCACATTCTAAAATTTCTCGTTCTTCATCATACGGTTCCTCCATGAATGAATCTGTCATCCTGACATGTCTTTTATAGAGTTCTTCAGTGTATTGCTTCCATCTTCCTTTTATTTCATCTTGGTCAGTCAGTGTGTTCCCCTGTTGATTATTCAGCATCCTTACTCTTGGTTTAAATTTCCCTTTAATTTCTCTAATCTTTTGAAATAGGGTTCTTGTTTTACCCTTTTTGTTGTCCTCTTCTGTTTCTAAACAATAACTATTGTAATAGTTCTCTTTGTTCCTACATACTAGACGCTGTATTGTTGCATTTAGGATTCTAACCATGTTTATATCTCCTTTTGCTTTCCTTCTCTCTTTATTAACCATTTTAAGAGGTTCTTCAGTCATTCATTGAGGTCTTTCTCTCTTTTTAACTAGAGGTATTGTCTTTTTGCATTCTTCCCTGATAATGTCTCCATAGTTCTTCTGGTTCTCTATCAACTAAATTTAAAGCCTCAAATCTGTTCCTTATTTGATCTTTATGTTCTTCTGGGATGTTATTTAAATTGTATTTTGGCATTATGATTGCTTTGTTCTCCTTTAGCTGATTTTCGATATGACCAGTTCATGATCTGTAACGTAGTCTGCTCCTGGTCTTGTTTTTGCAAAAAGTATGGAACTTCTCCATCTTCTGCTACCAATTATATAATCCATTTGATTCCTGTATTTGGTGATGTCCACTTGTACAGGTGTCTTTTTGGTTGCTCAAAAAATGTGCTTGCAAGAAACAAATTATTGGCTTCACAGAATTCACTAAGTCTCCTGCTTCATTTCTGTCTCCTAAGCCCCATTTCCCCATAATTCCTAGGTCTTCTCTGTTCCCTACGTTTGCATTCCAGTCCCCCATGATTACCGGAACATCTTGTTTTGGTGTGTCAGGGCTGCAGTTTTGCTATAAGCTGGTCACATGTGGACTTGCAAGCGTGACTGATTTTCCAAAGAGCTGCTTAGGTTTATGCAAGAGGCTTTCACTGGTCTAGTGGAATTTTCTTGCCTGTTTTGTTTTTATATATATTGTATTTTGTATATTTTTAATGGTTGTGCTTCACGCCATATCACAAACTACGTTTGAAACGCCTCCATTTCAGAAGCAGTGTGGAATGTTTGTTGTTGTTTGAGAATAGTTATTTATGGACTTCCTGGAAGGATTGCTCCGCCTGTGGCTGCCTCTGAGATGAGCTCTGTCTCAGAGGAAGCTTTTTTCAGTTTAAAATCAGTCAAAAGGGAACTTTGACTAGTATAAATGTTCTCCCAGGCAAGGGTGAACCGAAGATTATCCACAGAAACTTCGTTAGGCTGTCGGTGGCTGGAATCAATCAGGAATTCCCTGGGAAAGGAAGGCATACCTAGCAGCCGAGGACAGAGTTAGGACTTCCAGCAAGCTGGGCTGAAAAAAGCGAGACGTTTTTTCTTTTAAACGATCCACAACGGGCGAGCTTTCTTCTGTCTAATCTTATCATTTGGCTTAAATTACTACAGTAAAAGATTTGTTTAAGAATCAGAAATCAAGATACCTGGGTGAGTTACACTTCTCTCTTTTATACAAGGAATTAAGGAGGAGGAAAGAAAATTTAAAAAGCTTATCTTATTTTTTATGGCAAAAAGCTGGCCTGAATTTGGAAACTATAAAGATTAAAATGGATGAGGGGCAACTTACCCGAAGAGAAAATCTGATCTAGATGATTATTTGATTGATATATGTCTGGGACTACTTTTTCTTGGACTACTTTCTTTAGACGAATCTGCTGTTTGTGTATGTTACTAATTGTTCGGCGTTGTGAACCAAATTTGTTTTGCATTCTTGGACGTGCGGGAGATAAGAACTGTGCTGGCCAGATGATGTCAACAGGCCTGGAATATTAACCTCCTTATTGCTGGAAAAAGAAGCAAATTACTCTTTGCTTGGGAATTGTGGCTATATTGGAAATTTGAAGGGTTTTTTCTTTGGCTTTAAGAATGACAATCAAAGAAGTGGCAGAGACCCTGGATGTATCCCTGGAAGGGTTTTCCCCTCTGGATATGTTTCAGAAGATAATGGATGAGATTAAGATAACGAAACAAGAACTGGGACAGAGTAGACAAGAGATGGCAACTGAATTTGGTAAAGTGAAACAGGAGTTGAAAGAAATAAAGGATTATATGAGAAAAGGAGCAGATGGACAAGCAATATAAAATGAAAAAGAAATTAAAGGGAAGGAGCAAATTCTGGAGATTGGATCAGATATATCAAATGTGGAATTGGAAAAAGATTTGGACTTTATGGCAAAAATTAAAGGGAGGATGCAAGTCCTGGAGATTGGAACAGATATATCAAGTGTGGAACTGGAAAAATATTTGGAGTTTGTGGATCCTGGAGATAAAGATTACTGTTTGGAATTCGGCGTTGTCCCTGGAGAAATTGATGAAGATATCAGATAAAGTTATCAATGCTTCGATGGAATTTCTGGACTGGAATGATTTGATGGAACTTGAAAAAGAGAAAATTTATAGAATTAATTCCAGATATGTGACAATGGAAAAACTCTCAAGAGATGTACTAGTGCATTTCGTAAAAAAGAGGAACAGAGATATGACTTTACAACAATGTTTCAGCAACACATTCAGAATTGACGGCAAGGAAATATTTGTGATGAAGGAAATTCCC
This sequence comes from Rhineura floridana, assembly GCF_030035675.1. Classification (NCBI taxonomy): domain Eukaryota; kingdom Metazoa; phylum Chordata; class Lepidosauria; order Squamata; family Rhineuridae; genus Rhineura; species Rhineura floridana. The sequence goes on from NC_084489.1 coordinate 18,564,443, forward strand.
ACCAGACTCTTACTATATGACTATGACTATGACAGCAAGATTATTATGGGTGCAAGGATGGAAGTTGGAAGATGGAATTAACACTGATAATGGAAAAATGGCTATTGAAATTACTGGACCTAGCAGACTTGATGAGATGGATTGACATGTTTATTTGGAGAAAAATCGATGGATATATTTCTCAAGGAGTGGAAACCTCTCTGACTTTTTGCGGAAAGAATAAAGTGATGTTAATGAGATTTGATGATTAATTAAGATAACTACTGGAGGAAAGTGATTTTGTAATATATTAAGAGACAGGTTTGTTATATGTCATAGACCTATAACTGATCTGCGACAAATCGGAAGTCAACATTTTATTTTATTGTTTAATCTGTTTCTTTTTTGTTTTGCTTTGTTTTGTTTTGTGTTTGAAAATTTGAATAAAATTAATGAAAAAAAAGAGAATAGTTATTTATTTATTCATTCATTCATAAATGAATAACAATATGTCTAAACCCCCCTTGGTCTCTCTGAATTCAATCCACAGTTCTTTGGGTTCTGGCCATCTTGTTTACCACCTCACCAAGTTTTGCATGAATATCAGAATCAAAGACTCATTCACCAAACCCAATCTGGAAGCTAGTCAAATCATTTTTAAAATTAAAACAGAACCATTTTTTTCAGTCATTACTGAACATAAGCTGGAACTAACTCAAAACACTGCTTCAGTGGAGTGTCTCCTGCTTCCAAACACTCACTCACACCAGCTTGTGATTTTGTGCAGTTTTCTCCTCATCTGAGAACCAATTATTTACAGGGTAAGTTTATAGAGTCAACTTTAAATTCTCTTGCTATTCAGTATTGTAATAACAACAATAACAATTTATTCAATTTATTAGTTGTTTTCTACCTGAAGGTGTCCAAGCAACTTATAATTAAAACCCAAAATAATATATCATATATAAAACAAAGTAAAAACAAAACAATAACCATCCCCATACAGCCACAGAAAGGTATGGCAGCACATAATCCTGCCTGCCAAAGCAAAAAATCAATTCCTCACCTACTCTCCAGCAGATAAAAAAAATAAAAATAAAACACAAACGTAAACGTAAACACCCCCCAGCCCAAGGTCAGGTGTGTTATTCTGGGAATTTTATACCCCTCCCCACCTAGGAGTCTTGGCCTCAAAGCCAACTGCTGCAATCAGCGGGGGAGTGGGTTCTCCTCCAGGGATGGGATGATGGCCCTCCTTTAGAGAGGGCAGCAGTAAAATTCAGAGCAGTAGGATGTGGCAAGAAGTTTGCTCTGCAGGAGTTTCAGCTACTGCATCTCTTCTGTTGCTGCTGGGTGTTATTTAATGTTATTTAGATATATGAAGCTATCTAATATTATTCTTGGGAGAGGAGGTTGAGTTACTGAACCATATCATCTGAACTGGAGCTCAGCTAGATCCCTTTATTTATATATTGTAGTTGAGCCTGAACTTAACTGGTTAAACTTTCTGTATAGATTTCAGTATGGCTTAAATGGCAAATCAAACATTTCCATACATCGAACAACGTGTGCCAATTCATTTAGGATAACTACAGTCGACATTGGGTGTAGCTGTTGTATTTATTTTTAAATTAATCTTACTTCTGCTCTCATACTCCTACGACTAAAAATTCAGTTTAGTGTTTTAGAACTCTTCTCTCTCCGTTGAAATTGCAGCTACGTTGGTGTTTATATTAATTAAGTGAGGTGCTGGGCCGCTGGGAAAAAGATAATAGAGAGTACCTGTATATGTGAGCTGGATTTACATCTATTCAGCTACAGAGATGTACTTTGAAAGAAACTGGAGCTTCCTTGCTTCCTTGCTTCCTTGCGATACAATAAAGAGGCAGTAGATGTTTTCAGCTTGCTGTTCCTGTGTGTTCCCTCCTCCAGGTCTCGACATAAACTGCTTTGTAGCTTATCTCTCCGGTTTCTCACTTTTCTTTTCAGATGTTTTCAAAAGCGCAGGGAAGATAGAGGAGTTGTCTTACTCCTATATTGAGTCCATTCACTTTAGATAACTCACAATGGCCAAAGATATAAAATTAATATAGGAGCCGAGTAATCATTCAACCGACTCAGTCGCCATCTTGGCCCCCTCTCTAAATTAATCTAAGATGTCTGAATGCATAGTTTTTCTCCTTAATTTGTGGGATCAGAGCGGTCATCTAAACATTTCATTTAGGTGACCAATTCTGCAAGTATCACCTATATTCCATTAATTCTGCTGACTGGTCAGCCATTTGCTTCTGGACTTCCAATACTTTACAACATTCTGACCTTTACAAAGAACTTTGCTATAAATCAAGGAAGCAGTTGTGTTGCAAAGATGTTACACTTTTCCAGCACTCAGAACGCAGTATTGTGTCACTGACAGAATTTATTCCTCCCCCTACAATGTTGCAATCCTGCCCTGATAGTTTGTGCAGTATGAACTGTGGTTGTGCAAATGTCACAGTCACACTTGTTGGCTAGTAACTGTGACATCACTAGTAAGTGATAAGTGGGAAGCCTAGTTCACTGCAGTAAGGATATTCTTCCATGCAGCAAGACTACCTATTAATTTTATGGGAATGGGACATTATGCCATTGGCATTGGATCAAAGCTAATACCAGTACAGAACTAAGAATACAAATAAAGAACATAGGATACAGATAGCTGAGTTTCAGACAAGGCCAAGCAGAGTTCGATAATAAAAATAAAACTGCCACGGAGAAAGGTCCCTTTCCTATTCCTATGTATTGCTACTGCTTTCTGAATATCTACACTCTGCTGTTTGATAAAAATTGTTGTTCTTGATTGAGACACATGCCCTTAAAATGTGTACCAAAACTGTCTTAAATTCATCCATCAGTTGTGCATGTATATTGTCCTTTTCTCTCTCTCTCTGTTTCTGGCTGTCTTGGTAACCCCACAATAAAAAAAATGCACTAAATAATAGGTGCAGTGGCAATATTTTCCTGGGCGTGATACAGTGATTTTTGTTCTTTCAGGCAATTATGTAACTTCTGGCTGTTGCTTTGTGAAGCCTTCAGCTTATCAGTGGTGAGCCATAATTAAACATCCCTAAAGGGATTTCTTCCAGATATTCAAAATATTCAACCTATGATGACAGTTCCATAGCGTTACTTTGGGTTGTTTTCATGCTTTCTGTCAAAATGTGCTGTTTGAAAAATATAAAGCAGTTATAGAGATTGTAGTAACTCTGCTTCATTATTCCAGAGATGATCACAGCAACTCTTATATTAAAGACAGCAGCACCATAGCTAAGGTTGCTTTTAACAAGGTTTTTCCCCAAGATGGATTTGATTAAAACCCAAGTGGCTACCTCTGGAGAATCATCTCATTCTGGCTTTATTTTTCCTTCAGGAATACAATTGTCATAATTACTGCTATGTGACAAATTGCTGTGTCAGTTTTTGAAAGAGTATGTTGCTGCTACCTTCCTTAATTCTAGGTACAGGAATACCCCGCTATACGTACCTTCACTTTATGGACACTCGCCAGTACGGACATACTCCATTCTCCACCATTCCCCTGTTTACGTATGCTCACTTTGCACTGACGGACACTTAAGTACCACCTGAAATTGCATTCCACGTGTCTCATGCCTTGTGGCAGCAGCATCGTCTTAGTGCTTCACTTTAAGTACATTTTCTGTTTACATACTCGGTCCGGATCCATTGCGTACATTAATGCGGGGTATTCCTGTACTTCCATTCTAGTCACTATTATTAACTAAATCAATAGCTAACTTTGCTTTACCATGTCCTTGAGTAACTTCCTCGGCAGTAAACTGAATTGTACTTTTCATTTCTTTTTCTGTGCATGAAAAGAGGGCCCGGGAGGGTTGTACTCTGTTCAACTTTAACATTTCAATTTCCAGAGCTTGGAAAAGTTACTTTTTTGAACTACAACTCCCATCAGCCCAATCCAGTGGCCATGCTGGCTGGGGCTGATGGGAGTTGTAGTTCAAAAAAGTAACTTTTCCAGGCTCTGTCAATTTCATAAATCTGTGGTGTAGTGGTTAGAGTCTTGGACTATGATGTGGGAGACCAGGGTTTGAATCCCCACATAGCCATGAAGCTCACTGGGTGACCTTGAGCCAGTCACTGCCTCTCTGCCTCAGAGGAAGGCAGTGGTAACCCCCTCTGAATATCGCTTACCATGAAAGCCCTATTCATAGGGTTGCCATAACTCAGAATTGACTTGAAGACAATCCATTTCCATTTCAAATCACTGCAAGATCCACTCCTTAACCACCTTTCCCCGACACTTTTCTGTAGGTAAATGGGGAAGGGGAGAATCCTTTGACTCATCAAAAAGGAGATTCTGAGATCTAAGAGCCATCTTTTCTCAACTACCCCTTGAGCAGGATATGAGAAGAAGACATTTCTTCTGGATCCTACACATCTCTATGGAAAGGCTAATCTTAAATGAAATTGTGTTGGATTCATAAATATTCATTGGATATTGAGTTCTGCTGAAGGCATTAGTTGGATTTATTGATTTAATAAATGCTGTTAATGAACAAATGAAACACATGGGCTCCTGAGAGTCATCCATGTTTACATAGGCCTCCAACTATAAATGGTCTAACTTGTGGGGTGGTGTTGGTAAAAATGAGGTACTGATACTCATACCTTGATAAAAGTGCCATGGGTGCCATGGACAACAGAAAAGAGGTGCCAGTACTCAGTACTGATGAGTACTGTTACAAAAAAGCCCTGGGTCTAAATACAAGACCAGGCTAAAAATTCTTTTGTTTCTTTTTTTTCAAAAATCTTCTTTGTGCAGGAGGACATCAGGTTCAGACTTGTATCATGTATTTAAAGGGTCTATATACCACCCTTTACACAAATCACAGGGTAGTTTACAACAAAATGAGACAAGATAAAAACAGCATAAAATCCATAAACTAACACAACCCTCAAATACATAACACAGCAACACAACAATTTATTAATAGCAGCAATAACAAACTATATGACATAACTAACACATGATACTGGGCGTACCCATATATGCTCAGTTCCTGTTATTCTTCCATCTGTCTTTTCTGAAAGGAGAATCATGGGAACTGACTCTACGGTGCACACTGATTGCCTAAGTCACATTACATAATATATTGTTATGAGCATGGGGGTTGGGATGGATGATTTCTGTGGGTCCCCTTTCCAGCCTCTGATTTGGAATCCCATGCCTTGGGGCTGGCTCTGCTGGCCAGATGAATTTCCTTTGTTAAACAAATAGAGTGGCCAGGTAGGATAATGGGATTATCGGTTGCCCAGCAACTGGTGAATGGGCCAGGAAGACCCTTTTGTCATTGAAACTCTTCAGGAGAGCACACACACCCTGGAGCCAAGGGAGAGGCTTGTAGTTTTAGTTGTCTGAGAAGAATTGCTGGGGACTGGAGGCAGGCAGAGAGACTGGCTCTCTGCACCATGGCATTCGGGGTGCCTCCTGTAACCCTGATGGAAAAGCTGGATATTGGACTGCTGATGCCTTGAACCCTCTCCATCTTGAGCTCAGGTTGGAATGTGTGTAAATAAATAAACCATATTTCATAAAGACACTGCAGTCTCCATTGACCCTCTTCCCAAAGGAAACCAAACCCTGGAGGAGCACAGGGACCCTGAAATCTCACCGCTTGGAGATTGGGGAGGCACACAACAATATGTACTGGAGTGTGTGTACACAGGCCCACTGCTTCACCTTGTGAACAGAATTTGTAGTCAGTAACAGTGTAATGGCCCATTATATTTATTAAAACTGGAAAGATAGTTATATCTTAGATAAGGCTTGATATTTGTGGAATAGCTGTAATGAAATCCTAGAAGTTGTTACAACAGTATAGTCAGTTAAGCCATTTGTACAGATGGCTTTGGCTCCCATGGACTTCCCTGCTGATTTCTCTCAAACATCATCATCCATGTTAGTGCTGTATTGAAAGCCAGATAAAATGGTGACTTTATGTGTTTCTGTACATAGAGAACTCTAATAAAGAGAATGAATTGTGGACAGTGACACTCTTGTGATCAAAAGAGAAAGAAAAATAACAGGGTAGGAGAAGATTGCGGCAGGAAGCATGTAGATGCAAAGAAAAAAAAGGTGATAAATGTTGCATGATTTTAAGGTCTGAGTGACAGTGCCATACTATGTTCAAGATGAGAAGGATCATATCACAAGGAAGAAATATAGGTGTTGTGGGTGACCTTGTGAAAATTGAAGTCTTGCTGAATACCCTTGATTTTTGTCAAGGGAGGAGACAATATGTTCACATAAACATTACCATGAACCTTAGTATCTATCTGTACAATTGGGAATATTTGTTGATTGTTTAAACATGGCTTTGAAAATGAACAGAAGCATATGTTGTTGTAGTTTCTGGTGCATCGCTCAATTATTAGTAGTGCTAACAATAATTACAGTTTTATAAAGGCTGCTATATTAACATTTGAGCTACAGTGATGCAGATGGTTTGTCCATTGCCTAAAAGGAGGAAAGATGCTTCAGATAAGAACCTACTTCCTATGCAGAAATGCATGAGGTTCAACCCCCAAGAGGACATGCTTAATGCTAATAGTTCTTGGGGATGATAAAGTGCACACTAATGATCTACAGTAGAAGACTACAGCTTTAAACCTTTAGTGTGGCGGCACCTACGATGTGGGATTCCCTCCCCTTTCAGCCTTCCCCAACCAGTGTGCCTCCAGATGTTGTTGGACCACAACTCCCATCTTCCTGACCACTGGCAATGCTGGCTGAGGCTGATGGGAGTTGTGGTCCAACAACATCTGGAGGCACACTGGTTGGGAAAGGCTGCCTTAAATATTAGGCAGGCGCCATCTTTGCTATCTTTTCAGTGCCTTTTGAAGACTTTCCTCTTCCAACAAGCCTTTTAAATTGAGACCTATCCCAGTCTGTGTCTGTATTAGAATTGCTTTTAATATGTCTTTTAATATCTTTAACCCTTTTTAAAAAAAAGATGTTTTTAAAGTGTTTTTCAATGTTTTTAACCTTGTTTTCTTTTAATGTATTTTAATGTCTTTTTATGATGTTTTAAAGTGTTTTTAGTGTTTCTGTTTGCAGCCCTGGGCTCCTGCTGGAAGGAAGGGCGGGGTATAACTAAAACAATAAATAAAATAAATAAACTAGCGTGGCCAGGTGAGCTAATGGGTCTGTCAAGTACCTATCAAATAGTGAATGGGCCGGGGAGATCCTATTGATACTGAAATTCTTCAGGAGAGCTCTCCCCACCTCCCAGGGCCTGAGGGGCTTGTGTTTTTAGCAAGTCTGAGGAGAAGCGGAGCACTGGAGAGCCACAGAGAGGCTGGTTCCCTGCACCATGGCTTTCGGGTGCCTTCTATGAGTCTGATGGAAAAGCAAGATCTATTGGACTGCTGATGCTTTGAACCCCTCCTTTTTAAGCTCAGGTTGGAATGTGTGTAAATAAAAAACATATTTTCTAAAAGACACTGCAGTCTCGGCTGGCCTTCCTTCCAAAGAAACCAAACCCTTGGTAAGCGCAGGAACCTCTGGAAGACTGCTTGGAGATTGGGGTGGCACACAACACTGGTGTTAGCTGTGGGATTGAGTTTCCTGGAAGAAGAATTGGGAGCAAGGTGTGCCTGAGTCAAAAATGGAGGAAGAGTTAGCAGCACTCCTGGAGTAGATGAAACGGTGGCACCAGGAAAACCAGCAACAAAGGCAGCGGCACCACCAGGAGGACCAGCGACAAAGGCAACGGGAATGCCAGGAGCACTGGCAATAAATGGAGATGTTTAGAAGCACCTTTGACGAGAAAAAGGAGGCCCCATGTGAGGAGGTTAGAGCCCTGTCTGACCAGCCACTACAAGGGTTTGAGAGTGATCCAGGAGCCCAGCCACAGAGCAACCAGACAGAAGTGGCTAAACAGATCCAGGAAATGGATGGGCAGCTGAAGGGTTTGGACTTTGTGGAGTTTCAGTCAATGGTGGATGAAGAAGAGACCTTGATTGTCCAGGAGCCTGCCAGTAGGGAAGACATCAGAAAGATGGAGGTGAAGCCCTGTCGAGACTTTGGATCGGGATCCTGAAGACGATGTGGGAGAGAGTGGGGAGGGGGATTTGGAATTCCAGGAGTTGCAGTTGGGGAGTGAAGAGGAGGGGAGCGCTTCGACAGGGGAGAGGATCAGTGGCGAGCTACACCAATGCATTCAAACTCCTGGCCCAAGAGACTGACTATAATGATCCCGCGCACATGTATTTGTACTGAAGTGGATTGAGTCCAGAGATCCTAGATGAACTGGCCCGAATGTCACCCCCAGGCAATCTGAGAGACTTGATCCGTGTGTGCCTCCAGATAGACCACCGGCTAGAGGAGCGCCAGCTGGAGAAAAGACATGAGGCGCCCTGATACCCTGTTCCCATACCAGCACCCCGAAGCCGCATCCCGCCAAGCTCGACACCCCCATCCACCAGCGGCGAGGAACCCATGCAGCTGGGGGGAGTTCGACCGCACCTGACGGACGAGGAGAAGGAGAGGCGGAGGCGAGAGAATCTCTGTATTGCGCTAAACCTGGTCATCTAGCGCGGAATTGTGGGGCTAAGATGGGGAAGCCCAAGCCGTCGGGAAACTAAACAACCCAGCTCTCGACGAGGCCAGAGGGCTGGGGGCCACCATTAACAAAGGGCCTGCAGTGACACAACCCCCCTCGTGGGGGGTCCTGATAATGCCTGTTCGGATTACGACGCCCAAGGGGCAAAGTTTTAAGATAGAAGCTATGATAGATAGCGGGGCATCCACTTGTTTTATGGATGCACAGCTAGTGGCCCGCTACGCGATTCCCACCTGGGAGCTGGAAAAGCCTTTAGCTGTGGAGACCATTGACGGAAGACCTTTGAAATCGGGGGGGGTGACATGGGCGACTCAAGAATTGGAGATGGAAATCCCAGGGCATTCAGAGACTATTTTGTTTTATGTGTCTCATCTCTCAAGTTTCTCAGTGATCCTGGGGATGCCGTGGTTGGCGAAACATGGACCTCAGATCCATTGGGAGGAAGCGGTGGTGGTGTTTACCTCCCAGTATTGCCACGAGAATTGCCAGCCCTCAATGACAGAAGCCATTCTGACAGGGACCGGACAAAGTCCAGAGGAGGTTGTGTTGCCAGACAAGTATAAAGAATTCCAAGATGTGTTCGATGAGAAGGAAGTGGAGAATCTACCCCCGCATCGCCTGTATGACTGTGCCATAGATCTGGTTCCAGGTGCTAGCATCCCGGCAGGGAGAATTTACTTGCTCACGGAGCCAGTGAGGGAGGTGCAGCGGGAGTTCCTGGAGAAGAACCTGAAGCGAGGGGTCATTCGACCCTCACAGTCACCTGCGGCAGCGCCCTTGCTGTTTGTCAAGAAAAAAGGAGGAGAGCTCTGGCCGTGCCATGACTACCGCGCATTAAATCAAATCACTATACCGAACAGCTACCCCCTGCCCCTCATTCCTGAGCTGTTGGATTGGTTACGTTCGGCCAAGGTTTTTACCAAGCTGGATCTGAGAGGGGCATACAACCTGGTGCGAATGAAACAGGGGGACGAGTGGAAAACCGTGTTTCTTACATCGCAGGGTCAGTTTGAATACCTAGTGATGCCTTTTCGCCTATCTGTCTCTTCTGGAGTGTTTCAGAAATTCATGAACCAGGTGTTCCGGGACCTCCTAGACTCCTACGTTATCATTTATCTGGACGACATTTTGATCTTTTCAAAAGACCCACAGGATCACGACCGACATGTAAGAACAGTGTTGCAGAGACTGAGGGAGAACAGACTGTATGCGAAGCTCGAGAAGTGTGGCTTTGACCTGACGGCCTTGGATTTCTTAGGATACCGAATCTCCCCGGAGGGGATAGAGGTGGACCCAGGGAAAGTGAGCTGTGTGTTGGAATGGAGTCAGCCTAAAACCAAGAAAGATGTCCAACGCTTTTTGGGGTTCGCTAACTATTACTGGAAGTTCATCCCGGGCTTCTCCAAGCTGACGGCCCCCTTGACGGACTGCCTAAGGGGAAAGGGGACGTTCAGGTGGACGGAGGAGGCCAAGAAGGCTTTTGAGGAATTAAAGAAGCGTTTCTCTGTAGAGCCGATCCTGAAGTTCACAGACCCCACACAACCCTATATAGTGGAGAGCGATGCATCAGACTTTGCCATCGGAGGAATTCTGTTACAAAAGGGAGAAGAAGGAGGGGGACTGCGCCCCTGCACATACTTTTCAAGGAAGCTAACGGACCCCGAGCGAAATTACACTGTCCTGGAGAAAGAGCTCCTTGCGATTAAAGAAGCATTCGCCCACTGGAGACAGTACCTGGAAGGGGCTCAACACCAGATTGAGGTTAGATCGGATCATAAGAACCTCGAGAGCTTGCAGACGACTAGGAAGTTGAACCAGCGACAAATACGGTGGGCACAGTTCTTCTCTAGGTTTAACTTCTACTTACTACCCCCAAGCCAAGAACCAGCGAGCGGACGCTCTCTCCCGACTGCCGGGATATTTGGAAGGGAAAGCCCCAACTACTCACCAATACATCATCCCTCCAGAGAGAGTGGCCGTGGGTGCGTGTCAAGAATCCTGGGAAAAGGAACGTAAGGAGGCTCAAGCAAAAGACCCTTACGCGCTACAATGTCTGGCTGACTTGGATCTACCGGCCAAAAAGGAGAGCGGATTCCATGAAAGCTATGGACTCTTGTGCTACCGATCAGTGAGGTATGTGCCTCCTGGGAAGATAAGGACCCGGGTGTTGAGGCAGTGCCACGACTCCCCGGTGGCAGGCCACTTTGGCATTTTCAAAACCATCCAAACAGTCTCCAGGGATTTTGGGTGGCTACAAATGAGGAGAGAGATAGAGAACTACGTCCAGACCTGCCCAGTCTGTTTGAGGACAAAGCACGTGCCTGGGAAACCAGCTGGATTACTTGAACCTTTGCCCACGCCGCGGGCCCCCTGGAAAGCACTTTCGATGGACTTTATAACAGACCTCCCTGACTCCCAAGGGATATCGACCATCCTAGTGGTAGTAGACACTCTAACTAAGATGGCTCATTTCCTGCCGTGCACAGGAATACCAAACGCAGAAGAGACGGCTAAACTGTTCGTGAGAGAGGTATACCACTTGCACGGATTGCCCGATAGCATAGTTTCGGATCGAGGAACTCAGTTTAGCGCCAAGTTCTGGAGAGCTCGGTGGAAGCAGCTAGGCACAGAGCTAAAGATGTCGTCCTCACATCACCCCCAGACTGATGGGCAGACGGAGCGCCTCAATTTGGTCTTGGAAGGGTATTTACGCTGCTATATCTTGTATCAGCAAAATGACTGGAAGTCTTACTTGCACCTAGCGGCGTTTGCCTATAACAATGCCTTGCACACCAGCACACGCCAAACACCCTTCTTCGCAAATTATGGGCTTCACCCCAAGGCCTTCCCTAGCTCCCATGATACGCTGATTTCATCCAGGAATTACAGGCTATGCAACAGCTACTGCGCGCCCAGCTAGACAAGGCCAAGGATGATTACAAACATGTAGCGGACCAGCACCGCCAGGAGGGAGCCCCGATCCAAGTTGGAGACCAGGTCTGGCTATCAACTCGGTTCTTGCCCATGCCGGGTAAGTACAGAAAATTACAGGATAGGAGGGTGGGTCCTTTTGAGGTGGAGGTGCAAATCAACCCCGTAGCCTACCGGTTGAAATTGCCACCTACGTTCAAGGTGCACCCAGTCTTCCATCGCTCCCTACTCACTAAAGAACACCTCCTGAGCCCCCTCAGGCCAGAGGTGCAACCAGGTGCCCCTCTAGCGATAGACGGACAGACGGAATTCGAAGTGGAAAGTATCTTGGATTCCAGAAAGAGAAGAAATCGTCTGCAGTATCTCATACAGTGGGTGGGCTACAGCCCGGCAGAAAGGTCATGGGAGAATGCGGAGGACGTCCACGCCCCAGACTTGATCCAGGACTTTCACCAGCAGTACCCCCAAAGACCCAGACCTGAGGGGTGGAGGGAGGAAAGCCTTGGGAAGGGGGATACTGTCGAGACTTTGGATCGGGATCCTGAAGACGATGTGGGAGAGAGTGGGGAGGGGGATTTGGAATTCCAGGAGTTGCAGCTGGGGAGTGAAGAGGAGGGGGGAGAGAGAGAGATGTCTACAGTAAGAGACCTTGGGATTCCAACGGCCGGGGACTCATCCCTACCAGTTTTCATGCCTCCCTTCGAGCAGCAGGGAGGAGAGATGGAGGAGGAGTCGGAGGGAAGAGGATACGTAACCCTTCCTCAGCCCAGCAGCCCCGGAAAGAAGCCAGTGTCCAGTTTCCACTCACCCCCCCCCCCGCACGGGATAGAGACGTTAGTACCTCGGAAGGAGAGGGACCCAAGGATCCCCCCTCCCCTCGAGCTCGAAGACGGCAGAGGAGGGAGGAGCAGAAAAAGGTGGAGGGAGGGGGATCTCTCCGAAGAAGCGCGAGGCTGTGCGCCCGCCTCCCTCCTTCATAAGTGATGGGGAGGCGGGAAAACTTTGCTCTGTCAACTTTCTTTCAACGCTGCAGGATTAGATAGTTAGGGAATCCAGTGAGTTAGATTAGAGGTTTGCATGAAGCACAGTAAATTCAATGTTGTAATTTCCTTAATAAAGAAAGAATTAAACACACCCACGAGTTCGGTTATTGCCTCCCATCCTGGGCCCGACAAGCCCCAAGAACTGAAGGAGAACAGGCTGGAAAGTGAAGAAGAAGATGCCTCAGAAGAAAGTGAAATACAGGTTGGAGAAGATGCTGCAATAACATGGGGGCAGGTCATAGCGATGTCATGGGGATGGGGTGTAGTGATGTCACGGGGTGGGCCCAAATGATGTCATTAGGCATGATACCTTCCGCATCAACCACAGTTGCTTGGAGCATACAATCTGAACAAAAACATTTCTCCAATTGCAAATTAGAATAGAAATCTTAGCTGAAAGAGAGAGCCTGGGTAGGGAACATTTAATCTAGCCTACTTGATTCTGGCAAGAAGGATTTAAATGCCCTCAGGCCAGCTCAGTCACCAGAAGGCCATTGTAGGAAGAAAGGAGCCTAGTGTTGTGGAGATGTTAGATGGGAGCACTCAAGAGCAACGATGGATGCCTCTGAAGGCTGCAATTCTAAACACACTTACTAGGCCCCATAGAATACAACAGGACTTACTTCTGAGTAGATATGGTTTGGATTGGGCTGTTGGTAAAGCTTGACTAGGGATCCTCTGCAAAGATATCCATATCCAAGCAGGGTTGGCAACCCGCTGCCTGTGTTGGAGAATTTTGTATTTCTCCACTGGGATCTTTTGCTGGGGGTCCTTGAATAAAATTTTTGAAGACACAGGCTTGCAGCAAAAAGGTAGGCCTTTATTGGATGACAAGTGTACACTTGGTCAGTCTCCCTCTTAGTGAGTTGAGAACTGCAGTATGGCACTGGTTGCCTGGGGTTTTTATACATTTCAGGACAAAGACTTTAGCATCTATCAATCAGGATTTAACACATCAGAAAGACATAGGCATGACAGTATTACACAGGCATTTTGCATAGGCATTGCATAGGTACTGTACTTCTCTGCATTGTGTTCTAGTGAATTTGGTGTTCTAATGAATTTGGCAATGTTCAGTACTTCACATGAAAGTATATTTTCACAGTGAGCTAAGCATTTTAGTTAATGCAATCCTTTCTACGTCTTGGAGAGTACAGGGATGTACAGAGTACAAATAGTTCCAAACAAACCAGCATGGTCAGGGAGACAGCTGCAAGAAGAAAAAGGGTTCCGGTTGACTACTAAACTATTAAAATGTTATGAACCTTTATAGCAGAATACATTTTGCTTATTGTTTATGTATATTGAATTCCCCATTAGCTATACATGTAAAATTCCCCATCATCTCCACCCTCTGAAGCTAGCTAGAATACTAGCTTCACACAATATCACATTATTTTTTATTTTTTATCCTAAAGTATTTGGTGAAGAGAAAAAAAAGAGAATAGCATTACAAAATTACTGGGTGTATGGTAGCATTAATCATTTATCAATGTGAAAAGGAGGGATCTCGGTGTGAGGAGATCCCATACGTGTGTGTGTGTGTGTGTGTATCTGCATGTATATTTCTAACTGACCCTGAAAAACTAAGGCTCTTTCTAACGGAACAATGGAATTCACTGTGAGTGGGGGAAATCTGCCAAAGAATAAGATAATGTTTATGCAGAACCTTTATTCAGTATTTTACCCATGTTTTGAATAAAAATCTCACTTCCTCTGAATGAGAAAACAGATATCTTCCCAGATACATAAGTCTCAGCTTTGGGTATTTATGATATGTGTGAACAGCATAAATCTCAAATGCTCAACCATTTCAAAGCTTAGTCAACAAATATTTTGAAAACTGATTTTTTAAAAAAAGTGTAAACTCTATCAAATGGTACTGAAATTTCAACAAAGGCTTTGCTTCCTATGAATGGGTTGTATTTCATGATCCTGCTTACACCAGCATTTCAGTTTTGATCTATTGCTGATTTCCAACATGCTTTGCGAAAATGCTGATTAACTTGCTTAATTGCTTCTATTACACCATAGATATTTGATTCATTCAACACTTTCTACTCCATCTCCAATGTATCAGAATGGATTTTCACATAGTTAGTACTAATTTATGGTTGTGCTTATGATGAACCAAGACCTCAGTTCTTATATAAAATGGTAGCATTACACAGCTCAGAAGTTAACAAAACCAGTAGAACATGCCTCATCTTCTTGAGATGCCAACAGAAGGCTTGTTGAGGAACAGCTACAGAATGTTATTGCAGCTGTTTGTCCCCACTATAGCCAAATAAAGTAAACGTAAGACAACTCTATCATCATGAAGTGAAACCATAGCTATCATCACCATCAAACTGCAACTTTTATGAATAGACTGACCTCCTGATGGCTATTGTAACTTGAACCTAACACTGAGGAAGGATATTGATGTGGGGTCCTGATACAAATAAGCCCATACCTTTTTGCTATTATAAGATGCCTCATTCTTACTATAGACGAGTGGTCCCCAAACTTTTTTTCCCCACCGACTACATGAAAATCATTGATGGTCTTGGTGGACTACTTAATGATTTCTTTGCTTGTTGTCGCAATTGTAATGCATTGTGCTAGATGCTGTATGATTTTTCATTGTAATTGCCTCATTATATTGTATTTTGTTGCATTACAATACATAGAATTCAAATTGTAATACAATATAAGAAATAAAAGAAGCAATAAAATATAATTAAAAGTCAATGTGAATATTTAATGTGGACTTATTATTTATTTATTTGGTATATTTGAATGCCACTTTTCATTACCAGGTGACCTTAAAGCATCTTCCAAAGCAAGAATAATACAGTATCATTAAAAAAAACCCAATCTAGAACTAATAATAAAAAACATATTTGGTGTGAACAACAAATATGAAGTGAGTTCGAAATCAATAAGCTTTCCCAAAAGCATGTGCTTGAAAGATGATGGCAACCTGTTTGAACAAGCATCAAATCCATATGATAGCCAAAGAGTTACACTTCAAAATTACAGTAATTGCAGACTTGCACGATCACGGGCTACAAAGCAATGCTGAATGTGTTATATTAGATGAAAGAGAAAAAAAGTTAGATGAACTAGAGAGAGTGCAGCGCAAAGATCTTGATAGACATGAAGAATGAACTGTGAGGTACTTGCCCAGTATGCCATCTGCTTATTTTACTATAAATAACAACAGCTTCAGAACAGAGCAGCAAAATGCTTAAAGAAAACAGAAAGGATAAGTGATGGTTGAAGCCAGAAAGCAAGAAACGTAACCTCCAATTTCAAAAAGGTTCAAGGCCATGGATCCACCAGATCACTACCATCACCCTTCATTTTATTGGCAAAGTTTGTATAAGGTCCATAACTGAATTGAATTGGCCTCTGTAGAGATTTGACAAGACATAGAAGCTTTTACTGTCCATAGTTCAGATAGGGTTACCAGAGGCGTCACTAGGCGGGTGTGGGAGATGCGGACCGCACCCGGGTGACACCATGAGAGGGGTGACACCCAGAGCCACCGTGGGGGCTCCCATCTGGCTGGCGCAGAACCCAGGAGTGCGCAAAACCTGCGCAAAGGCGCCGGGAGCCCAGACCGCAGAGGAAGCAAGGGACGTGTGAAGGGGAAGCGGTCCCAGGAGGAGGAGGAGATCTGTCAGGAGGCGGGCCAAAGGCAGGCTCCAGGCAAGTGGGTGGTCGAGCCCCTCCCCGTGGTGGGCTGGGGCTGGGGGTGGCTCGGGGGAACGTCCTTGCCGGCCTGCCACCAGCTCGGAGCCACCGATCGGGGGGTCCCGGCAGCCAGTCGGTGCGGCCATCAGGCCCCGCACTGGGTGACACCAACCCTAGTGACGTCACTGAGGGTTATCTTCAAACTTTTAACTCTTAACCAGAGATGATGTCAGTGCAGAAGAGATAAATTTCCACACCTGGAACTTTCAGCCAGCTGGGTCATTCATGCAAATTGAAAAATAGACAAACCTCAAACAAGCCAGCTAGAAGCTGCTCCTGGCAGTGTTGACAGGTAATTTTTTTCCCTAGGTAGGGCTGCAGTTTTAAACCTTGCTGTTTTCATCACAATAGGACTTGTACAACACTTATTTAGGAAACTGTGCCATTACACATGTGGAGAGTGCCACTGTCTCCTCACTAAAAATATATATAAATTCTCTGCACATCTATGGGTAGTAGGGTTGTCAGGTCAGAAGCATCCCAAACCCTAAGATTTCAGGGGCGGGGCCTAGTGATATCACGGGGGTGGGCCCTAATGATGTGATGGGGCAGGCTCTAGTGATGTCATTAGGCATCAACCACAGTTGCTTGGAGCATACCACTCAAACAAAAATAAATCTCTGAATGGAAATTAAGAAATCTTAGCTAAATGAGGGTGTTTCCAGGTCCAGCTGAAGTGACAGGATCATTCCTTCTTACCAGCTTAGACAGCCTGCGTAAGGAACATTTAATCTAGCCTGCTTGCTTCTGGCAAGAAGCGTTTAAGTGCCCTTAGGCCAGGCCAATCACCAGAAGGCCATTGTAGAAAGAAGGGAATGTAGTGTTGTGGAGATGTTAGGTGGGAGCACTCAGGAATACAGATGGATGACCCTGAAGGCTGCAATTCTGAACACACTAAGTGACTAAGCCCCATAGAACTCAACAGGACTTACTTAGTAGATAGGGTTAGGATTGTGCTGTTGGTAAGACTTGACTAGGGATTCTCTGCAAAGTTATTGATATCAAAGCAGGGTAGGCAACCCCCTGCCTTGAAATGCCCTGCGTGCCTTTTAATGTGGCTGCTCCAAACATTTTTACGGACTTGACCCTTCACTGCAGAGAGAGGTTTGAGAAATGAGTAAGAGTTAAGAAGATCCTCCACCCTTCTCTGCCTACCCTGTGGGCTGCTGTAAACTCATTTTGACAGCCAACTCAATTCCAGTGAATAATAATTGACAGAGAGAAAACACACATGGATTGGTCTACCTTCACAGGGAGTAGATTGGGAACAACAGCAATTGAAGCCACCCTTCCCAGTATGTGAATTCTATTTTACCACTATTGGGCAAGAAACAAACCATCATGCACACAACAAGGTGCATCATCAGTGAGTTTAAGAGGGTTGAGCTGAGCACATGGAAACACTGTTGTTCTATGGATGTAAAGGAATAAGGTCAGAGATAAATGAAATGCAAATAGAAAAACAAAAACAAAAGATAGTGATGATTGCCTAACCACAAGATTCCTACAAGTAAGACAATGAATTCAGCTTCCCACAATGAATCAGGTTTCCTAACCAAAACTAAAAAAATGCTGGCAGGCAGTCAGCCAAGGTCACAGAAATCCCCACACAGCACAACCTGACCCAGGGGCTGCAGCTAATGCAGAATGCTGTGGCACGACTGCTGATGATTGAGACCCTATCAGCACATAATACCTCTGCTTTGAAATCTGTACTGGTTGCCGATCTGCTACCAGGCCAAGTTCACTGTGTGCTTTCCATGTGACAGGTACCACATAGTACTTGTTCTGCTCTTGTAAGATATTGATCGTTTAGCATCTAAGCTTTGGAACTCCCTGCCTATTGACATTAGGCAGGTGCCTTCATTGTACTCTTTTTGGCACCTGCTAAAAACATTTTTGTTGAGGCAAGCCTACCTAGGCATGTAGAAGCTACTATGTTTTTATTTCATTGATAGATTTATCAAGTTTTATCCTGACATGAACCCACCTGTACACTATGCTCAACATCAAAGGTCCTCCTCTGGGTCCCTACTCCGAGGGAAGCTCAGAGGATGGCAGCAAGGGAGAGGGCCTTCTCAGTGGTGGCCCCCAAATTATGGAATGATCTTGTTGATGAGGTGAGCCTGGCGCCAACAATGTTATCTTTTTGGCACCAGGACAAGACTTTATTCTTCTCCCAGGCATTTTTTAACAGCATTAGAATAGTACATTTTTAACTTGCCTATCGGTTTTTATGGGTTTTAATTTGGTATGATTTTACATGTGTATACTTGTTTTTAATGTTTTTAATTGTTGTAAACCGCTCAGAGAGCTTTGGCTATGAGGCGGTATATAAATGCAATCAATCAATCAATCAATCATTTTATTGTTTTTAATGTTTTTAAATACCTGTCTTTAACTGTTTTTGCCAATAATTTCATTGTTTTAATTCCTTCTCTAAATCACATTGAAGTTTTTTTTACAATAAAGCAGTATATAAATGTTGTAAAAAAATACATAAATAAATTTTAGAGTCACTGTGGCCCTTGGGTCTCTTTCCTCTTTTAGGAGCAAAGGAATCTGCCCTATACAGACACAGGCCATTTGGTACCATCTAGCTCAGTAGTGATGACATGGACTAGCATTGGATCTCCAGACTTCCAAGCAATAGTCTTTTCCAGAGATTGGATTTTGGACCTTTGCGTGCAAAGCATGTGCCCTACCACTGAGCCACAGCCCTTTCCCTGTTTAAAAAAGTATCTTTTAAAATTGTTTTTTTCAATTCACTAATGAATACAGAGCATACCTAGGGCAGATCCACACCATTAATTTAAAGCATATTCAACACACATTTGAAGCACATGAATCCCACTACAGAATCATGGGGACTGTAGTTTGTTAAGGGTGGTGGTAACTATAACTGTGAGGGGGAAACTTCACTTCCCAGGATTATTTGCAGGAAGTGATGCACTTTAAATGTGAGTTGGATGTGTTTTAAATGTATTAGGTGGATCTGCATTACTTCGTAAACTTTGCCTGCATATAAATCATTTTAATTAATTTTTAAAATGGAAATTATCTACAAAGTTTACTGGGTGATTATTGGCAACTCAGCCTAATCTGCCCCTCAGAGTTAAAGCAACAGAGGGGGACCATGACCCCCCCCAGAAGAAGGGCACACTTAAAATGTAGAGGAAATAACAATGTAATAGTATACAGTAGGGCCCCACTCATATGGCAGGTTAGGTTCCAGATCCCTGCCGGAAAGCAAAAACTGCCGAAAAGCAGATCAGCTGTAGTGCGGGGGTCTGGAACCTAACCCACTGATCCAGCGGGAGTCTGATCATGCCAGAAGAGGAGAAGATCAGCTGTAGCGAGCTGCAGCTGATCTTATCCTCCTCGGCTTGAGCTGATCGCGCCAGAAGAGGAGAAGATCGGCTGTAGTGAGCTGCAGCTGATCTTTCCCTCCTTGGGTGTGATCAGCTGGAGTGCACGAGTCTGACCGCCCCCGAGGAGGATAAGATCAGCTGTAGCATGCTACAGCTGATCTTCCCCTCCTCGGCCACGATCAGCTCAAGCGGGAGTCTGATCACACCAGAAGAGGAGATTGGCTGTAGCGAGCTGCAGCTGATCTTTTCCTCCTCGGGCATGATCAGCTGGAGTGCGGGGAGCTCCAGCCCCCCTCCAGCTGATCACCCCACTGGCGCTATATTAACGGAACGCTGAAAAGCGGGGCGCCGAAATGCGGGCCCTTACTGTATAGTAGTGTGGAATCAAATACTTATTGGGACATAGTATGAAAAAATATTTACGTAAGCATGACTGTCAAAGATGTTCATTATTTACACAACCTGTAAATATATTTGTAGTGCAATCCTATGCATATTTACACAGAAGCAAGTCCCAATGTATTCAATGGGACTTACTGAAACAGGAAAGGGTGCACAGGACTGCAACCTCAAATGATAAGGAACTTCACTCACAGAACCCAAAATTCAGAATCATGCCACTTTAAGCTGTTTTATGGTTATTGGATTTTAAATAGATGTATTTCTTGCTGTAAGATGCCTTGGTTTCCAACCCTACCTCACAGGGTTGTTGGAAAGATTCCATACACACACACTGGAGATGTAAAATACATACACCCCATATAATAGTTTAGTATCAAAACCAGTTGGTCATTGCAGAACATTTTTAAAAAAATCAGTATTAGTTTCCTACAAAATAAAAGCAATGATATCTAAGTAAGCCTTGCCTAATTGCTCAAGAAATAGAGAAAGATTTACAACACAAACACAATCCTTTGCTAAGTTCACTCAAAAGTCGCATTGATTTACAGCACAATCCTAACTATGTCTACTTAAAAGTAAATACTATTGAATTCAATGGGATTTACTCCCAGTATGATTAGCATCGCAGCTTTACTCCCAGAAAAGCAAGGACAGCATTAAAGCTTCATATTGGGAAGGTTTTCAGAAGAGGCTATGAATTAGACAAAGAAACTGCCCTCTTCAATATTACTGCCCTCAAGGTGGCTTACAAAGAAAAATAAACATAGGTATAAAAATACAATCTAAAAATACAATAAACGCAATACAATTTACAAAAATTAAATTAAATAACAAATAACATAATAACAAATAAAATTACATCACAAATAACATTATCATTATCAGCACCGCCAAGAAAGAGGAGGTGGTGTTAGCGGGGGCGGGAGCTCCCGAGAGGCAGAAGGGCGACAGGCATTTGTTACAGCGAAGCTGTTTGCAGCCCAGGGGTGAAATAAGACACAGACACAATATATATTTGGGTTAAATAACGGGCCACTTTATTAACCAAATTCACTTTGTATAATGAACCTGCAGAGGGGAACATAAGTGCGGGATTCTCCTGGTGAGTCAGGCAAAGCCTGCTTGCAGCTATTGGGGCGATTCAACCCCTGCCAGGCAAGGGGCTGCCAATCTGCCAACCCCTTGCCCTGACCACACCCATAGGGTGTGTAGGAAGGCCAACCTGCGTCACCACCTGCCCCCGGTGCCCTGAAACTCCGAGTGGATGAGACATGTTGGCCCCAAAGGCGATCTGTATCCTGCCCTCAGGCCGTATAACCCGGAGCTGCAGGCCTCCGGAACTGCCAATCACCTGCAAAGGTGCCTAAAGGTGTCACCTAGCTGCCCTTCACCTTTAACCTTTCCCGCACATCCTTGCCACCAAAGAGGGGACAAACCTCAGTTTAGTCCCAGCTTACCCCACAGCTGAGCAACTCACATAACCCCCCCTGCAGGTCCCCCAAAAGGATGTCATTACCCATATCTGTCATATGGACTCCATCTGACCTATATAGTTCTAACCTACTGTGTCTTATCTCTGGATGATGTATGACTGACCCACCAGAGCCCAAAAGAGCCAGCCTGAGCTGCCTATTGACTTTCTTATGGGTCCTATTTATGCCCCTAGGGTCACCTATGCAATTCCACTGCCTACGGGGTAAAATATCAGACCACACCAAGCGCACTCCTGGCCAGCATCCTTCGATGGCCTGGAAGTCAGCACACGCCTGCTCAATAAGAGCCCTGCCTCTCAGCATCCCCAGGTCATTACCGCCCAGGTGAATGACCAAAAACTGTGGTACTTCACGAACCACTGCAGAATGGAAAAGCGTAGGAAGGAGCCCGTCCCGTCGCATCCCTCGGCGGCCCAGCCACTGCACTGTGGCCCACTGGCTCAGCCCCAGCTGTGTGCCAACACATGAGTTTGCCACCCTGCGTCCTGCCCAAAAGACCATACTATGGCCGCAAAGAAGGACGCACGCTCTTCCGTCTCCCCTCCAGTGGCCTGCCAAAACAATCAGTAGAACTTGTAAAAACAATAACAAAACTTCAAGGCTGAGTGTTTCAAATCCCTTGGAATGGCCTAACATAAGACCTATAAGCATTGGAACGCCACCTCCCCAGTGCCTGCAGTTGCTCTTGTGAAAAGCCCAGGCATGCAGCTGTAGAAGCCGCACCAATACGGAAGGAGTGAGTCCCGAATAACCGAGGGTCAAGCCCCAAATTAGCAAGGGCCATCCTAGTTAATGCCCAGAATTGGAATTTAGAAAGGGGTGTGCCATCCTGATGAACGAAAAGATATCCAGGTTGTTGGCCCCTCATGGCCACGAAAATCCGCAAGGCAGCCACTGGGCAAATGCCACTATTCAGTGTCGGAGAAAGCAAAACCACCCATCCCTTCCTACGCTGGTCAGTCTTTGACCATCGTAGTCGTAGTAGGGCCTGCTCATTCCGCCAACTGAGGTCAGATATCAACAGAGCCCGGAAGGAAGAATCAGCCTTGGACCCGGCCACCACCTCGCTGATCCGGAATGCTCAAAAGAAAAGTGTGAGTGTGGTAGCATGGAATAACCGCGCCTCAAAAGTGGAAGCGCATAGAACCTCCCACTGCAGCTGAAGTCCCTGAAGAACTTCTGGGTGAATAGGGGAGCAGGCATCTGGAGCCACGATGTGCCCCTGGGTCCAACCTTCCAACATCCTACATATGCAGAAGTCATTTGAGAAATCCTGAAATCCCCGAGACTTGGCTAAAAAGGAAAGGCCGGAAAGCTTACCTCTAATAGTCTTGACTGCAAGGCCCTTCCTCCTGCCTTCTACACAAAACTCAATGAGGTGTTCTACTGGGACTGGCCATTGGTGTACATATCCCCTTTCAGCCCTGAAAGTCAAAAGCTCCCTACCTGATCTTTGGTAGCTGGCCATAGTGCTGGGCGCAATGGATAGGCTTATTGCCTGTTCAGATTCAAGACGCCAATCTCCCATAGTTCTGGCGGTACCACGTCTGGCTGAGCCCTGGCCCACGGTGCCAGCTGTCGAAATCTCTCCATCTGGTTCCGTGAAAGAGCATCAGCAATACTATTATCAGTACCAGGGACGTGGCGTGCCAGGAACAATATATTAAATCGGAGACAGTGTAAAACAAAGGCGCGCACTAGGTGCATGACCCTGGGATTCCTCGATGACAACGAATTGATAACGTGCACCGTGGCCAAGTTATCGCACCAAAAATGGACTGTGGTATCCTGAAACCTATCCGGCTAAAGATACACTGCTGCCACTATTGGAAAGAACTCCAGGAGGGTCAAATCCTTAACTAAACCCTCTTGTACCCAGGCCTGCGGCCAGCTACCGCGGCACCATATTTCATTTAAATAACCCCGAATCCAAAAGACCCAGAAGCGTCTGAGTGCACCTGCAGTCCAGCCTCCAGGAGGTGGTCCTGCCTCCAAAAAGAAACCCCATTAAACTCCTGCAAAAATGTAGACCAGACTGTCAGGTCCACTTTGAGGGCTGCTGAAACCCTAACATGGTGACGGGGATGAGATAGTCCTGACATAGCCTCATATACCCGTCGAAGGAAGGCGCGCCCAGGTGCTACTACTCTGCAAGCAAAGTTCAATGAACCGGCTAGCTCTTGAAGAGAACGCAGGGTCGCCTTTCTGGAGGCAAGAACTTGTGCTACCTTTCTTTTTAACAAGTCTAACTTCTCCAGTGGGAGCCTGCAGCATTGGGCCAAAGTATCTATTTCAATGCCTAAAAAAGTAATAATAGGGGATGGGCCCTCAGTTTTTTCTTCCGCCAGCGGGACTCCTAGGTCTTCAGATAACCCAGCGAAGTGATCCACAAGATCCTTACAATCGCCAGTGTATGCACGGCCAGCAAACAGAAAATCATCTAAATAATGAATCATTGATTTAGAACCAGACCGCCTCCTGACAGCCCATTCCAGGAAAGAACTGAAACGCTCAAATACTGAGCAAGAAATCGAACAGCCCATGGGCAATGCTTGGTCCACATAAAATTTGTTCGCAAAAGCAAACCCTAACAATTTGAAATCCTCAGGATGGACAGGGAGGAGGTGGAATGCTGATTTTATATCACATTTCCCCATCAGGGCACCGATCCCACAGCCCCTGACCATGGTAACTGCACAGTCAAATGGGGTGTAGCGCACCGAACAGAGGTGATGTGGGATAAAATCATTTACTGACCGGCCGTGGGGATAGGAGAGATGATGGATTAGACGGAACTCACCAGGTGTTTTCTTTGGAACAATGCCCAGAGGAGAGACACGTAGGGAGGCAGTGGGTGGTAAAGGGAAGGAGTCTAAAACCCTGCCAGCCTTCCTTTCCTTGTCTATCTTCTCCTGGACTACCTGTTCCATGCCCAAGACAGACTTAAGGTTCTTGGACTGGAATGCGCGCCTAGGTCCAGTGTAAGGGATCCGAAACCCCAAAGTAAAACCTTCCAAGAGAAACTGAGCATCTTTAACTGAGGGGTAAAACTCCAACAAACGCCGTAACTCTGGCAACTTAACTGGGTTGGGGCCCTTTTCCATGAGTTGCCCCTTGAGGCCTTTGCCTCCTGGGGCCGGGGGGATCTCTATTCCCACCCCTAAAGAAACGTCTCCTGGGGCAGGCAGTGCAGGCATGTTGTCTGCCACACATAGAACACTCGTGCCTAAACCGGTATGAGCTGCGACTGCAGGAAACATGGGAGCTGAACTCCCAGCAGAGCAGGCGGGATTGAACCCCCTGGCCCGCGGTCCCATGGGCACGGGGGAATGGTGATTGCCTGGTCAGAAGGTGGCCGCTATCGGTTCTGTCACCGGGTGATGGCCTCGAATGGGACATGAACTGTAACCACAGGTCAGCCTCCTTCTTGTCCCAGGGGAGAAAAGTGTCATATGCAGCCCTCATACGAAAAGCTTCATCGTATGAAAGCCAAGCCACACCCTGGAACTCTGTGTATGCTCTATAAATGATGTCAAGATATTTAATCATGACAGAGCACTTCTGTGGCTGCTTTTGCAAGACTACCCCCAGATAAGTCAAGAAAGCAGGAAGCCAGTTGGCCCAATTACGTTCTACCCTGCGCCTTTTAGGCCTGCCCCTTCCGTGTCTTCCCCTTTTTCCTTTTCTTTCCTCACAGGCTCCCTATACAACAGGGAAAATAGATCGATGTAGTCACCTGTCCATATCCTTTCCCTGGTTGCCGGCAGCAAGTGAAACCCTAAGGGGGCAGAAGTCTCTCCAAAAGGAAGAGCTCCTTCAATAATATGCCCCAGGGGTCAGTTGAAGTCGCCATTGGGTTAACATCAGATGGAGGAGCGGGACGCAGGAAAACTGATTCCCCTGCCGCAGTTTCAATCGGTGAGGATCCCCACACCTGGTCACAAGCCTGTAGTGAGGTGGGTTGCTGGCCTTGATAGCCCACCCCTGTGGGTTCCAATACAGCCTGTCCCTCATCCACAGCCCCAACCGGTGCTGAGAAGGGCCAAGCCTGCCCTGGCCCCCAATATGGGTAACCCCATGTAGGCCTACCCCACACGGGACCTGGTCCTTGTGAGCTGGCCTTGGCACACTCACCCGAGCTATCCCCAGATCCAGCATCCCGCGACGACTGTTGAGTCGTAGCCCCTGCTTGGTAAGAATTAGTCACCACCCCAGCCAGCCTGCTGGGCCCCGCCTCGAGGGCATCCAAATGAGCTAGAATCAAATTCAAAGCATGGTTAGTGTCATCTGCAGCAGAAACCGAATGGTCACTGACTCCTGAGTTCGGCTGTTGTTGACCCTTCCCCCTACCCCGCTTAGCAAGGGGATTAGCCGGAATAGCAGCCACCTGATCAAGGGTGGCTCGCGGAGAGGAACATACCAGGGGTGTGTGGACGGTAACAGCGAGGGTCGCATTCTGCTGGTGCCTGCCCGTAAACTGTTTAGCATAGGGGTTGTGGGCCGCAGCAGCAGCCACCCGAATGGCGGTGGTTTGGTGAGAGGAAGAGGCCGTGGCGGTATGAGCATTAGATTCCATGCTGGACATCTGTGGACCCCTCCCCCTAGCCCGCTTTGCAGGGGGGATGTGAGCTGTGGCAGCAACTAAATGATCAGTGGCAGGACGCCGTGAGGGATCCCCTTCCAATGCTTCCAGGCGTGCCAGGATGGCAGCCCAAGGTGGCTCTTCATCCCCTGCACTGGCAGCCCTGGGAGGCGGCACCATGACATCCCCTCTAGGGGCGCTGCCCTTTCCCTGCAGCCCCCCTGCCCTTTTTTAGGTGGCATTATTGCGAAAGCGCTCTGCCTAGGTCCGAAGCAGCCACGCAAGGCTACCAAGCCCACCCGAGGGGGGGGAACTGACCAAGAAGCCCAGAAAGATGCCTACTCGAGGCCGGGCTATCTGTTGAACGCTCCCTAGTGGGGAGAAACAGCCGATAACCCCCCCTACTGGGTATGGGGACGGGCTGAAAGGCCCGGTAGATGGGCCTCGTGAAGGAGCAGGCAGGCCTCGTAAGAGGAAGGCCCAAGGCCGCAGCCTCTGCCTGGCTAAAGGGCCCAAAAAACTCCTTCAGAAGATCCTCCCTGCTGAAATAAGTCCTGGAGCCGCAAAAACAAAATGGCGCCCGCCACGCCGCGATTGCGCCATCTAGAATGGCGCCCGTCGATCCGCAGCCTGATGCTCTCCAACGAAGCTCAGGCTGCTGAAGAAGAGAAGAGGTGGCTGAGGGGCCGGCGCGAGCTTAAATAGGCTCGGCCGCCCGTCATCCGCGGTGCACCTTGATGGCGTCACGCCAGTCCTGGCGCGCCTACCCTTCCTTAACATGGCGGCTAGGGCTTCAGTCCCGGGCCGCAAATCTCACCCCGTGACGGTAAGTACCTTGCGGAGCGGGAGTTTCTGTTTCAATGTTGTATTCCTCTCCATGTCCTCGGGGTTGCTCAGCTGCTGCTCCCCGGGCTTCTGCTGCTGGTGATGGTTTATGTTGGGGGGTGGCTGCAGGAGCTTGGCCCGGGGACCTGGGTTTTGCCTGGAGCAGGAGGAGAAGGACGCGGCAGCGGCTGTTGTTGAGCAGGAGGCCCCGCGCCAGGCTGTTGTTGGGAGGAGACACTGGGCTGTTGTTGAGCAGGAGGCCCTGCGCTGAGAAGCGGTTCTGGGTCTGATGGCAGAGGAGAAAAAAGGCTTGCTTGAACTTTATTTTTTTAAAAAACTAGATCTGAAACGAGCTTGGGATGGTAGCGATTTTGTGAGATCAGATGGCACGGTAGTCAGAGCTGTTGTTCACTCTTCTTTATCTTGGACAATTATTACACCCCATTGTCCACAACTGGAAATAAGATTATTATAAGATTAACATAAGATTATCTTAATGTTGGGGGTAATATATATATTTCTTTCTAACTTGTGAATCAGCTTTTTCATTAACTTTGCAAGAATAGTCCTCATAGAATGTACCTCAGTTCACTGCTACCAGTTGCATCTTTCCCCTACTTTTGTGTAGTCACCAACTGAATGATCTTTGTAAAAGTTCACAGAAGCTCAGTCACTAAGATGATGTTCTGAAGCTTTATTATTCCTTCTGGAAACTGAAGTTTTCCACTTAGTTTTATACATGCATGTAGTGCCTGGGAACTATTGCCAATTGGTCTCCTTAGTAAATAAATTATTGTGATTATTGACTTGCAAGTGAGAAATGCTGGCTGAATGTTTATTGATGGAATATTCATGGTAGGTGGCAATTTTAGCAGAGATTGTGTCTGAAATACAAATATGAGCATTAGCATCCCTTACTCACTTCTGTCAGAGATCTCTGTCACAAACGAGCCTGGATTTAAGTGAAACTTTGAAGCTTCTAAAGAGGGTGGAAGATGACAATTTTCTTACAGAAAGGAAGGACATTAATACGTTCATTGACTCCCCCCTCCCCGAGAATTGGTTTGTTGCAGCAAGATCTCCCTAAATAATAATTATTCTGGTTCTTCTTATGTAGATGGCAGGGAGGGAGGATAAAATGCATGGCCATTGTGTGGGTGTGGATGTTATTTTTCAATTTTCTGCACAAACAGAATGTGCATACAGCAAACTGGTTCTGTGCATTAGTCTGCCACAAACCGAAACTCTGGTGTGTCTGTAATGAGTATTGGGGATTTTCTCACTGAAACTGTGAGGGTTATTTGTATTCACTGCAGACTGATGGGCATGATGCCTATGTATACTTCATGAATGTGGGATGTAACAACGGATGGATTGAATACAGCGCTCTCTTACAATCTTGTGAAATTGCAGTGAGTGCCTTATGCCCTATACCAGCCTTCCTGAACCTCATGCCCTTGTAGCCTACAGCTGTCATAGCCCTTATACTGGCCACACTGGGTGCAGCTGGTGGGAATTGAAGTCCAAATAATGTGGAGGCCATCAGGTTAGGGAAAGCCCACTTTATAGCAATAATCTGTAGTGTAAATCTCTTTTGAGAGCCAAAGAGTTATTATCAGTTTGTTCTTATTGCCTTTTGGGAGAAAACACTCCCTTAAGTATGTATGAACAGATTGTAGACTATCTAAAACCTTTCTAAACTTCATTTTGTATGCCGTTCCAGAATTTCAAGTCATTCTCCTCGGGGTTTGATAAGGATTGTCAGAGTGCCAAGAGAACTTTGGCCAAATTCTCTAAGCGACACCTTAAACTGAAAACAGAAGTAGGTACCCAACAACTTATCGGATTTAGATCATTTTATGAACTCCTCATATGCTCAAAACATGAATACAACAGAACTCACTGGGAGGCCTTGGGCCAAGCTGCTATAGAAAATAGCTAGCTTAAGTTCTGGGATGTTGTTGCACATGGTCTGGCTGAGGCAAGAGGGTTTATTGATGCTCAGATTCCAGTCGATGACTGACCAATTATTTTACTACATTATATAACTCCTTATCAGCTTCCTCCCCTTTTGTAGATCATAGAGCTCCCCCTGATCGAGACCCAGTAACCCCTTATACAGTTAAATCTTTGATTGATTTGATTAAGCTCAATAAGGCCCCGGGTGAAGATTTTTTGCTACCAGAACTTTTTAAATCATTTCCTAATTGGTGAGCTCCTGTTCTTGCTAAATTGTTTACTGAGATTAATTTGGTCTAATTCCTCCAGGTTGGAAACTATCTGTAGTTTATCCTGTTTTAAAAAAGGGTAACCCTTCTCTTTCCCAGAATTACAGACCGATTACTCTGCTGGACATCTGTTCTAAAATATATGCTTCCTTTTTACGTAAGCTACAGGAGTGGGTCTCTTCCAATTTTATTTTGTGTGAAGAGCAAGCTGGCTTTAGGAACTCTTACTCCACCATTGATCATTGCTATACCTTGTTGCATCTTATTGAGAAAACATCTTTCGAGTTCAAGACTCTATGCAGTGTTTGTTCACCTCTCATCAGCTTTTGACTCAATTGATGGAAATCGCTTGTGGACCAAACTGCATGCTCTTGATATAGATCCTAGGCTGTTGATACTGCTTCAAAGTTTGCATCTAGATACTAATCAGAGTTGGCAGGACTGGTCTCTTATCTGACCCTATCCCAATTATCTGAAACAGGGATGTGTTCTGGCCCCTGTCCTTTTTAGTCTTTATATAAATGATCTGGTGAAATTGCTTGGGAATTTGGATGCATGTCTTCCAGCTATAGGGAATAGGAAGGTCACTATTCTCTTATATGCAGATGGCATGGTTATATTATCTTTGACAAGGGGTGGCCTGAACAAGCAGATGGATTTGTTGGCTAAATATTGTCAGCAGAAACAGCTCAGTATCAATTTCTCAACAACTAAAGTGGTTGTATTCGGTAAGAGATCACCTATATTCAATTGGTCAATTTTTAATAATCCTATCCAACAGACTAAATCATTTTGCTATTTAGGAGTCCATTTTGCACCAAACTCCTTTTGGAAGGTTCATCTGGACACTATTGTTGCTAAAGCAAGATGTCTTACTGGAGCTATTTTGACATTCCTTTATACTAAGGGTGGGAAACTGGTTGTTCCAGACCTTAAAAATTTTTTTGGCGAAGGCTGTCCCTTTCATATTATATGGTGTAGAGCTTTGGGGCCTTAGCCACTCATGAGTTGGAGAAAGTTCAAAGCTCTTTTTTAAAGAAAGTTTTGGGCTTACCTGTTGGTACTCTTGCTGTGCATGTTCGTGCAGAAGTGGGCTGGCCTCTATTCAGGCCAGAATACAGGTTCAACTCCTAAATTTTTGCAACAGAATATTAGCTTTGCTACCGTCCCCCCTGGTCTCCATAGCTTATGGCTCACCCTTGAATGCCCAAAAGCAAGTTGCTGCTTTACATACACTTGTTAGAGAATTTGATAGTGAGTTGTCTGAGATTCACTTACTGTCTAAACTGCAGTTAAAGCTGTTTGTGTACAGAAGAGCTTCTTTAACTGATAAACTAACTATCCATTCTTTGAGATTTTCCAGGCTGTACCCATGCTTTAAAACAGATCACCAGAAAGGTAATTATTCAGAGGTAATTACTTTAGCTCCATGCAGAATCACTTTTACTGAGTTAAGGTTTAATGTCATACTTTCCGCTTTTCTCGATGATCGCTATAAAAAAACTTCCCTTAGAACACCAGTTTTGTGTGTGTTGTAAAACAGCTATGGAGGATGTCATTCATTATGTTACCCAGTGTCCTTTATATAAAGATCCTCATGAGAAATATTTCTCTGAGTTTAGCTGTAGGAAAAATTTTGTTTCACCAAGCAAGTTTGTGTGGGTTTTTTTTGCTATCAGTCAAGGAAAATTATATCTCAATGCATGTTTCCTTAGTTGCCCTGGCAGCTAGGAATTTAAGAGCTAAATTTGTGTCTCAGCTTTGAATGATCTATGTTTGTAATGGCATATTGCTAAACAAATAAAATGATCATGACTGACTGACTGTAGTGTAAATCAGGGGCAGCCAACTTTTCCAGCCCAGCTGACTGTATTGTCCTTGTCCATGATGCTCAGAGACCAGACACCACCAGCCAGTTTATCACCACTTCTACTCTCCTTGGTCAGGGAATATCAGCTCCATTGGCTTAATAATCCAGCACCCACTTCGGTCTTCCCTTCTAGCTCTCCAACAACTAGGGTTGCCAGGTTCTTGGCCTGAGACTGATCCTGTATCTTTAGGAGAAGAGAAAGTCAGCCAAGTGCAGGTGTTCCTGCAACGTTGTAATGAGACAAACCACAAGGTGGAATTCTTTCTTCCCCCTGCACAACTTTTAAAGACACAGAAGACCTCTTGGAGGCTGGGCCTGGCAACCAAGAGGTCTTCTGTATCTTTAAAAGTTGTGTAGGGGGAAAGGAGAATTCCACCTTGTGGTTTGTCTCATTACAACGTTGCAGGAACACCTGCACTTGGCTGACTTTCTCTTCTCCTAAAGATACAGGATCAGTCTCAGGCCAAGAACCTGGCAACCCTACCAACAACCTTCCCATTTATTGGACTAAACTGTTTCTGGGGCTCAGTTGGCAAGTGACACAGTCCAAGCTCAATGCAGTGAGCAGGTAAACCAGGCATTATTTCTGAGCTAAACCACTTTGCAGTCCTCCTAATACTGAAGAATGGTACACCACAGGGGCCTTTGTGGTAACATGCGGGCTTCTGGGGTATTTATCACTTCAGCACTAGAAAGTCCTGGTCATTCCAGTGGAAAAGTGAGCCTAGGAGCACTTCCAGACTGCAAACCTGATTTTACAGGGGGGTACTACCCACCCCAAAACCAGCCGAACCTTTGTTCAAGAGTCAGTCTCTCTTTTAGCTGTGATTAGCTAAATTGTATTGCAGTGACATGGCATTAATTGTGTAATCCCTGATTGGCTGGGACCGCCTATGTGACTGATTCAGAAAAATTGCCCTCATGTTCCTTTATTTGCTCCCACTGATGTCATTACATATTTATATTTGATTAGCTACATAGCATCATGATCCCCTTCAGAGCATTATCCCTGTCTGCTTGGAACTGTCAATGTGATTAATCCAAGAAGAAGAAAGAGATCATAACCAGAAGTGGGAAAATGACACTGAGCAGCAGAGAGGGGAAACAATGGCATTGAGCAGGATTAAAAAGAAGAAAAAGAAATTGTGAGACTGGGGGGCAGAGCGGGGGTGGGGAAAGGAGTGCTGCAGTGCTTTTAAAGAGACAGGGAATCTTTCTCAGTGAAGATCTGACAAATTTACCCCCTAGTTCGTTGCATACTTAACAGATGGTGTGAAGGCCCACAGTGGATAGCCTCAGGCCAAAGGCTTCCTACCAGCCCAGCCCCGAAGGCCCCAACCCAATTCTGTAAGGTTCAGGGCAGCATCTCAGTCAGTCAAGCCAAGAGATGGGTGGGGCTGGGAGCAGCTGCTAATTTCTGGGGCTGATGAAGGTCTCCTGGAGGTGCTGAGCATAAATAGCCTAGAGCTGGGGTGGCTACTCCGTGGCTCTCCAGATGCTGCTGGACTACAGCTCCCATCATCCCTGACCATGAGCTGTGTTTGCTGAGACTGGTGGGAGCTGTAGTTCAGCAGCATCTGGAGAGCCACGGAGTGGCCACCCCTGGCCTAGAGCTAGTAGTTGGGGAATGGGGTTTTGTAGAGAAGGAGTGGAGATGTGAGGAACTGTTAGCCTAGATCAGCCTTTCCCAACCAGTGTGCCTCCAGATGTTGTTGGACCACAACTCCCATCTT
This sequence comes from Rhineura floridana, assembly GCF_030035675.1. Taxonomy (NCBI): domain Eukaryota; kingdom Metazoa; phylum Chordata; class Lepidosauria; order Squamata; family Rhineuridae; genus Rhineura; species Rhineura floridana. The sequence goes on from NC_084489.1 coordinate 18,597,280, forward strand.
CCTGACCATTGGCAATGCTGGCTGAGGCTGATGGGAGTTGTGGTCCAACAACATCTGGAGGCACTCTAGTTGGGAAAGGCTGGCCTAGATAGTGACTTGAGTGGCTTTCTCTGCTAACTGGGAGGTACAAGGGGCTTGGAGAACAGACTTTCCCTGCTACCCAAACCCTCTGAGACAAGGATACTGTGGGGCTGGCCCACTGGGGTAACCCTAGAATATCCTGCAAAGGGGCTTAGCCAGAGGGTGTCTGGACCTATGTCTTCCCAAGCCCCATAACCTTGAAAAAGAGGCTATAGTTTTCAGTCCTTTTTTTGAGTAAAAGTCACTGGGGTTCAGGTGGGGGAACTCCATTAGACGGTAATCCAACAGAATCAAGATAAAGTTCAGAGAATTACAAGTCTCCTTAGTTATATCACTGAGGATCAAATAAGCTATATCTCTGGCTATACAGAAAAAAATGAGAGCTCAATTTCAAACTCAAAAGATATTAAATAATATTGAAGGGAGAAGGTTTTTTATTTTTTAAAAAAGTGAAGGTAATTTGAGCAGAGGCATTCCTTTTCATTCAGATATGCCCTAGTGCAGAAGCTCTTCTTTTGAAGTAATTTAAAGTTAAAATTAGCAGTGACATACAACTTTGTCTTTAATGTTAAAGCTTCTAAAATAAAAAGACACCTAGATAGACAGGGGAAATAATGGTATAACCATAGAAGGACCCATTATCTGAAGGAATAATAAGGTATTGGATTCTGACAGAACAAAATGAAGGATGAAACCAGTCAAAATTGTATTTTATAAGACTTTAGGTAGGAATGACTTTTTTTTTGCTGTTTTGCAGCCCCCCCCCCAAAAAGAACACAATGAAGGAAGCACAAATACCTATGGACATAATCCTGTGCTCATGACCCACCAGCTGAGGGGCTATGGCACTTACAGGAATTCTACCCCCTTGCCAATGCTAGTAGAACACTAGATATGCTGCCACCACGACAGATTCACAGGTGCTGCCATTGTGGTGTGGCAAACCCTGCCACCTCTCTGACAGTCATGTTGTTGCCCCTTACTGGGCAGTGTAGCAGAGGTTGGGGCTGTGTGGTCATGATGACGGGGGTCTTGTATTGGCTCCTCCAGTGTGTTTGCCCATGCAGCCCTGATGTTGTCATTGCCCTACCCCACTACCCCACTGTTCCAGTAAGTCGCAGCACTGCTACTGTCAGGAGGGTGGTGGTATGGCAGCACCCCACCACACTGGCTGTTCCTGGGTGGAATGCCTCATATATACCAGTAGACAGTGGAGGCTGGTTGGGGCTACTGGGGCACAGCCCTCCTAATGAGCATGCCAAGCAATTTTTAAAATATTGCCCCCAAATCTAAAAGTCACACACTTTTTCTTGTTCCAAACACATTTTAAACTTCTTGAACTGAGAGAAGCTCTATAAACATTTCTGTCAATCGACTGTTCTCTGGCCAATCAGCTCTCTGCACCACAGCCAATCCTAATCCAAAAGTGTAGCTATGAGAAAGAAGTCCCTCCCCTTGGTCTGCCTGCTTGTCAGCCCTCATAGGAAGGCTTCTATTGCATCTGTTGTTATGAGGCCTGTCTAATACAGCCACTACAGTAGGGCCCCTCTTCTCGGCACCCTGCTTTTAGGTGTTCCGCTAATACAGTACCAGAGGGGTGATCAGCTGGGGGGGGACTGGAGCTTCCTGTGCTCCAGCTGATCTTGCCAGAGGAGGGGATGATCAGCTGTAGAGTGCTACAGCTGATCTCCTCCTCTTCTGGTGCAATCAGACTCCTGCACTCCAGCTGATCGCGCAGGAGGAGGGGAAGATCAGACTCCGGCGCTGGAGCTGATTGTGCTGGAAGAGGGGAAGATCAGCTGTAGAGTGCTACAGCTGATCTTCTCCTCCTCTGGCACGATCAGCTGGTTAGTTTCTAGACCCCCGTGCTACAGCTGATCCGCTTTTCGGCGGTTTTCGCTTTTCCGAGGGGTCTGGAACCTAATCTGCCGTATGAGTGGGGCCCTACTGTATAGCAAATTAGGGAAGAGTCTAGGCTGCTTCAAGAATAGCCCAATTTGGTAGTCTTAGCATATATCAGAATCATACATTGGTTCTGAGCATGCTCAGCAATATACAGACATATCAGTGAGAGAAGTGGTGGTAAACTACACTAAAAACATGTTGGTTTCTGGACTGTATTTATTGTAGGGGGTTGGGAAGGGAGAGGAGATTCTTGGTGACAAACTGCCCCTAAAAATATTTGGCTGGCATCATAAGGTTGTGTGTGTGTGAGAATCTGGTTTCTTCATTGGTTGGACTGGGCCTTTTTATTGTCAGGGTGGGGGGGAAGATGAGATTCTTGGTGGCAAACTGCCCCCCCAAATGTTTGGCTGGCATTGAGTGTATGTGTTATAGAATCTGGTTTCTTCATAGGGTGGAGCTAGGGTGGACCTTTTTTATTGTCAGGGTGGGAGGGAGAGGAGATTCTAGGTGATGAACTGCTCCAAAAATGGACCGGACTGGACCTTTTTATTTACTTACTTTAAATAAATAAAATGAATATATCTGAAAATGTGATATGAGCTTATATAAAGTATAATAAGCAAGATTTTATTATAATTGTTTTAATTAAAACAAAAAGCTTAGGAGTCCTTTGAAGCAGACCCTGTGTTTAATTTCTTTCTGAACCCAGGACTGTGTCTTTAATGATGGGGGCTGGGGAGAAGAGAGCAGAAGAGTAGCTGATAACACAGATTCCCTGCCATTGGTAATCCAATTAGTGGGGCATGTGTGGGGCTATTGCACACATCCTGCTCCAATTTCACTGAGTGGGGAGGTGGAACCTGTGTAAATGTAGTCGATCAAAAGGAGAAGGAATACTGAGGTAAGTAAATCCCTGTTTTTATAACAACCAAAAGACTTAAATATACTTTATGAATGTTTGAGTCCCCGCACCAATGGAATACTGGAGGAACTTGTGGAACATCCTGCTACAGTATTTAGAACTAATCATATGGTGTGAAAGACTCCTTTTTTCCTAACATTTTGGCTTCTTTTTTTTTCTACCTGCTATATCTCTTTCTCTGAGCAATAGGAACTTACAGTTCACAGGATTGGTTTTATTTTTTAAAAAAGAAACTCTGGAGATCTTTAGGCAATAACTACTATCCGTGATACTTACGTACACTGCTCTAGGTCAGTGAGGTTCTTTCTGCATATCAGGGAATAAGCCAGGCATAGCTTAAATAAAACATAATCCTGAACATAATATTTGCTATCTTCTCCATAGAAGTGACGCATAGTCTCACATATGTAATTTTTAACTATACCAAAGAGGAGGCATGATTTAGCCGTTGTAACTCAATAAACCTATAATTTTTACTTGAAGTAAGCCCCACTGTGTTTATTTAAGTGGATGTTGAACTGAATCCTGGCCTTCCAGGTCCTAGTCCAGCACTCTAGCCATTACATTTATACAGTTACAGATGCTCATTTTAATAATGTTTTAATTTCTTAAAAATTATTAAATTGGCCAAATATCTGTTTTCTTTTTACTCTTCACTTGAGTTCTTTGTATGGTTTAGGATTGGCTTTGGGGGAAAGCAGTACTCTTGTGCCTTTAACAGCTGTGTGGCAGGCAGAAATTATTTTGAACTAAAAGTGCATTTGGATGAACTTGAACTGAACTACTTTTTCCTTTCTTAAAATGATTTTTCTGAGTACTGCTGGTTACCTCTTCATCTTATTCAGAAGTAAGTGTAAACCCCACGGTATTCTGTAGGGTTTACTTATGAGAGCAAACACAGAATTAAAGCCTTTTGTATATGCCTACTAAATGTGAGTTTGCAGCAGCTTACTCACTTTGTGTGTGTGTGTGTTTTAAACAGGAGGATTGAGAAAGCATTACTGAATGAGCAGAGATCTAGTTTTCTGTTCACTGCTGAGGAGATATGACTTAACTGTGTGTGTCTTCATGAGAGCAAGCATAGGACTACAGCTCTGTTAGGTGCTAAGTATTACTAAAACTACAATGTTTAAGTGTCCATATTTCTTTGCAAAGGAGGAGGGTAGAGAAAGAACCAGAACAGATGGCCACACAACTTTTCTCCCAACAGAGAAGCACCTGTGACAGGTGGAATCCCTTTTGAACCAAAGTAAGACATTTTGCAGTTGAATTAGATACTATAAGCAAAATTGGAATGCTAAGTACCCACCATATGTTTGCAAGGAGAAGGATGGGGAGAAAACCAAAACTTGGCCACACCCCCATAGCAGCCCAACCAGGTTGAGTGGCACCAACTGCCCTGCCAGCAAAATGGCTGAAATGGGATACTTGTGGCTGGGTCTTGGGCAATACAGGGAAGGAGCCCACTTAGACTGTATCACATCAAACTGTGGCCAAGCCCCAGCTGATAGAGTGACTTCATTCAAACCACAGACTGAGCACAAAGAAAGTGGGAGACAGGGAATACCTGCCCCTATGTTGGCTACCTACCTGCCCGTGTTGGGACATAGGATATGCTTTAATTCAGCACCCAATCATAGCACACCACCATCTGTATATAAAACCAAATGATAGGGCGCATGATGTGGGGGGCTCTATCTTTGTCCCCCATGTCATGCACACTTGAAGCTCACAAGGGGGAGCTTTGGTGGGAGAAACAGTATTTTATTTATTTATTTATTTATTTATTTATTTATTATTTCAATTTATATACCGCCCTTAGCAGAATAGCTCTCAGGGCGGTGAACAAACAAGGTAAAATACAATATATCATAGTAAAAAATCACAAAAACATGTACAAACAAACAACAGAAAGCACAACAAAAACGAAATACAACACAAATTAAGAAGGATACATATTAAAAGTAGAAAGATTAAGAAAATTAAAAGATTAAAATGCCTGGGAGCATAAAAAGGTCTTTACCTGGCGCCGGAAAGATAGAAGTGTAGGCGCCAGGCGTACCTCTTCGGGGAGGCTGTTCCACAACTCAGGGGCCACCACAGAAAAGGCCCTAGATCTAGTAACCACCCTCCGGGCTTCCCGATGAGTTGGTACCCGGAGGAGGGCCTTAGATTCTGAATGAAGTGAACGGGTAGGTTCATAGCGAGAGAGGCGTTCCACAAGGTATTGAGGTCCCATGCCGTGTAAGGCTTTATAGGTCAAAACCAGCACCTTGAATCTCGCCCGGAAGCAAATAGGGAGCCAGTGCAGACGCGCCAGAATAGGTGTTATATGCGAAGACCGACTGGTCCTCGTCAATAGTCTGGCAGCCGCGTTCTGCACCAGCTGAAGCTTCCAAACTGTCTTCAAGGGCAGCCCTACGTAGAGCGCATTACAGTAATCCAATCTTGAAGTTACCAGAGCATAAACAACAGAGGCGAGGTTGTCCCTGTCCAGATAGGGGCGTAGTTGGGCTACCAGACGAAGATGGTAAAATGCATTCCGTGCCACCGAGGCCACTTGGGCCTCGAGAGACAAGGAAGAATCGAAAAGAACCCCCAAACTACGTACCTGTTCTTTCAGGGGGAGTGTAACCCCATCCAGAACAGGGTGAACATCCACCATCTGAGCAGGGAAGGCGTTCACCAGCAGTGTCTCAGTCTTGTCTGGATTGAGTCTCAGTTTATTAGCTCTCATCCAGTCCATTATCGCGGTCAGGCAACGGTTCAGCACATCAACAGACTCACCTAAAGAAGATGAAAAGGAGAAATAGAGCTGCGTGTCATCAGCATATTGATGGCAACGCACTCCAAAACTCAAAGGGAGCATTTTGTTCAAAAGAGCCTGGCATCACAAGACCCATGGGAGTTTAAGCACATCACATTGCTAACACTTTTCTTCCTAGAACTCTAATACGTATCTCACCTGGGGAGTTCCAGCACAAATACTCAACATCCCACTTCAATACCAACAACTGGGGGCCTGCCAGGACAGAGCACCCCACACAGGTTAGGGAAGGGAAAACACATACTGTGAAGGATTCCTGTGACTGTCTCCTCCCATTTTCCTACATGTGAATATCATGTCTTATCTGAATGATACTGATCTATTGCTCTTCCCCATCTCCCAACAGTGGCTTCCACACACAGAGGAGGCACTCATACACACACACACCCTAAACTCTCTGTTGGCAAAAGTCAGGTACTCCACTTCAGCTACGGTCACTGCTAGCCATAAGAACATAAGAAGAGCCTGCTGGATCAGGCCAGTGGCCCATCTAGTCCAGCATCCTCTTCACAGCAGCCAATCGGATGCCTGTGGGAAACCCAGAAGCAGGACCTAAGCATAAGAGGACTCTCCTCTCTTGTGGTTCCCAGCAACTGGCATTCAGAAGCATACTGTCTCTGACTGTGGAGGCAGAGCATAGACATCCCCTTCCATGTTAGAGCAATGCACTGGATGCAGGGAGCAACAAAGCAAAAGTGCTTGTTCCACCACCTTGGGTGGCCATAAAAGAGGATTAGACAAATTCATGGAAGATAAGGCTATCAAAGGCTAGTAGGTATCATGGCTACTCCACTGTCGGTGCATCCTTCGGTTCATTGAGGAGGGAGGCTGATGTATGAGCACTAGCTAAGCACCTCAGTGTCACACTCAGAGTGCTCTCACACACCCTTGCAGGCACCTACTGTGTATCCAGGTTCAGGGACTATGAGTTCCAGCTGCTGAATATTGCTTGTGCTCTTTCCCTCTCCCTTTGCTCTCCACAGGCTGGTTTGACGTTATCACATGATATGGTTTATTACGGTCATAGACCCATATAGGTATTGGATAAAATACAAAGAGAAGCATTATACAAAGGTAAAATGAATAAAAGTATAAAACAAGGAAAGATTGGTTAGTTAATAAGCATGGAAGTAAAACATAGGGATGAGAAACTCTCAATAGAGTGTCAAACTTGTTTTTGACGCTTATATTGAGCAACATAGACAAATTTGGCCACCATCTCGGTTTGGGATCTGTTGGAACCACTCAGGAGGTAGATTATCAAACGTTCAGGGGGTAGATTGGGAAATTTCATTATAAGGGGAGTGATGTATTGATATCGTTCCTGTTGATAAAAGGGACAGGCAAACAAGACATGGGCGAGGGTTTCCAGAGCTTTCGTTTTACACGGGCAAAAACGTTGATCGTGAGGGATACCGTGGTATCTACCATCCATTAGTGCCGAGGTCAGACAATTAAATCTGGCTTTTGAGAAGGCGTGTCGGAGTTTGGGTGTTGTTAGGTGTTCAAGATATAAAGGATATTTAGACGGATTTAAAGGCAGTTTGTAGTGTAGGGGAGAGCAAGTTTTGAGGGCTGCAGTAGTAGAGATTTGTCGGTCTAAATCTTTGAGTCTGGTTCGAATGGAGTGACTGGCTGACTTAGAATCTAATAGGGTTAATTGTTCTAAGGAGAAGCCTAATCGGGGGAGTTTGTCATGGTAGGATTTCATCCATGAGGAGAGATAAGGGTCTTCCCAAAGGGAAGTTAGGTACCCGGGGGGACAGTTATAGGAAAGTTTAATCCAATAGTTAAAGGCATTTGTCCAAGCTTGGCATTCAGTCGATGGTACACATGCTTCCAGTCTAAGGGCTGCATTCGGGACAGATCTTGGCAACCCAAAGATTTGTCTAAGAAAAATTGATAGAACAGCCTCTATGTGGGGTTTGTAAGCCAAGATCCATAGAGGGGCACCAAACAGTAATTGAGGGATAATCTTGGATTGAAAGACTTGTATTGGTGCAGGGATGTAGTGCCCACCTTTGATGTAAAAATAACGTAAGATGTTCTTGGATGTGGTACGAGAGGTGCACACCGCCCCATGTATATGTGGGGCCCAGGAGAGGGTAGAATGGAAGAGAATGCCTAAATATTTATAGGAGGAGACTTGAGCAATTTCTTGCCCACTAATTGTCCAATGAGAAAGTTTACAACTCTTGGAAAAAGCTACAATTTTAGTTTTGTTATAATTGATAGTTAAGTGGTTTTCCAAACAATAGGACATGAACACTCTCAACAATCGTTTGAGGCCTACTTTGGAGTAGGATAGAAGGGCTGCGTCATCCGCGTAAAGCAGGACAGGGCATCTGTGCAGACCGATTTTGGGTGAGTGAAAATCTGGAGAAAGACAGTTGGATCTTAGATCGTTCAGGAATAAATTAAAGAGAAAGGGAGCCAGTACACAGCCTTGCCTAACCCCTTTCGTTGTGAGGATTGTATTGGTCAGGTCCCCGTTTCGGCCACAGCGGACCCTAAGGGAAGTGTTCAGATGTAGGTTGTAGATAAGGAGTAATAGTCTTTTGTCTATTGTGGTATTTGCCATTTTTGACCATAGGAATTCCCTGGAGATGGAATCAAAGGCAGATTTTAGATCTACAAAGGCTGTGTATAATCCGCTTCCCACCTGATTCCTGTATTTTTCTGCTAGGTGATATAAAACGATGCAGTGATCTAAGACAGAGCGTCCGCGCCTAAATCCTGTTTGTTCCCATCCTAGAATGTTCTCATCCTCAATCCAGGATGAGAGTTTGTTTTTCAAGTAGCTGGCGTATAATTTCCCTGTTACTGAAAGGAGACTAATTGGGCGATAGTTATTTGGGTCGTCTCTGGGGCCTTTTTTATGGATAGGAATGATTATGGCTTCCCTCCAAGCTTGGGGAATTAAGCCAGTGTTGTTGATAAGGGTAAATAGATTGGCCAAAATAGGGGCCCACCATTCATAGTGGTTCTTCAATAACTCAGGGGGTATATTGTCGATACCTGGTGCCTTGGGAGATTTTAATTTAAGAATTAAATCAGCTATTTCTTCCTGAGAAACAGGGGGCCATAATGGTGTGTTAGAGAGGTCAAAGGTGAAGGGGTAATATGAAGAAGAGTGAAAAGTATCTTGTTGGATAACAGTATAATAATGTTCCCATATGTGGGCAGGGATGTTACATGGCGCAGAATAGGAAGGTCTCGTTATGCCCGAAATAATAGACCAGAAACCTTTAGAGTTTTTGTATTTGGAGGCCAGCACTAGGGATTTCCAGCCCTCCAATTGTGCTTGTTGTTTTTTGGTGGCTAGAACCGTCTTATATTTCTTTTTTGCTGTATAGTATTCCGGGGGGAGGTTGCTGCTATTACATTGTCGGTAGCATATGTATACCTGATTTAATTCCTTTTTGGCGGTTCTGCACTCTTGATCAAACCAGATAGGCAAGCCAGCTCTGGGGTTTGCCCTGTTGTTATTCGAATTGGGAACTAATATCAGATTTAGAGACTCTATCAAGGATTCATAAATGTTTAGGGCTGTTGGGGTATTTGAGGTGTTTCTTAAGCGCTGCTGGATAAGTTTAGCAGAAGGTGAAGCGATAAATGCAGCTATCTTAGGAGCTATTAGTGGGGACCAATTTTGTCTTTTGTATGTGTGTTGGGCTGTATTGGATCCCGGTTGATGTTTCATCGATAATCTGGTTCTCTCATTTAGCTGGATTGAAAAAGTTAGCAGGAGGTGATCGCTGTCCAGTCTCGTGCCCACAGAAAAGTTAACAATAGCATACAATAGATGGTGGGGGATGATAGCATAATCTATGACACTGCCACCTCTGCTGGATATGAAGGTATATTCAGCACATGCATCCCATGGTTTTAGACCGTTAAGAATGTTAAGACTACGATTTCCTATTAGGCGTGTTAAGCATATGCCCGGGTAGTTTACCTTGTGATCTTTAGAAGCCCTGTCAGGTAAGTGGGCATATTGATCATTATCCTCCCCACCCCACAATTTCGAGGCCATAAGGGTGTCATTATTAGGGCCCATTCTAGCATTGAAATCACCCATTATGATTAGGAAGGCTTTAGGATGACTTGCCTCCAACTTTATTATATAAGCCTCTAATTCGTCCCATTTTTTATCCACTTCAGCCCTTGAGGTTAGTGGAGGCATATAAACGTTGATTAGTAACAATTCTAAAGTATGCAGGGACAACAGAAGAGACACAGCAATGTTCGTACATGGGGAGATATTGTACAGGTGTGCAGTCAAGGCGGTAGATATTAAGATTGCCAAGCCGCCTTTGGCTCTGCCTTTACTGTCCCCATCAGGGGTATTAGCTGGAAGATCAACAGTATAGTAGCCGTCAATGAGTAAAGTATGTGTGTACCATGTCTCCTGTAAAAATATTATGTCATAATGCTGTAGATAGACTAGTAGTTCAGAATTGTTAAGCTTGTTATCACATGTAGTGTTTCTTGTTGCTAGGGAATCCCTTTCCCACCCCCTAGTAGGATCTGGCTTCAGGTGGCCTGAGGAAGGGATTATGAGAGAGAGAGAGAGGTTTAGGGGTAGTGGCCCCTTCACTCTCTGCTCACTCAGCTTCCTTGGACTGTGAGGGGGCAGAGCTCTCAAGAGATGAGTGGAATGAGTGCCAGTACCAGGGTGTATGAAGTAGCCAGTTGGGGCTGGGGTGGAGGAGGGAGAGGTGAGGAATGTTTGGTTTAAATGAATTAGGAACAATATGTAGTCCTATTTCTTAGCAAAGTATAAATGCAACAGTGGATTTGAGAAAAACCCACACTTTCTCTCAGACATACTAGTTAATCAAATAAATCAACAGAGACAATCTACTTAGGTAAAAAGAATAAAATATTGACTGATGACCTTCATATTTTTAAGAAAAACATAGGTTCTAGTTTAGACAGAAATAATCTGTGGTCTCAGTCCATTTTCAGTCATTGGTGAGGATGCTCCTGGAAGGAGGGTCTGCCTGCTCCCTCTGCTAGAGGTTAATGGAGAATATGCAGAGATCTCAATATCCCCAGACAAAGGAGGAGGAAGAGAAGGTAAATAACCCCACCCTTTAATGAAGTTACATTGTGGTAAACAAACATATAGAGATATCCCCAATACTGGTTAGAGGGAATATCTCCCTATCAAAGGGGGTGGCACGCAAACTTACTTATTCCAACAAGGAATGTGCCTCTGTTGGATCGGTCACATTGGCTGTGGGAGTGGAAAGCTATTTGGCCCATGCTGTGGTCTTGCTGCATGGCTCAGTTGTGCCTGAGTATGCCCTCCTTTCCTAGTGTGGGATTTTACTCTGGATTTGAACCAGTATGTAAAACAAAAGCTGTCCCCAGATTATGGCTCCTCCTGCAGTTCATATTCTTTTGGTGTGTATGACTGGGTTTTGTGGTTGGAGTGTGTATACTTGTGTAGTAGGGATAGAAAGATCTGTCCATTTTGGTACTTTTCATTTCTTATCTTTCCAGTCTGAGACTAGGTTCTCCATACTTCTGTAGCAATTTGCAAATTTATGTTTAAAAAATCCTCATGAAAATTGTTCAGCATTAAAGTGCAAATTTCTCCTAATCAACACATTTTTGTAGGCAGCTCTGACTCTTACACATTTTTGCAAGCAAATTCTCCTAAAATAATGCATTTTTGTATGATATTTCCCCTTGTCTATTCATTTTAGGTACACTTTCACCAATATATTCATTTTTGTAAACATTGGTTGGACAACTGCATTGCAAAATTTGGATAAGTGTGGATTTTGCCGCCCTGGGCTCCTGCTGGGAGGAAGGGTGGGAATTAAATCAAACAACAACAACAACAATAATTTTGAAGGATGGCTGTGGTTTGGTTCTTATATTGTTTTGGAAGGTGAGAATCAATCAATTCAGCTTTAAATGCGAACCGAATTTCTCTCCTATCCCTAGTGAATAGAGATGAACGCCCAATGATGTGTCTGTCATCTGCTGTTGTGGCTAAATGGTTAGGGAACTGTGTTTTGAAGTTTGCAGTGTGGGTCTGAGTCCTGGGAGATCCCTTTTATGCCCTGGCCATGGCTTTTCTTCTTTTTTCTTGACATACAAAAGGTGAGTATGGCTGTATTCAGGGCCGGCTCCAGGCATGCCGGGGCCCTTGGGCATCAGCTTGCCTTGGGCCCCGGCGTTACAATCCTGAAAGGGCAGGGTTAGAGCCAGAGCTTGGAAAAATTATTTTTTTGAACTACAACTCCCATCAGCCCAATCCAGTGGCCATGCTGGCTGGCGCTGATGGGAGTTGTAGTTTAAAAAAGTAACTTTGCCAAGCTCTGGAGCTAAGAGCTGCTATACAGATCCGTTAAACAGATTAAACAGTTGCAGGGGGGCAGCGGCTGACATTTTGGTGTATATCTTGGGAATCAGACCACCTAGAAACTTAATTTTTTTTAAATTGAAGCAGAGAGCCTGGAGATTAAGGTAAATTAGCCAGAGACCCGGCGAGGACCCCCCAAAACCAGAAACTCCAGCTGAAAATTGGACACCTGGTAACCCTACTCCATCTTGCACCCCCCCTTATTGGCTGCATCCGGGGCGGGCCGCCCCCCCACCCCCTTGGTACACCACTGTTCAGAGCATATTTGAGGCTAAGTTACTTAATCCTATCTGAATTGTAGGGTCCCAGGTGAGAGCAGGTCAGGAAGTCCTCCCTACTCACCTTAATCACGTGGCTCAGGTAAAGGGCTGATGATGAATCATGCCCCTTGACCTAGGCCAGAGGTGGCTCATCCAATGCAGTTTGTCTTGTTCATATCAGGTTAGTACTCCACACTATTTCCCCTCTTCAGATACTCTTTTAATTAATCAAATGTGGCTCTAGTTCAACCTACACCTTGAATCTTGCCTCTTTATTTCTAGGTCTCATCACAAATCAAATCCCTCTAACATCCCTACCTATACCCACTTAGCTTAACGGATTCTGTGGCATCAGATGCTCCCTCATTTGTTGATTATTGGATTCCAGTTTTGAATCTTGCAGAAAAGAATATTTATTATATCCAAATTTTTGCAGTTCCATTGTCTGTCAACATACCAAATAACAAAAAGCACCTGAAGAAGGCTGAAAAAAGATGTTATATTTCAGTCTTCCAATAATTGAAAATCTGGCCATTTTTACATGACCCGCAAAATCCTGCTAGAAAGAGCATATGAAATGTAATATGTGGATGGAACTTCCATGCCATATGGTGCAGGTAAACACAGATTCAATTCTTACTATAACCTCCTTTTATACTATTTCTGCAGCATGAAGGTGCCAAAAGTCTGGTTCCACCAGATAACAGTGAAGTCTTTTAGGACAATGGATAGAATGGAAAGCAAAGCCTTAGTGGAGCTGGATTTTTAGCACTGATTACATGGTTTCATTCTGGATGGTGCATGGAGATTATGTATCTTATGTGTATTTAACACAGGGCAGAAGATCCTGACATGCAAAATGCAATCCCTTGTATCACAGAGGTTTATTTTTCAGGTGGCTGGGATTGGCCAAAGGTCCTTGCTTGCACTTTAAGATTAAGGACTGTTTTAGACAGGATATTTTGGGGACATGGGTATCAGAAGAAACACACATCTGTCTGAACATCTTGGGGCTGGGTGCTTCCAGATGGATGTTTATTGTGGAGTTGGTGTTGCTTATACATGCAAGTTGGGTTTGTTTGCAGCAACCCACACGAGGGTGTCAGCATCAAAATGCCAGCCTTTTTGCCCACTCTTTAATCTGGTTTTACCCTTTCTGTGAAAAACCCATTAAATTAAAAAACAAAATCTGTTACCAATGATCTATTTGCAGTATTAAGCCTCTATCTGGAAGGATTCTATTTTCTCATGTGCACATTTTTAAGGAGCTGCATGGCTTCTTCACACAAACACACACATATCACAATAGACACCAAAGAGATACTTAGTAATGATGCACATTAATGATGGAAACAGCATCAAATCCTGGTTTTAAACCTTGGTTAAATAGGAAGCCTGGACAAAGCTGGGAGGAAAAAAACAGCCACAGGAGAGAAGGAGTATGTGATTCCATAGCTCCTGAACTTTTATTGTGTGATCTGCTGCTTTTAAAACTGTTGCTTGTTTTAACTGATTTGATTGTTAGTTTGTCGGTTTTGTTAGTTTGTACTTTGTCTTGATTTTAGGAAGTTTTCCCCCCTCATTTTGCACTGTGTTGATTTTGTGTAAGGTGCCTTGTATATTTTTGCAGATTAATACATTTGTTATTAACATTTAATATTTGCTCTTTCAGCTGTGCGAACCTTTCTGTTAAAAAGTATGAAATGGATTTAAAGCCCAATCTTTTTTATTTTCCCATCGGTTTTCAATATGTATCATGAACTGACTTGATCTTAAAGCAAATACATCCGAGGGATATTTACTGCCCTACTTCTATGACATTTTATGAGTTATTGCCTTTAAACTGTCCCCTGAGTGAATTGGATTTAACCAGGGAATTAAGCAGGATGAATAACGGACATTAAAAAATGAATGCTAGGATAACACCAAGTAGTCTTGCAGCAATTCAGTTCAATGCATATGGTGGCATGTTGACTGTTACTCTATGTCCTTGCCAATTTTATCCTTTGTGCTTCTCTTGCAAGTCTTCACCTGCCATAAAAGGATAAAAAATCCATAAGGTTGCTTGGTGTCAGTTGGTATTTCTCACATGTAATGCCTACAGATGCAAAACCTGCAGCTCCTAAGCTAAGATCTAGCTTTATGTGGTATGAGAGATTCCTACAAATTGCACAAACAGAAGCTGCAAAAAGTAGCTTCTGACTACACACTTTATGAATCTTTAGTCAGTATGGGTTATACAGAGTAGACCCAACACAGAATGGAATACCCACAGACTGCTATGTAGACTGTGCATGGTGCTGCTGTAATGCAGAGGCTCTTAAGGAAATTTATTTATTTATTTATTTAAAACATTTCTAACCCGCTCTATTTTCCTAGAAACTCAGAGCGGCGAACAATCTGACAATAAAAACATAGGGAAATAAAACACAGTACAATTTACAATCTCTAAAAATAATTAGTGTGCTAAAAAATTCCAATCAATAAACTTATACTACTATCATAAACAATCCAATTAAACAATCTTATTCCTCGATCAGATTAAATGCAACCCGAAATAAAAACGTCTTAACCAGACGGCGAAATACAAGCAGCGAAGAGGCAGATCATATCTCCAAAGGTAAAGTGTTCCAGAGTCACTAGGGACATTCATAGAATCTGCCTTTGCCAGAAAATTTGTCCCTGTATTCTGTTTTATCAAAAATACTTACTAAAGCAGAACCCATCAAGGTTGGAAACCACACTTCTTTCAGCCTTCCCAAAAACATAGCAAGAAGTTTAAAACAAAGTGTTAAGAAATAAAATCCCCACCCATGTTCATTTTTCTCTTCAGAGGTTCCATTGTTGCAGAATTCTACAGCTGAGCAGTAGGACTCTGCAGTGCCTTCTCCTCTGCTGCTCAGCTGCAGAAGAAAAGGAGCAGGGTTGCAAATAAAGTTTAGCTTGCCTGCAGCCCAGCCCCCTTTTCCCACTGCTCAGCTGTTCTTTGCTGATCTAACCTGCCCCTGAGATCTTGATGACAATCACACACCTTCACACTGCTAGTAAGGCAGTGGAGTCACTAGCGGGAGTGCGGGGGGGGTGCTGACCTCCGGTGCACGCCTGTGATGTTCCTATATTAATGTATATATGGTAAGTGTTGTTGTTTTAGAAGATACATGGTAAGTGGAGTGAAAGAGGAGGGGGAGTGAATGGGCAGTAGAATGCGAGATGATTGGCTGAGTGTTTAAAATGGCTGAATGTATAAAAGGAAGAGTGAGAGTGGAATCTGGGGGGGGAGAAGAGAAAGAGGTGGATGTTGATAGGTGGATGTGGTGTGAATTTGAGAGAGTTGTTTGCCAGGAGAGCGTGAAGAAGGAGGGGGGTGGAGTTCGGATTAGTATTGAGTAAAACCATATGCTTATGTGCCTTAAGAAGAAATCTTGTTAATCTTGTTAGCTTTGTTATCTGTAATAAATACTTAATTTGGCTTACCAAAGGCCTGATCCTTGGCTGGGGTTTCACAGACCAGAAGGGAGGGTAAGGTAATGACCAAGGCTGAAGGGGAACTGTAACAAATGGTGGCAGCGGTGAAGAGAATAACAATACCAGTATTCAGAGTCTCTGGGAATACTAGTATTGGGATGTTACTGGTGGTTGCCTAGCAGGGGGATCTGTTGAGATCTGTGCTAGAGCGGAGAGAGAAACCATAAGAGAGAGCGGTCCGGACTGGTGGAGTCCCTGGTGGTGCCTAGTGACAGGCAGTAACCACGAGCAGGTAGGAACCTGACAGGGAGAGCCAGGGAAGGACGCCTCACATGTGGTGGCAGTAGCGGTGGGATACGAACGACAGAGAATCCAGATACGAATACTAGAGAATCCCTAATAGTTGTGTGGCAAACAGAAATAACAAAACAAGATTACTTGTGAGAGTGACTGGCAAAGAGTGTGTGGCAAAGAGTGAGTGAACTCAAACACCATGGCTGAATACATAAAAATGAAAAGAGAGGAGCTGGTGGAGAAGTGCATAACATTCAATTTACCTCACGAGGGTAAAGGGGTAGATGAATTGAGGGTAGCACTTATAGGATTTGCTACTGCCCAGCAAAAACAACCTGTCAGAGAAGAGACCCCAGAAGGATACTTAAGCAATCCCGCTTATATAGAGTACCTGAGAGAGAAGTTGAGGAGGGAGGCTGATGAGAAAGATAAGCAGCGGGTCTTTGAGGCTGAGGAAAAAGATAAACAGCGACAGTTTGAAGCTGAGAGATTGAGGATGGAAGCTGAGAAGTTGAAGATGGAAACTGAGAGAATGAGATTGGGGTTTGAGGAGAGGGAGAAGCAATGAGCAGTGGATGCTGAATTACAAGTAGAAAAGTTAAAATTTGATAGAGAGAAATTTCACTCTGAGGAGACAAGGAAAGACAGAGATGGAGTAAAAATAAAAATTACTCCAAAGGACTTTGCTGTCTATGAGCCTGGTCAAGATCCTCAAATTTACCTCAGCACCTTTGAAAAAGCAGCTCAGTTGTGGGGACTACCTGAAGATAAATACATGCAGTATGTATCAAACCTGATTAAAGGGGAATTGGCTGAGGTATACCAATATTTCCCCTCAGACAGGCCCGTCACCTATGCTGAATTCAAAGAAGCAGTGTTTAAAAGATTCAGACTGGGGCCTGATTATTTTAGAAAGCTTTTCAGAAACTGCCAGATACAGACAGGGAGGTCTTTTGTGGAACTGGGAGCAAAGTTGATGGATATATTTGGAAAGTGGATGAGTAGTGCCAAAGCTCAGTCAGTGGAAGAGGTGAAAAGCCTCATGATACTGGATCAATTATACCATCAGTTACCACCAGAAATAAGGCTCCTGGTCAAAGACCGTTCCCCTACATCGGTGCAGGAGGCCGCAGAGATGGCAGATCACTTCGCCTCCAACAGAACTGGCTGGGTGGGGAAAACATCAAGAGAGTTTAAACCCAGACCATATAGTGCTGGCAGAAGGGATGTGGTACCACAGCGAGTGAGTCCTCCATTAAAATCTGAAGGGCACAGGACACCCCAGAGTGGATCTGTGTACCCTAAAAGTGAGGAGAAATTATGCTACAAATGTGGTAGACCGGGGCACCTACGTTTTCAATGTGAGGTTGCCAACCCCATTAGTAGTCCTGCTCAGACAAGGGCAGTGAAAACAGAGCCCAAGGCTTTAGAAACAGAGAAAAAGGTTCGGTTCTGCCAGATAAACTGGACAGAAGTAACAGACCTTGATTCAAGTCTGAGAGAGGAAGTGAGTGTACAAGGGGCAAATTATTGGGCATTGCTTGATACTGGTGCCGCTCAGACATTACTGAGGCCAGATTTAATAAAATCTGAGGTAATATTACCTCAGGAAACTGTGACTATCCAAGGAGTGAGAGGTCAACCAGAAAGTTTGCCTGTGGCCCTGGTGGATATGACTTGGAGAGGCCGAGAGGGCTGATATAAAATAGGCATTAATGCCCAGCAACAAGAACCAGTAATACTGGGAAGAGATGTAATGGGCACCCAAGGAAAGATCTATGTAGTGACCAGACAGCAAATTGGCAGAGAAAAAGAAGCCATATTAAGGGGGGCTGAGACAAACAGGGTGGAATCTGTTAACCAGCCTCAGGTCACCATAGCAACCACTAGCAGGCCTGCTGAAGGAGACAGACTGTATCAAGTGGTCTCTGGGGAAGAAGCAGATCAATTCAGGGAAGAGCTGCATAAAGATATAAGTTTGAAGCAGATAAAGGAACAAGCTCTGACCCAACAGATTCCTTTCACTGACAAACTGAGGAATCAAGTTGTGTGTGAAAATGGGATTATATATAGACGGTGGATGCCCGCTGAGAGAAAGGATGAATGTGAACCAGTGAAGCAATTGATAGTACCTAGCAAATACAGAACCAGATTGCTAGAGGTAGCCCACGATGTCCCATGTGCAGGACATCTGGGAATAAAAAAGACCAAGAGGAGATTGGCGGCACACTATTATTGGCCAAACATCTCCAAAGATGTAAAACAACATTCTCTATCTTGTGGAATATGCCAAAAGGTGGGAAAAAGTGGAGTAAACTAAGGCACCCTTAAAGCCCCTTCCTATAATTGGACAACCCTTTTATAGAGTGGGAATAGATTTGGTGGGCCCTTTTTCCAAACCCACAAGGCATGGCAAGAAATATCTAGTGGTGGTGGTGGATTTTGCCACCAGGTACCCAGACGCAGAAGCACTAAGATCTGTAGAAGCCCCTGTAGTGGCAGAGGCTTTATTAAAAATCTTTATGAGGCTGGGTTTCCCTCATGAAGTGCTGACGGATCAAGGCAGTGTATTCATGAGAGAAGTGATGCAATGTATGTGGAAATGTTGTGGTCTAAAACATCTAAAGACCACTACTTACCATCCAGCCACTAATGGGTTAACAGAGAGATTCAATGGTGTTTTGAAGGGCATGATCAGAAGCTATGTTCAAGATCACCCACAAGACTGGGATGAACGTTTGGGATGCTTCTTATTTGCATATAGAGAAGTCCCTCAGGAGTCAACAGGCTTCTCACCCTTTGAACTCATGTTCACTAGAAAAGTGAGGGGACCTTTGGAACTATTAAAAAATTCATGGGAAGGAACCCTGGGAGAGTAGAAAACATCTGTAGTAGATTTTGTATTGGAATTCTGCAATAAATTAACATCAGTGATGGAAGTGGTGAAAGAGAATCTCAGTCAAGCTCAGCAGAAGCAAAGTTACTGGTATGACAGAACAGCCAGGGAACATGTGTATAATGTGGGAGATATGGTTATGGCGTTCATACCCAGGAAACATGACAAATTACAGGCTAACTGGGAAGGACCATATACCATCAGAGAAAGGCTTGACACAGTGACGTATGTAATCACCACAGACCAATTAAACAAAAGCAAAGTGGTTCATGTAAATATGTTGAAGCCTTACCATACCAGGGATGTACAGGTGTTGCAAGTTACCTTATTCCCTGAGGGAAGTGGGCCTGAACTTCCAGATTTGGTACAGGGAAGCAAAGACAAAGGAGGGGTAGATTAAGTGGAATGGTCAGAGGAGGTGAAGGAGGAAGTAAAAGAAGAGATTCTGAGAGTTTTGAAAACCTATAGGAATCTCTTTAGCAACAAACCTGGCCGAACCAGTATAGTTATACATTCCATTGATACTGGAGATCGTCCCCCAATCAGATCTGTTCCGTACCGTGTGAATGGGAAAGTTTTGAATGAGATCAAAAAGGAGGTGGAAGATATGCTGGAATTAGGAGTGATCAGGGAATCCATCAGTCCCTGGGCCTCAAGTATTGTCCTGGTTCCGAAAAAAGATGGAACGACAAGGTTTTGCATTGATTATCGGCTAATCAATAAAATTACTGTCCCAGATGTGTATCCTATGCCTAGGGTGGACACAATGTTAGAGTTATTGGGGGCAGCAACCATTATCTCTACACTAGATCTCTGTAAAGGATTTTGGCAAATGGAACTAGACGAGCAATCCAGAGCCAAAACTGCCTTCAGTACACCAGATGGGTTATATGAGTTTGTGACCTTACCCATGGGACTAAGGAACTCACCAAGTTCATTTCAGAGGCTAATCAATACTGTGTTGCGAGGCATGTCAGATTTTGCAGTGGCCTATATCGATGACGTGGCCATTTTTAGCAAGTCGGTGCCTGAGCATGTCCAACACCTGACAACAGTATTGGAGGCCTTAAGAAAAGCAGGCCTCACAATAAAAGCTAAGAAATGCCAGTTTGGACTAAAGGAAGTAATCTATTTAGGACATAAGGTGGGGAGTGGGAAAATCACCCCCTTATGGAGCAAGGTGGAGGCAATACAAGCGTGGCCGATCCCCTTAACCAAAAACAAGTAAGGGCATTTCTGGGTGTGGCTAGATTTTATAGGAAGTTTGTGAGAAATTTTGGGGAAATAGCAACCCCCTTGCATGAATTAACAAAGAAGAAGTGTTCTGAGCGTGTGGTATGGACGGATGAATGTCAGAAGGCTTTTGATCTACTGAAGCAAGCCTTGTGCCAAGGACCCATATTAATAGCACCAGAATATGAGAAACCATTCATCGTGGCTACAGATGCGTCAGACCTGGCGCTGGGAGTCGTCTTGCTACAGGAGAGAGAAGGCACCAGACATCCAGTGGCGTACCTGAGTCGCAAGCTGGCGCTGAGGGAGAAAAACTATTCGTCGGTCCAGAAGGAGTGCCTAGCGGTCGTGTGGGGACTGAACAAGTTGCGCCCATACGTGTGGGGATGAAGATTCACAGTGACTACGGATCATCGGGCCTTGTTATGGTTGCAGACTATGAAAAACCATAACACTATGCTGCAGAGGTGGTCCTGGGCCCTACAGGACTATCAAGTGGACTTCCAGTTCATAGAAGGCAAGGACAATGTACTGGCCGATGGACTTTCCAGGCAAGTGGCTGGGACTGCAGTGACGTGACCAGACGGAGGAACAAAGAAAGACATTTTCCCCATAGAGACTTTTATTTGTTAACGCGACGTATAAATCCTGGAACAGGAATAATACTCTGCTGTTGTTTAAGGGGGGGGAATGTGATGTTCCTATATTAATGTATATATGGTAAGTGTTGTTGTTTTAGAAGATACATGGTAAGTGGAGTGAAAGAGGAGGGGGGTGAATGGGCAGTAGAATGTGAGATGATTGGCTGAGTGTTTAAAATGGCTGAACGTATAAAAGGAAGAATGAGAGTGGAATCTGGGGGGGGGAGAAGAGAAAGAGGTGGATGTTGATAGGTGGATGTGGTGTGAATTTGAGAGAGTTGTTTGCCAGGAGAGCGTGAAGAAGGAGGGAGGTGGAGGTCGGATTAGTATTGAGTAAAACCATATGCTTATGTGCCTTAAGAAGAAATCTTGTTAATCTTGTTAGCTTTGTTATCTGTAATAAATACTTAATTTGGTTTACCAAAGGCCTGATCCTTGGCTGGGGTTTCACAGACCAGAAGGGAGGGTAAGGTAATGACCAAGGCTGAAGGGGAACTGTAACAAATGGTGGCAGCGGTGAAGAGAATAACAATACCAGTATTCAGAGTCTCTGGGAATACTAGTATTGGGACGTTACTGGTGGTTGCCTAGAAGGGGGATCTGTTGAGATCTGTGCTAGAGCGGAGAGACAAACCATAAGAGAGAGCGGTCCGGACTGGTGGAGTCCCTGGTGGTGCCTAGTGACAGGCAGTAACCACGAGCAGGTAGGAACCTGACAGGGAGAGCCAGGGAAGGACGCCTCACAGCGCCCTCCCAGGTGCATGGACGGGGGTGGCTGGTGTTGCATGCGCGTGTGCATGCACACACACACACTCACCACGCGCTCCAGTCTGGTGGTGGAAGGCCCGTCCCAGGTTCACTGCCAGCGAGCAGGCGCCAGCTGTCGGTCTCGCCCGCCCGCCTCTGAGGAGTTGGCTGCGCTGACCCGGAGAGCTTCTCAGCTCCTTTGCCGGCCAACGGCGCGGGGCGGGGTGGCTCTGGGTGTCACTCCCCTCAGGGTGTCACCCGGGTGCGGTCCGCACCCTCCACACCCCGGTAGTGACGCCCCTGTAGTAAGGTTAAGAAAAAGCTTAGCATTGTAATATTGTCTGGTCTTTGACTGTAATAAACTTTTTTAGTGCGGGGGGATTTTCATAGAGATCATAGGCAAGGAAAGGGTTGAAATGTTGTGTGTGTTCTAGGAACATGCCTGTACATGTGATTTTCACATGAACACAAATGTGAGAGGTGGATCTTTTTTCATGAGTCAAATGTTGCACTGTTTTGAAAATGTGTCCAAAAAGTTCTAAACTCAAAAACCCTTAACCGCAACACAGACACAGAGTTTTTATTACAATGGAGTGGGGGAAAATGAGGTTGTTCAAATACATTTTGATAAATGCATTGCAGTACATTCACAGGTGCATTTTAATCCTAATATTTTACTACATTCACACTCCTTTATCTTAAGAAACAAGAGTCCATTTAAAATGGAAAATGAAGTGGTGGCGCTTAACAGTTTGTTAAGGAAACCCCAATAAAATAGAATTTAAAGTTATCTATCCTGTGCCTGGACCTATGTGTATGTGTTTAAGTTGAACCCAGAACCAAGAACTCTAAGCCTTTTAGATTCATAAGCCTGCCTTTGCAGTTGCTTTGGGTTTCAGATTGCAGTAAGGCAAAAGATTTTCTTATCATTTCCTGGTCTGATGGACTTCTAACTGCAAAGAAGAGGATATGAAGTGATGGTATGGCTGAGAGTGTGAAGGGCCCAAACCTGCTCTTTTTATAGGATTCTGGACCTTATAGGTGTCTATGTAAAAAGGAGGGGTATATTGATATGACGGGCAGTAAGAAGCAGTAAAACTTTGGGTTTTTTCCATACTTTATAAGAACAGGAAAAAGTTCCCAAAGTTAAAAACTCCCCTCATAATAGGCTTCAAGATTCTGCTTGTTCTGATGTGTAACTGCACCCTAACTTATGATGGTATCTGTATATAGTAGTAGGGATGGTATCTGTATATGATGGTATCTGTATACAGTATAGTAGTAGGGATGGGTGAGAATTTAAATTCAGTTCGCATTTCAAGCAGAATTTATCAAATTTGCAATTTCTGAAACAATGAGAACTCAAACATCCTTCGAAATTCTCATTTATTAGAATTTTGGGATGCAGTTCACAACTAAACAACATGTACAAAAATGCATATATTAGGGCAAAGCGTGCATAAAAATGAATACATGAGTGAAAATAACATGCAAAAAGGCATGTGTTTATCTGGCAAAATTAGCACTAAAATGGTGGAGAATTTTCATGAAGTTTTTTTTTTAAATTCTCAGATTGCTGTAGAAATGAACTTAACATTAGAAAAGTGAGAAGCTGAGAGAACCAAAACAGACAGATCTTTCTATCCCTATATGGTAGGAGGGAGTCAACCTCTTTAAGGGAGCGTTGTGGTCAGGGGTGTCACTAGGGGGGTGCGGCATGTGCGGGCCGCACCGGGTGACACCACCAGACAGGGGTGACACCCAGAGCTGCCTGTGACGCCCTTCCCTGGCTCTCCCTGTCAGGTTCCTACCTGCGCGTGGCTACTGCCTGTCACTAGGCATCACCAGGGACTCCACCAGTCCGGACTGTCCTTTTTTATTTTTTTCTCTCCCTGCTCTAGCACAGATCTCAACAGATCCCCCTGCTAGGCAACCACCAGTCACGTCCTAATACTAGTATTCCCAGAGACTCTGAATACTGGTATTGTTATTCTCTTCACCGCTGCCACCATTTGTTACAGTTTTCCTTCAGCCTTGGTCATTACCTTACCCTCCCTTCTGGTCTGTGAAAGCCCAGCCAAGGATCAGGCCTTTGGTAAACCAAATTAAGTATTTATTAAAGATAACAAAGCTAACAAGATTAACAAGATTTCTTCTTAAGGCACATAAGCATATGGTTTTACTCAATACTAATCCGAACTCCACCCCCCTCCTTCTCCACTCTCTCCTGGTAAACCACTCTCTCAAACCCACCAAACAACCCACTCTTTCTCTTCTCCCCCCAGATTCCACTGTCTCTCTTCCTTCTATACGTTCAGCCATTTTAAACACTCAGCCAATCATCTCGCATTCTACTGCCCATTCACTCCCCCTCCTTTTTCACTCCACTTACCATGTATCTTCTAAACAACCAACACTTACCATATATACATTAATATAGGAACATCACATTTCCCCCCCCCTTAAAACAACGGCAGAGTATTATTCCTGTTCCAGGATTTATACGTCGCGTTAACAAATAAAAGTCTCTATGGGGAAAATGTCTTTCTTTGTTCCTCCGTCTAGTCACGTCACTGCAGTCCCAGCCACTTGCCTGGAAAGTCCATCGGCCAGTACATTGTCCTTGCCTTTTATGAACTGGAAGTCCACTTGATAGTCCTGTAGGGCCCAGGACCACCTCTGCAGCATAGTGTTATGGTTTTTCATAGTCTGCAACCATAACAAGGCCCGATGATCCGTAGTCACTGTGAATCTTCGTCCCCACACGTATGGGTGCAACTTGTTCAGTCCCCAACGACTGCTAGGCACTCCTTCTGGACCGACGAATAGTTTTTCTCCCTCGGCGTCAGCTTGCGACTCAGGTATGCCACTGGATGTCTGGTGCCTTCTGTCTCCTGTAGCAAGACGACTCCCAGCGCCAGGTCCGACGCATCTGTAGCCACGATGAATGGTTTCTCATATTCTGGTGCTATTAATATGGGTCCTTGGCACAAGGCTTGCTTCAGTAGCTCAAAAGCCTTCTGACATTCATTCGTCCATACCACACGCTCAGAACACTTCTTCTTTGTTAATTCATGCAAGGGGGTTGCTATTTCCCCAAAATTTCTCACAAACTTCCTATAAAATCCAGCCACACCCAGAAACGCCCTTACTTGTTGTTTGGTTAAGGGGATCGGCCACGCTTGTATTGCCTCCACCTTGCTCCATAAGGGGGTGATTTTCCCACTCCCCACCTTATGTCCTAAATAGATTACTTCCTTTAGTCCAAACTGGCATTTCTTAGCTTTTATTGTGAGGCCTGCTTTTCTTAAGGCCTCCAATACTGTTGTCAGGTGTTGGACATGCTCAGGCACCGACTTGCTAAAAATGGCCACGTCATCGATATAGGCCACTGCAAAATCTGACATGCCTCGCAACACAGTATTGATTAGCCTCTGAAATGAACTTGGTGAGTTCCTTAGTCCCATGGGTAAGGTCACAAACTCATATAACCCATCTGGTGTACTGAAGGCAGTTTTGGCTCTGGATTGCTCGTCTAGTTCCATTTGCCAAAATCCTTTACAGAGATCTAGTGTAGAGATAATGGTTGCTGCCCCCAATAACTCTAACATTGCATCCACCCTAGGCATAGGATACACATCTGGGACAGTAATTTTATTGATTAGCCGATAATCAATGCAAAACCTTGTCGTTCCATCTTTTTTCGGAACCAGGACAATACTTGAGGCCCAGGGACTGATGGATTCCCTGATCACTCCTAATTCCAGCATATCTTCCACCTCCTTTTTGATCTCATTCAAAACTTTCCCATTCACACGGTACGGAACAGATCTGATTGGGGGACGATCTCCAGTATCAATGGAATGTATAACTATACTGGTTCGGCCAGGTTTGTTGCTAAAGAGATTCCTATAGGTTTTCAAAACTCTCAGAATCTCTTCTTTTACTTCCTCCTTCACCTCCTCTGACCATTCCACTTAATCTACCCCTCCTTTGTCTTTGCTTTCCTGTACCAAATCTGGAAGTTCAGGCCCACTTCCCTCAGGGAATAAGGTAACTTGCAACACCTGTACATCCCTGGTATGGTAAGGCTTCAACATATTTACATGAACCACTTTGCTTTTGTTTAATTGGTCTGTGGTGATTACATACGTCACTGTGTCAAGCCTTTCTCTGATGGTATATGGTCCTTCCCAGTTAGCCTGTAATTTGTCATGTTTCCTGGGTATGAACGCCATAACCATATCTCCCACATTATACACATGTTCCCTGGCTGTTCTGTCATACCAGTAACTTTGCTTCTGCTGAGCTTGACTGAGATTCTCTTTCACCACTTCCATCACTGATGTTAATTTATTGCAGAATTCCAATACAAAATCTACTACAGATGTTTTGTACTCTCCCAGGGTTCCTTCCCATGAATTTTTAAATAGTTCCAAAGGTCCCCTCACTTTTCTAGTGAACATGAGTTCAAAGGGTGAGAAGCCTGTTGACTCTTGAGGGACTTCTCTATATGCAAATAAGAAGCATCCCAAACGTTCATCCCAGTCTTGTGGGTGATCTTGAACATAGCTTCTGATCATGCCCTTCAAAACACCATTGAATCTCTCTGTTAACCCATTAGTGGCTGGATGGTAAGTAGTGGACTTTAGATGTTTTAGACCACAACATTTCCACATACATTGCATCACTTCTCCCATGAATACACTGCCTTGATCCGTCAGCACTTCATGAGGGAAACCCAGCCTCATAAAGATTTTTAATAAAGCCTCTGCCACTACAGGGGCTTCTACAGATCTTAGTGCTTCTGCGTCTGGGTACCTGGTGGCAAAATCCACCACCACCACTAGATATTTCTTGCCATGCCTTGTGGGTTTGGAAAAAGGGCCCACCAAATCTATTCCCACTCTATAAAAGGGTTGTCCAATTATAGGAAGGGGCTTTAAGGGTGCCTTAGTCTTTACTCCACTTTTTCCCACCTTTTGGCATATTCCACAAGATAGAGAATGTTGTTTTACATCTTTGGAGATGTTTGGCCAATAATAGTGTGCTGCCAATCTCCTCTTGGTCTTTTTTATTCCCAGATGTCCTGTACATGGGACATCGTGGGCTACCTCTAGCAATCTGGTTCTGTATTTGCTAGGTACTATCAATTGCTTCACTGGTTCACATTCATCCTTTCTCTCAGCGGGCATCCACCGTCTATATATAATCCCATTTTCACACACAACTTGATTCCTCAGTTTGTCAGTGAAAGGAATCTGTTGGGTCAGAGCTTGTTCCTTTATCTGCTTCAAACTTATATCTTTATGCAGCTCTTCCCTGAATTGCTCTGCTTCTTTCTTATCAGAGACCACTTGATACAGTTTGTCTCCTTCAGCAGGCCTGCTAGTGGTTGCCATGGTGACCTGAGGCTGGTTAACAGATTCCACCCTGTTTGTTTCAGCCCCCCTTAATATGGCTTCTTTTTCTCTGCCAATTTGCTGTCTGGTCACTACATAGATCTTTCCTTGGGCTCCCATTACATCTCTTCCCAGTATTACTGGTTCTTGTTGCTGGGCATTAATGCCTACTTTATATCAGCCCTCTTGGCCTCTCCAAGTCATTTCCACCAGGGCCACAGGCAAACTTTCTGGTTGACCCCTCACTCTTTGGATAGTCACAGTTTCCTGAGGTAATATTACCTCAGATTTTATTAAATCTGGCCTCAGTAATGTCTGAGAGGCACCAGTATCAAGCAATGCCCAATAATTTGCCCCTTGTACACTCACTTCCTCTCTCAGACTTGAATCAAGGTCTGTTACTTCTGTCCAGTTTATCTGGCAGAACCGAACCTTTTTCTCTGTTTCTAAAGCCTTGGGCTCTGTTTTCACTGCCCTTGTCTGAGCAGGATTACTAATGGGGTTGGCAACCTCACATTGAAAATGTAGGTGCCCCGGTCTACCACATTTGTAGCATAATTTCTCCTCACTTTTAGGGTACACAGATCCACCCTGGGGTGTCCTGTGCCCTTCAGATTTTACTGGAGGACTCACTCGCTGTGGTACCACATCCCTTCTGCCAGCATTATATGGTCTGGGTTTAAACTCTCTTGATGTTTTCCCCACCCAGCCAGTTCTGTTGGAGGCAAAGTGATCCGCCATCTCTGCGGCCTCCTGCACCGATGTAGGGGAACGGTCTTTGACCAGGAGGCTTATTTCTGGTGGTAAGTGATGGTATAATTGATCCAATATCATGAGGTTTTTCACCTCCTCCACAGACTGAGCTTTTGCACTTGTCAGCCATTTCCCAAATATGTCCATCAGTTTTGCCCCCAGCTCCACGAAAGACCTCCCTGTCTGTATCTGGCAGTTTCTGAAAAGCTTTCTAAAATAATCAGGCCCCAGTCTGAAACTTTTAAACACTGCTTCTTTGAATTCAGCATAGGTGATGGGCCTGTCTGAGGGGAAATATTGGTATACCTCAGCCAATTCCCCTTTGATCAGGTTTGATAAATACTGCATGTATTTATCTTCAGGTAGCCCCCACAACTGAGCTGCTTTTTCTTTTTTTTTTACAATAATTTTTATTCAAATTTTCATAAAACATAGAAAACAAAATCATAAAACATTCAAAGACAAAAAACAAAACAAAACAAAAATGATTAAACAAAAAAAAATAAAATGTTGACTTCCCATTTGTCACATATCAAATCAGTTATAGGTCTACAATATATAACAATCCTGTCTCTTAAATCATATTATAAAATCACTTTCCTCCAGTAGTTATCTTAATTAATCATCAAATCTCATAAACATTACTTTATTCTTTCCACAAAAAGTCAAAAAGAGGTTTCAATTCTTTAAGAAATATATCTATCAATTTTTCTCCAAATAAACATGTCGATTAATCCATCTCGTTAATAATTATAATAATCTTATTGTCATAACCATAGTCCAAATAAACATTTCGATTAATCCATCTCAACAGAATCTGTTAGGTTCAATAATTTCAATAGCAATTATTCCATTATCCCTATTAGTTCCATCTTCCATCTTCAATAGTCCTGTTAAGTCCAGTAATTTCAGTGTCCAATCTTCCATTATCAGTATTCCATAATAATCTTGCTGTTGTAGCCATAGTCATATAATAAGAGTCTGATGGGAATTTCCTCTATCCCAAATATTTTCTTGCCATCCATTCTGAATAAGTTGCTGAAATACTGTTGTAAAGTCATATCTCTGTTCTTCTTTTTTACAAAATGCACTGGCTCATCTCTTGAGAGTTTTTCCATTGTCACATGGCTGCAGTTAATTCCATAGATTTTCTCTATATCAAGCTCCATCACATCATTCCAGTCCAGAAGATTATCCAAGCCATTGATAACTTTATCTCTAATATCTTCATTAATTTCTTCAGAGATAACGTTAAATTCCGAACAGTAGATTTTATTTCTAAAATCCATAAACTCCAGATCTTTTTCCAATTCCACATTTGTTCCAATCTCCAGGGCTTGTATCTTCCCTTTATTTTTTCTTTTCTCATCTCTGATCTCATTCTCCTCTCTCACAGGATCCCCTATTTCTTTAAGCTCCTGCGTCATTTTGCTCAGTTCAATTTTCAGCTCCTTACTGCCCTGTCGCAGGGTTTGTTTCGTTATCTCAATCTCATCCATTATTTTCTGAAACATAATTACTTCCAGATTCTCAGCCACTTTCTTGATTGCCATTTTTTGAAAACCACGAAAACAGAGCAAAACAAAAATAAAGAAGAACCACTTCTTATTTCAGCAACAATTGGGTTAATATTCCAGGCTTGATGACATCACTGTATAAACAGAGCAGCCTGCTTATCTCTCTATGTTCAAGAATGCAAAACAAATTTAGTTCCCAGCATCAAAACAGTTAGTGGCGTCGTGAAGAAGCAGATTCGTCAAAATAAAATAGACCAAAAAGAGAATAGTCCCAGACAATATAATGTTCCTCAGAATAGAAATCAGGAATAGAAATCCCTCTTCTGTTTATATCTTTAGAATGCACTTCCAGGACAGCTTTTTGCGACAGAAACAGAGATAAGCTGTTAATTTCGTGAATAACAGAGAAGAGTTATAGCTCACCCAGAAGTTGTCCAAAGCTGATCAATCTGACAAATCTCTTTTTGCTGCAACAATTTAAACCAAGTAAAAAAAATAATAGAAAGAAGGGTGCTTGCCTGTTAGTCCGTTCTCTCTTTAAAGAAAAGATAAACGTATCGCATTAAACAGATAGAGCTTGTTCGGAAGTCCGTCCGGCATTGGTGGCTGGACCTTATCTCATAAATTAATGAAATCCAGTCCTCCCAACAAAAACAGGCTTTTGAGGTTGATCTCTATGTTTCTCCCTGCCCGGGAGAAATTTCATCAGTCAAAAAAAAAATGTTCTGACTGATTTATATCTGAATAAGCTTCTTTTGAGGCGGGAGCCCGTCCCAAAAGCAGGCACAAGCGAAGTCACCCTTCCCGGAAGTCCAACTGAGCTGCTTTTTCAAAGGTGCTGAGGTAAATTTGAGGATCTTGACCAGGCTCATAGACAGCAAAGTCCTTTGGAGTAATTTTTATTTTTGCTCCATCTCTGTCCTTTCTTGTTTCATCAGAATGAAACTTTTCTCTTTCAAATTTTAACTTTTCTACTTGTAATTCGGCATCCACTGCTCGTTGCTTCTCCCTCTCCTCAAACCCCATTCTCAGTTTCCATCTTCAACTTCTCAGTTTCCAACTCCCTCTGCTTGTCTTTTTCCTCAGTCTCCCATCTTAACTTCTCTCTCAAGTACTCTATATAAGCGGGATTGCTTAAATATCCTTCTGGGGTCTCTTCTCTGACAGGTTGTTTTTGCTGGGCAGTTGCAAATCCTATAAGTGCTACCCTCAATTCATCTACCCCTTTACCCTCGTGAGGTAAATTGAATGTTATGCACTTGTCCACCAGCTCCTCTCTTTTCATTTTTATGTATTCAGCCATGGTGTTTGAGTTCACTCACTCTTTGCCACACACTCTTTGCCAGTCACTCTCACAAGTAATCTTGTTTTGTTATTTCTGTCTGCCACACCACTGTTAAGGATTCTCTAGTATTCGTACCACTGCTACAGCCAACACCTGTGACGTAGTCTCCTTTGTTCGTATTTGGATTCTCTGTTGTTCGTATCCCACCGCTACTGCCACCACATGTGACGTAGTCTCCTTTGTTCGTATCCCACCGCTACTACCACCTCATGTGACGCCCTTCCCTGGCTCTCCCTGTCAGGTTCCTACCTGCGCGTGGCTACTGCCTGTCACTAGGCACCACCAGGGACTCCACCAGTCCGGACTGTCCTTTTTTATTTTTTTCTCTCCCCGCTCTAGCACAGATCTCAACAGATCCCCCTGCTAGGCAACCACCAGTCACGTCCTAATACTAGTATTCCCAGAGACTCTGAATACTGGTATTGTTATTCTCTTCACCGCTGCCACCATTTGTTACAGTTTCCCTTCAGCCTTGGTCATTACCTTACCCTCCCTTCTGGTCTGTGAAACCCCAGCCAAGGATCAGGCCTTTGGTAAACCAAATTAAGTATTTATTAAAGATAACAAAGCTAACAAGATTAACAAGATTTCTTCTTAAGGCACATAAGCATATGGTTTTACTCAATACTAATCCGAACTCCACCCCCCTCCTTCTCCACTCTCTCCTGGTAAACCACTCTCTCAAACCCACCAAACAACCCACTCTTTCTCTTCTCCCCCCAGATTCCACTGTCTCTCTTCCTTTTATACGTTCAGCCATTTTAAACACTCAGCCAATCATCTCGCATTCTACTGCCCATTCACTCCCCCTCCTCTTTCACTCCACTTACCATGTATCTTCTAAACAACCAACACTTACTATATATACATTAATATAGGAACATCACACTGCCCCCCCAGGCACTGCCTAGGCACCAACGAGAGTCTTCGTGTGGCGCGCTGGCTGCCTTCCTTGGCTGTTAGGAGGTGGAAGTGGCAGCAGACAATGAGGCAGTGGCGTGCTCCCGGGCCCTGTCATTCGGCCATGTGCTCCTAGAGGCCACATGCTCCGCCGCGCACGCTGTCACTCGGAGT
Source organism: Rhineura floridana (assembly GCF_030035675.1). NCBI lineage: Eukaryota > Metazoa > Chordata > Lepidosauria > Squamata > Rhineuridae > Rhineura > Rhineura floridana. The sequence goes on from NC_084489.1 coordinate 18,629,024, forward strand.
CAGAGAGAAGGCACTGCGGGCCGCACCGGGTGACACCAACCCTAGTGACGCCACTGGTTGTGGTTATGGTCAAGGGTCTCCACCCAGCCACTTTTTGTTTTTCCAATTCATATCCATTATTGCCTCATTGCAACTTCATAGTCAGGTGTTTTGAGTTATAAGCTCATGTCACTGAAGAGAGTAAGAGAAATGAAAGAGAAAGGGGGTGATTTTTCCAGCATACCATTCTGGCTGAAATGAACCCCAGAAATAAGCTGTTACAAAACCTGTCCCCTGTTCCATTCAGTTCTGATGTTTGTATGTGGATGCTGTGTGTGTGTGGGAGAGAGAAGGGTATGTGTGAATGGGGTACAGGGATGGAAGGATGAGTGTGGGGGTTTGATATAGGGAGGGTAGCAGAGGGAGAGAAAGAGTGCATCCCATTTTTGGCTTTGGCTCCACCTACTGCCAGAACCACCCTACCACTACCACCATTATGAGATCCCTCAACACTTTCATCCACAGGAGTGCAGCCCTTGATTTTAGAAATTTCCTCACCCCTGATTTAAGTAATTGACTGATACTGTCCATTTTAAAAAGCACTAAATATTGCATGCTTATATACTAGTTAATGTTCCTTAGCAAAGGAGATTTTGATCTGCTTAACCAAAGAGAAAATAATAGCTTAAGGAATCATTGACTGAAAGAGATGCTGTGCTGATTGAGAGATATTTTAATTTGGAAAAAGGAACAAGGCAGGTAGATTGCAAAACTATGGCCTCATCTGCACTATATGTTTAAAGTACTAGTATACTGCTTTAAACAATCATGGCTTCCCCCAAAGAATTCTAGGAAATAAAGGGAAGTAAAGGGAGTTAAGAGTTGTTAGGAGGCCGTTTCCACTGGTGCGGGGACTCAAACATTCATAAAGTATAAAGAGCTTAGAAAAACACCAAAGCCAGTAATATATTGTGTAGAGCCAAGCTAGACATTTCAGGGAATTTAGACCAGCTTCCAGCGTAAGAGTAGCTCCTGAAACACATCTGGGAACGCCAAGGATAGATCTTAAAGCGGCATGAAGTAGGCCGTCAAAAGACCCCTTAAAGTATGGGGTCCAAGTCGGAGCCCCATACAGCAGCATCGGGACAATTTTGGCTCTGATAATCCGTATAGCTGCTGGTACATATTTCCCGCCTTTAGAAAAATAAAAGCGAGTTAAAGCTCCCAGATTTTTGCCTGCCTTAGCTTTTATATAACTAAGTTGAGATTTCCAACTGCCTGATTCTTGGAGCCATATCCCAAGATATTTGTAAGAGTTTACCTGTTCGATTCTCACAGAGCCTAGAAACCAAGGGAATCTAACCGTTCTCTTGGAAAACACAATAACCTTAGATTTCGCATGGTTAATAGTTAAGAAGTTATCTTTACAATAAGTCGCAAAACCTGAGAGTAATCTTTTTAAGCCCAACTGGGTTAAAGATATTAAAACAGCATACAACAAAATATACACTTTGTTAGATCCCATTTTGGGAGGATGAGATTGTATCTTACCCATAACAGAGGGGAGGTCAGCCAAGTATAAGTTGAATAAAGTGGGTGCTAACACACAGCCTTGCCTAACTCCTTGAGAAGAACATATTTCATGCGAAAGATGGCCACGATGGTTGCAGCGGACTTGTATCGAGGTGTTATAGTATAGTGCCGCTATCATGAGCAGAAGTCTCTTATCAATACAAAGAGATTTTAATTTGCTCCACGAATGTCCATGTGAGATTGCGTCAAAGGCTGACTTCAAGTCTATAAAGGTGACAAACAATTTACTACCAGGAGGCTTGAAGTATTTATATACCAACTGGGTTAAGGCCAGACAATGGTCAAGAGTAGAATGATCTGATTTAAAGCCAATCTGTTCTTGACCCAGAATATTATTGGCACTAACCCAGAGTTTCAACTTGGAGCCTAAATTACTGGCGTAAATCTTACCCGCCACAGAAAGCAAGCTAATAGGCTGATAGTTATTCGGATTGTGTTTTGGGCCATTCTTGTAGATTGGCACAATATATGCTCTCAACCATGATGCCGGGATCATTCCAAATTTATTAATTAACGTAAAGAGAGGAGCCAACATGGAGGTCCACCAACTAATATTACACTTCAACAGCTCAGGGGGGATGCCGTCTGGTCCGGCAGCCTTGCCCTTCTTGAGTTGGGACAGTAAATCAGCAATGGTGTCAGAGTCTACAGGAGGCCACTCAGGAATGCCAGGCAAAATGGAAAAAGGGGAACCAGGACTAAAGAAGTCTTCATGGTTGAACACAACTTGGAAATGTTCCTCCCAAATGTCAGCTGATATGAAGCAGTCAGGGCTGTCCTTACGATTAGACAGAGCTCCATTAACTAACTGCCAGAAGGACTTGGAGCTGCACGTGACAGTTGCAGCTGCAAGCATACACCAAGACTCTCGAACGGCATCGTGTTTCTTTTTAACAATAAGTTTCTTATACTCCGTGCGCAATACATAATAAGAATGCGGGAGCTGATGTTCATAATTGTTGCAATAGCGACAGTAAACTGAACAAATTGTCCTCCTTAAATCCCTACACTCGCTATCAATCCAACTGTTGCGTCTATCTTTCAAATGGCCAGGACTGGGCATTGAAGTATTATTGAATAAAACATTAACACCCTGAATCAGTTCCTCGTAAATAGCCAGGCCTAAGCTCGGCTCCTTGGCCGAAGCCAGCTGAGTTACAAGATGACTTATGTGGGGGAGTTTGACAAATTTAAGAAAAGTCTGTTCTATTTCAGGGGACCACTTAATTTTGTTGTGGGAGGCCGACGGTGATAAACTTAAAGGTGGCGTAGAGGGTTTAGATAATTGGACTTCACCAGAAATAGTAAGGAAAAGTTCCAGGGGCAGATGGTTGCTGTCAGTACGAGCAGCAACTCTGAATAACAAACTCTTATGTTTCAGCGCATTTGGAATAATTATATAATCTACCACACTCAACCCCCGGGAGGAAATATAAGTAAATTCACCCCAGTCATCCGCTACGTGCGGCCCATTTAAAATACACAAGTCATGTTTGAATACAAACTGAAGCAGGCCAATTCCAGCTAAATTTAGATGATGATCTTTAGAATGGCGAGCATTACACCGTAGATGTTTTCTGTCTACATTAGGGAGAAATCCAGTCTGAGGAACAACCTCAAGGTAAGTCCCTGTCCTCGCATTGAAGTCACCGGCCAAAACTGGGAGAGCTTGAGTATAGATGGACGACCAGTAAACAAACAGGGAGTCCAGTTTAATCCAGTTAGACAAAATAACCTCCCTGTTTGAGGTAAGGGGGAAATAGATGTTAAACAAGAGTACAGAAGACTGAATCGGCCTTAATTCTATAAACAGGGTTAACACCATAGAATCATTATCCATTAGATCGAGAACCGGGAGTTCGATAAATTTAGCATCCAGCGAGGAAGCAACCAAGGTACATAAACCTTGTCTAGGTCTACCCTTGCTCTTACTTGGGAAGGCGGGAGTACAGAACGAAACAAACCCTTTGATAAAAATCTGTTCTCCACACCAGGTCTCCTGGAGCAAAATACCATCAAATTTGTTTAGGTAGGCTGTGATGTTCCTATATTAATGTATATATGGTAAGTGCTGTTTGTATAGAAGATATGTGGTAAGTAGAGTGAAAGAGGAGGGGGGAGTAAATGAGCAGTAGAATGCTGGATGATTGGCTGAGTGTTTGAACACCTGAGAGTATAAAAGGAAGAATGACAGTTGAATCTGGGTGGACGTGAGTGGGTTGATTTGGTGGGTTTTGGAGAGTTGTTTGAGAGGTGTTTGTCAGGAGAGTGTGGAGAAAGAGAGAGTGGGAGTTCTAGTTTATGATAAGTCAAGTATCATAGTAATAGAAGAAACCATATGCTTATGTGCCTTTATAAAGTAATTTTGTTATCTCTGTTATTTAATAAATACTATATTTGGTTTACCAAAGGCCTGATCCTTGGCTGGGGTTTCACAGACCAGAAGGGAGGGTAAGGTAAATACCAAGGCTGAAGAGAAACTGTAACAAATGGTGGCAGCGGTGAAGGGGAGAATATAACACCACAAGTATTCAGAGCAAACCAGAATTATCTGTATTGATACAAAGGGATTGGGACAGCTTAAGCACGCAGTCACAGAGGTAACCTGATTGAGAGAGACTCAGGCAGAGTCTCTGGGGATACTGGTTATAGAACGTGACTGGTGGTGCTGCCTAGCAGGGGGATCTGGTGAGGTCTATGCTAGAGCGGAGAGAGAAACCATAAAAAAGGACAGTCCGGACTGGTGGAGTCCCTGGTGGTGCCTAGTGACAGGCAGTAGCCACGAGCAGGTTGGAACCTGACAGGGAGAGCCAGGGAAGGGCGTCACATAGGCCAAGAAGTTTGGATCCCTAGACTTGGATTTCCACACAGCAATGTTCCATGAAAGGATTTTAAGAAAGGGGGTGTAGACGGTGATCCTAGTCAATCTAGCTCATTGATTTTATCAAAAGAAGCCGGAGGAGTCTTTAGGACACAACATTTAGCAGGGGAGGCACATAAAACCACAGGTTGAGCAGGTGCCAAAAAGCTAGTATTGTGAATGGTCGGCCGGCAGGAACCACGCTCATACGGGTCCAAATACTGAACGGCCAACCAATCAAAAGGTTTCGGTTCCGAGTTAGTATATTCATAATAGGGTGAGAGGTGTTGCAAATGCTTGTTTGTTTTAGATGTAAACAGTTGAGATGGCAGCAATGAATTCTCTCCTGTGGACGAATTCAGAGAGTCATTATTCAATGGCAATTGAAGTGGTTGCTTCACAATTATTTCAGGGCTTATGACTCAGTGGTGCTGCAAATATGTAGTGTAGCATTCAGTAGAAGAATTATTCAGAGATGGACTGCTAAGTTGTTTTAAACCTGCGATCCTAGGCTCATGTGCCAGGGAGTTCTCAAGGGAGATGAGATTTGAATTGATCTTATTATCATTGTCAGAAGGAATCCAACAGAGGTTATTCTGCTTCAACTCTCTGTCGTGATTAGTCAAACTTGTAAGAATAACAGTCAAGGATGACAGTCGAGACAAAATCTCCCGTTGCTCCAGTTCAGGAAGCACTCCATAACTGTTGATTAATAAAAGTTCTTCAGGATGGAATTTCTCAGGAACAGGGCCAGATTCACACTCAGAACAGCTTCCCTGACCTTGCATATCCCTAGCATTTGACAGCCCCTGATTGTCAGATCCAGATTTCAGTGTCAGTAATTTCAGGGGGTGACTGGCTCGTGTAGCAATAACACCACTAGAGGCCTCTTCATGCCTCATTATGTATGGGTAGAGTTGCCCCTATGACTGGGCTCAAGCTGGTGGCGTGACTCAAGATGTCTGTGGAATCTTACTGTCTAGGACTTTTGTTATGTAAAAATGGTCAAGTCCAGGCCAGCACCCTTTGTGAAAAAAGCCCTTACAGGTTCAAGGTGAGGTTATGACAAGAGTGTAGCACAGTCATTCCTGGGAGGATGCCACTACCTCTGTCCTTGTTTAAGAGCCACCACTGAGCTAGACCCTTTCCTTGCCATCACCCTCCTTGCATTCTTTTGCCTCTCTACCATGTTTGTTATTTTGTTTAGGGACTAGCTTGAACTCCTCGGCAGAAAGATGACCCATCAGTGTCTTTCTAAAGGGAAACCCTTTCTATTTTTAAACCACATTTGGGTGGGTTCAGAACAAAGCCTGGGATAGGTGATTGTGGCGAGGGGGAGTCATGCTGGGTTGGAAAACAAGACATCCTAGCTATAGATCACAGACGATGATCTTTGTGAAGAAATCCTGCTTGTTTAATCTGTGTTGTAATGGGTATTGTGTTATGTATTCTGTTATTTGCATTGTAATGTACACTGTAATGTGTTCGATGTGTCTGTCTAGTCAGGTGAAACTTCATTTAACTGTCACTGGGGGACCTTAACTGACAGCTGATGAGGGGTTGGAGATAGAACTCTCAGTATGTTAAAGGATATATGATATGCATACACTGGTTAGTGGTTATAGGTTTAGAATTCTTAGAGTGATTGGCTGGGTCTAGTTTAGGGGGGGACAGAAGAAGTGAATATATGGCTAGTGCTGGTCAGTCAGGAGCAGTCCAAGGTAAGTTGTTAGTCAAAGAGTCCTTGTTAGTTGGACTAGGGTCTGTGTTGGATGGTGCTTGGTGTTTGTGGTGACGAAGGCAGCAGAGGGCCAAGAAACAAAACCTGAGAGGAAGGCAGAGTGGCTTGGCAGCCAACAACTTGCTGGGGCAGCTGAATCACTTGAAGAGCCGAGGGGAAATCTGTCAACAGAGCCGAGGGAGAAGATGTGAAAGGCAGTTTTGAATACTGGTCCTTGGTAGGAGAGCCAGAGGAAGATTCCAAGACAGTACAGCAAAAATAGATCTGCACTTTAATAGGTTAGATAGGGATTGAAATAGGTTTCAGTAGTCATCAGTTATAGTATTGGTGAGGCTTAACTAGGGTTGAATTGAAACAACGGCAATCTGGCAAAAGAGTTTTAATAAGGAAGCTAACTGCTCCCTCAGACCTGTCTTGGTTTAGTGATATTGGAATAAAATAAGCTGTTTGTGTATATTTAAAGTGACAGTAACAAGTTAGCAAATTGTATACCTATTTAAAGAGAGAGTACTATATTAAAGTAACCACATAAACTTGTGTACTACATAATTTTGTAATAAAGAAACATTAATATATTTGTTGAATATAGTAATTATCTGACTGACTTTGTACCATGCCTGTATTCCACAGTTTCCAGGGTTTTTGGTAAGATAACTCTTCAGAGGGTATACATGATATTAAATGGTTGCAGCTGTATGGGTTTAGAAAAACCATTGGAGTGGAAGTTGGGTTTTGTTAATACAATAAATAAAGAAATACCCCCCTTCCCTCCACAACCTCTGTAGCACCCCCTCCTGCCATCAGGACTGCCTGCCAGTTTGTGACCATATCTACCTAGGTTATAATGAAAATCCAGCTGTTTGGCTCCTTCATCGCATGGATGCTTTGCCTCCAGGAGTCAACAATATCAGTACTGACTACACTAGAGGTGTTTAAGAGGAAAATGGCAGAGGCCAGTACAGGCCCAGTAAAGGTGTGTGCAGAGGTAATGCATGGATCTATTATGAGTATGTATATATACCAATGAAAAACTACGGAATGCTTTAAAAGAAATGAGGGTACCACAGCATCTGATTGTCTTGATGCGCAACCTATACTCTGGACAAGAGGCTACTGTAAGGATACAATATGGAGAAACCAACTGGTTCCCAATTGGAAAGGGTGTGAGACGGGTGTATTTTATCACCCTGTTTGTTTAATCTGTATGCAGAATGTATCATACGAAAAGCGGGATTGGACCGAGATGAAGGAGGTGTGAAAATTGGAGGAAGAAATATCAATAATTTAAGATATGCAGACAATACCATACTACTAGCAGAAACCAGTAATGATTTGAAACAAATGCTGATGAAAGTTAAAGAGGAAAGCACAAAAGCAGGACTACAGCTGAATGTCAAAAAAATGAAAGTAATGACAACAGAAGATTTGTGTAACTTTAAAGTTGACAATGAGGACATTAAACTTGTCAAGGATTATCAATACCTCGACACAGTCATTAACCAAAATGGAGACAATAGTCAAGAAATCAGAAGAAGGCTAGGACTGGGGAGGGCAGCTATGAGAGAGCTAGAAAAGGACGTCAAATGCAAAGATGTATCACTGAACACTAAAGTCAGGATCATTCAGACCATGGTATTCCCAATCTCTATGTATGGGTGTGAAAGTTGGACAGTGAAAAAAGCGGATAAGAGAAAAATCAAGTCATTTGAAATGTGGTGTTGGAGGAGAGCTATGAAAAAGACAAATAATTAGTTGTTAGAACAAATTAAACCAGAACTGTCACTAGAAGCTAAAATGATGAAACTGAGGTTATCATACTTTGGACACACAATGAGAAGACACGATTCACTAGAAAAGACAATAATGCTGGGAAAAACAGAAGGAAGTAGAAAAAGAGGAAGGCCAAACAAGAGATGGATTGATTCCATACAGGAAGCCACAGACATGAACTTACAAGATCTTAACAGGGTCAATGACAGATGCTATTGGAGGTGACTGATTCTTTGGGTCGCCATAAGTCGTAATCGACTGGAAGGCACATAACAACAACAACAACATATATATCGATAGTAAATCCTTGCTTGCCACTATAGTTTGTTGCCAATTCTCTATATAGTCTGGTGCATTTTTCATTTCCATTCTTTCATATGATACTCTTACTGGAAACCCATTCATTTTTGTTATTCATTTCTTGAAAGTCAATTCAGTTTTCTTTCTCACATCAGTATTCATTGCTTTTCTTTCTACTCTTTTTCACTTTTTCTTTTGCTGTCATCTATGAAGGCATACTAATTTTAGTAGCTGTTTTATTTTCCCAGTGGCCATTTCATCTTCCCAGAATGCTGAAATCCCCCTTGCCAATGAGTGATGAATGGGATAATGGTATTTGTTGCATAACAAATGAAAGTTGAACCAAATGGGGCCCATTTCCTGTGTTATGAAACAATTGTCCATCTCTATAGCACACTGCATTTGAAAGTGAGGGAAATTTCAGATACAGTCTGTAATATGCTACCATGTTCAGTTATTCAAAGAAAAGGGAGGGAGGAGTCAACCTTCCACTGGGATAAGAACATAAGAAAAGCCTGTTGCATCTGGCTAAGGCCCATCTAGTCCAGTATCCTGTTCTCACAATGGCCACCCAGATGCTCACAAGCAAGACCTGAGTGCAACAGCATTCTCCGCACCTGTGATACCTAGCAACTTAGAAACTAAGGAATACTGCCTCCTTCAGTGGAGGTAGAACATAGCCATAATGGTTAGTAGCCACTGATAGCCTTATCCTCCATGAATTGTCTAATCCTCTTTTTAAACCATCCAGGTTGATGGTCACCATTATCTCTTATGGAAGCAAATTCCATAGTTAAACTATGTGCTGTGTGAAACATTACTTTCATTTGTCTGTCCTGAATCCTCCAACATTCAGATTCATTGGATGATCCAAGTTCTAGCTTTATGAGAGAGGGAGAAAAGCTTTTCTCTATCCACTTTCTCTGTATCAGGCTTAACATACATATCCTTTTCCAGCTCTACAACTTCTGTTTTCAATGGAGACAACTAGAAATGTACATAGTATTTCAAGTGTGGTCACACCATAGATTTGTATTCACTAATAGGCAAAAAAAAAAAAAAAAAACCCTTGCGGTTTAAGAATGTACCTATAGCCAAAAGATATTTCTATCAAACTTTTAAAAGCAGGGAGATTGGGTAGCTATAGTGAATGCACCAGGGGAGCAGGAGACCTGACCTCCTTCTGAGATATTGTACTGCCCTCCAAATTTGTAAAAATGCAAACACAATTTGGATTGGTCTTTCACAGTCCAATCCACTTTGTGTGCAGCTTGGATGAATTTGGTAACGTGCCTCTAAGCGTATGGTGAGTGGCGGCAACGTCTGCAATCAGCCCAAATAACAGAAACAAGACATGTGCTGTGCTGTTCTTGTTTTAGCAGGGAAGAAGCAACAATATTAAGACAGTTGATATATTTAAAGTGACTGACTGAACTATGTTTGATTTACTTTGCAATTTTAGTGATGTTTTCTATAGTAAATTATTTTGTTTTCCTTCTGTTTCTGTGAATATGTAAAGTACAGCAACACTTTGCATAATTTACACTAAAAAAACTCTAAAAACAATTGTGGAATAATGGCACTGACTATTCTGCAGAATAGTCTCCAGTGGACATCAGGAGTGTCTCAGTTTGCACAAGATAAGACAGTGGGAGGTGAAATATATTCTAGCAAAATTCTAGGTGTGCTCTATGTTTTTAATTGATCATGGCTACCTTTCCTTAAGTGGAGTAGTTTAAGCATAGCAGGCTGAACACATTCATCTTGGGCTGGCCAAGTTTGTTTTTTCAACAGCTAGATTCATTGCTTAAGTAGCAACATATTGTAATCAGTCTAATTTTACATCAAACTGCAGTTTCAGATTCATCTGTTAATGCACCCAAAACAGAAATACGATATAACCTCCAGTTTGAAACACAAAAGGCTGTCTTCACAATCATATGACATTGACCAATAAAAAGGCTTTGAAATTAATAAAAATCATCTTGACACAGATTTCTAGGATGAATAATGAGAGAAATATAATTTTCTAGGTTAGATCCTCTGTAGAAACAGTAGTAACACAGAAAAGAATCAAAGTAAGAAGAACACCAACAAACATACAAAAAATGTAATTCTCCATCTTTGGAGATGCACTCCTGATTGCAGATGTTGCCACCACTCATAGGAGGGAGGAGAAGGGTAAGGTAGGTTTGATCATTTGCATGCTTTTTGAGTTCAGTGGGATTTACTCCTGTGCAATCATGCTTAGAAAAGGTGAAACTGGCCAGAGGAAGGGTAGGGATAGGGAGGGAGGGGAAAGGGGAAGGAGAGGAGGAGATTGGATGGGTGGACACTGGGCAGAGGGAAAGCCCCTTTTCTTTCCAAAAGGAAAGAAACTGTGAACAGTATCATTATTTTTCAGGGTTTCCCCCACCTGTTTATTCTACAGCAGACACATGTAGTCTCCACCCAAATTCAAACCAAAACTGCCCCTGGCCACATCCACACCAGACATTTATTCCACTTTAAACAGTCATGGCATCCCCCAAAGAATCCAGGGAAGTGTAGTTTGTGAAGGGCGCCGAGCTGTTAGGAGATGCCCTATACCCCTCACAGAGCTACTATCACCAGAAGAGGGGCTGTTAAACCATACTGGAGCTCTGTCAGGGGAATAGAAGTCTCCTAACAGCTCTCAGCACCCATTACCAATGACACTTCCCAGGATTCTTTGGGGGAAGCCATGACAGTTTAAAGTGGAAAAAATGTGTGATGTGGATGTGCCCTCCTGATTAGTCAAGCCAAATAGCTGGGAGTCTGGCTTTTAGAACACTGTCAGTTAGTTCTTACTGAGCATGCCTACACTATCATAGACTCCAATGTTAAATTTCTTAAATTAATAATCAGCTATGCATTTTTTAATTTTTAAAGTGCAGAAGATGAAGGTCAGAGTATTGGGCAAGGTCAGTAATAGAATTACAGGTATTCTGTGAACATGGCTGATTTTTTTTTTAAAAAATGAACAAATTATGAGACCACTGACAGAAAAAAGTCCAACAAGGGTCTCAATTTTTTTACTCTTGTTTTACACTTAGAACTCTCGATTTTCTCTGAGTGGTTTGGGTATCGCCATGAAAACTTAGAGGGTTGTTAAGCAAGCATTTCTGAGTTCAGGACTATAAGTTTTGTAAGATTTTGTTTTGAAATGAGCTTATGGGAAGCAGCAGAATAGCACAGGGGTATTTTCAGTTTAACATGGTGGAATGTGAAAAATCTCATGGCTGTGTAATAATAGCATTATGATATTGGCAGATCCTTTCCTAACGATCCCTAGCATGGAATTTGCCTTTTCCCAACCACTGCACACTGGGTGAACATCTTCATTGAGCTGTCCCCTATCATCCCAAGGTCTTATTCCTGGTCAGTTATCACCAGTTCAAACCACATAAGCATACATATGAAATTTAGATTTTTTTGCTCCAATTTGTATAACTTTACACTTGTTTACATTGAGTTGCATTTGCCATTTTACCACCCATTCAGTTTGGAGAGGTCTTTTTGGAGCTCTTTGCAATCCCTTTTTGTTTTAATTACACTGAACAACATGGTATTGCCAAATGTGGCCACTTCACTGCTCACCCCTAACTTTAGATAGTTTATGATGAAGTTAAAAAGTGCAGGTCCCACTACCAGTCCTTGGTGTACTCTACTTTCTACATCCCTCCATTGGGTGAACTGTCTATTCCTATTCCCTGTTTCCTGTTTTTTAGCCAGTTCCTGATCCACATAAGAGGATCTCTGCTCTTGTTCCATAACTGCTAGGTTTACTCAGGAGTCTTTGGTGAGGTTTTTAAAAGTCTAAGTACACAATGTCCACTGGATTACCTGGGATAGTATAAGCCTGAGCTGCTCTTTGGATCCCAACCAAAAGCTGCACGGTTGCATTAATTCAGTTATTTACACCAGATCTTTATACTTTGGCATGTATATATCAGTTTGTCCAGGCATCCTGCCGAGCACAGCAATCCAACTCATGGGAAGCTGGTGGAAGGGTGCTGGCAAAGGAGCCGGTGGGAAGGTCCATGGCATCCAATTACTGTTTGGGAGCCTCCGGGCTGGCTGAAAGTGGGCTCAGCTGGGAGCTTCACATGAGGACCAGAAAGAAAAAGCCAGGTCTCACAAATACCCTACTGGGAATAAGTGCTTTCGATAGACTTCCATTGTAATTATTTTCTTGAAAAAATGAAATTGATGTCCTTCAAGTCGATCCCGACTTATGGCTACCCTATGAATAGGGTTTTCATGGTAAGCGGTATTCAGAGGGGGTTTACCATTGCCTCCCTCTAAGGCTAGTCCTCCCCAGCTGGCTAGGGCCTGCTCAGCTTGCCACAGCTGCACAAGCCAGTCCCTTCCGTGTCCGCAACTGCCAGCTGGGGGGCAACTGGGCTCCTTGGGACTATGCAGCTTGCCCACGGCTGCACAGGTGGTAGGGCACGTAACCCCTGAGCCACTCACTGTGGGGGTGATCTTTAGCTGGCCTTTGACACCCAGGAGACACGAACGTGGATTTGAACTCACAGACTCTGGACTCCCAGCCAGGCTCTTCTCCCCACTGTGCTATACCAGCTGTTAGACTGACTTTTTTATCGGTGTAACTTTAGACCACATCGGGACTCGAAGGAGCACTCCAAATGGGAGGTAGATGTTGCATAAGTCCCCTGCCTCGGCTCCTCCTCCAATACACCCCTGGAATGTCCCTTTTTCGGGCCTTCTGCTAGCTTCTGCCGGCGCCCCTTCTGTTGGGCTCAGCTTCCCTGGCGGAACCCCGGCTGAGCCAGTGTGAAGGGCTTCTACTGGCAGAGGCCAGCAAAGCTGGGACACTACTGGCTCAGCCAGGGGTCTGCTATATACAACTTCACTCAGCCCAGCATAAATACAAGTTGGGTTGCACCTAAATGAGAAAGGAGGTACTGCAAAAGTTTCATTCGGTACTGGGGGCAATGAGAAGAATCCCTCTTTTGTACCTGGATTGTGTAGACCACATCTATTTTTAAATCTTCATGGAAAACATTTGCCCTTACTCTCCTTAAAGCAGTATGTTTGATGAGGGAATTTTAGGTGACCCTTCCAAGAAAACTGAACAAAGCAGAAAGTGCAACATTGTGGGGAAACTGCTGGTAGAACTGATTGGACAGAACAGGCTTCAGTAGGCCATAGCAAGATAAATTCAGATGTGTGGTCTAAGGTGAAAACATACTTGCAATCCACAGTTGTTGTTTTTCTGAAAAAAAAGCAAAAACCTTTGGTTAGAAGGTTAATTTTTAATTTCATGTATGTACTTGTGTTTTCAATGCAATTGATTAAGTGCACATTTTTTTAGTCCTCCCACCCCCCTCCTCCCAGTTCTAATATATGAATTTGTGTGATAATATGAGCTTGTCCACCCATTCTTTGAAACCAGCCATGGCTTGCTTCTACAATGTTTAAATGTTTATGTCAGCCTTCACCAACCTGGTGCCCCCAGACATTTTGGACAACAACTCCCATCAGTCCAATCAGCATGACCAATGAATGATGAGAGTTGCGGTACAAACAACCGGAGGCCACCAGGTTGGGTAAAGCTGAGTTATATCATGTTGGGTTTAACAATGTTTCTCAATTAAAAAGATATTTTTTCCCCAACTAACCTTTCACTTTGTAAGACTTTTTGGATAGAGACCTGTGGCACAGTCCATCAGAAAGTTCTCCTGAATAAGCCCCATTGAAATAATTGAGAGCTGTGCACAGTATTATTATTCAGTGGTGCTTGTTCTGGACAGCTTACCATTGTATTCTGCCTCTAAATGAGGAAAAGTCATTATATACCCTTGGCTGAGAGCCATGAAAGATGGCGTCCTAGTAGGCTGCTAAATCACGAGCTCCGTTCCCTATCTTCTAGAAACTGCAAAGTAAGAACCAAATACCAAATATTTCATCGTTGCTGGATGGCTGCCTAACGTCTGCATTTCGTCTGGCTCTAAATGTGCTCCTTGCTTTTGCTGGTTGCCCTTGAATAAGTGTTTTTGTTATGATAGCTTTTATCACCCCCTCTGCCTCTCCCATCTCGGCTGGACTGTATTTGGAATTATATTAAGACTCTGACCCTGAAAGCAACTTTGGCAATGCTCACCCTTGTTTTTCTCCGACTTGATATGAACTGGTTGCCTTTTGTCGTTATGTTATGATATGCAAGTCATTAATTCTTTTTACTCTCTGCGTCTCTGCTGAACAGACTTCCGTTTAAACTTTAAGGGACAGCCTTGTAATCCGAATGATGGTTCTGACTAGGAAGGATTATAAAAACCTGGGAATTGCCCCTTTTCTTGAGCTATCTCCTCATGCTGGCCGTGTTCAACAATCTAAGATAACCCACTTTTATTCGCCTAAGAATCCAAAAACCAACAGGGATCGACCCAAAGTAAAAGGGGCTAAAAGCCCCTCCTTTTCTATACCAGTTACAAACCGGGTGCTCAATCATAACGAAGTTTTCTATCCTAATGATCACATCACCTGCAATCAGCCTCCCTTAAATCTAGCACAGGAAATAGCACAGGCTGAGAATCTGTCTCCTTATGAAGCAGCCAAAATGCTGCTGAATTATGATGAAGTTGATCAACTTGAACAGTCTTCAAGTCACAACTGCAATCAAGTTGTTCATCCAGATGTGGGACTAAATTCCACCCAGAGTTCCCCCAATCTATCTCAGACATCTAAGGTGTCAAACATCCCAACTAAAATGCTATCCCAGGAAATGGAGCCCTGGTTTTTCTTGATATTACATGATCTCAAGTGTATCAAAGCGTTTCTTACTGAAACCAATCATCTCCTAACCACACTGGCTGAAGCCTCTATAAAACTAGACTTAGACCGGAAGAAGAGAGCAAGAGAGATGAAGACCATTTAGACACAAAACCTAAAGGCAGAGTACCTAAAATTTGAAATGCAAAAGCAAAGCCGACTAAAAAGACTAAAAATATTAAACACCCTAAGGGCCATCGCTACAGCAAAATGAAATTTGAAAAGCTATTTAAGCTACTTGATTCTCCTCCCAAGCCGAAAATCTCGCTGCTGGTCAAACATCCGGCCAAGCCAGGACAGGACAGATCTCCTATTACAAACTTCCTCCAAGATGGTTCCTCTGACTCCCTCCCGGTTTCTCTTCCAAAAAATCTAATTCAAATCCAGGTACCTACTCAGTGTGCTGCTTGTTCACCTGCTCCATCGGCATCAAAAGTATTACAAGCCTCCCCCGAGTGTGAGAGAAAATTGCGATGGAACCTAATACTCAACCCTGCCAAATTGGTTTTGTCTAACTACCCTAAGCCGCTGGGTCCCTTAGCACAAAAGGACCGCAAAATCTATTTAATGAAAACTCTTGAAGGATTTATCCAAGCTGGGTTGAACATTGATGATATCAACCAGGTGGAATATTAGTTCTACAATTACGTCAGTGCACGTGCCGTGGTGACTTTTAATCATCCAGCCAAAGCCTTTCTATTGTTGCGAAATAGGAACATGTTGGCATTGTGTGGCTTACAGGTAACACAATTCTTTGAGAATCTCACCCTGCCTCAAACCTTATTGTCCAGTTTGCCATCTATGAAAACAGCAAGAATGATGCCGTCCAGCACTAAACTGGAAGTCAACTTGATCGACCTTGAGCCTGAGGTGCCCAAGGAACCACTCCTATATCCTCAGAGCCCAGCTTCTTACTCTATTCACTTGCCAAACGTAAGGGTCGAGGGCGGGCCTACTCTAGCGCACAATGTTCTTGCTGCTTCATTTACAGAAGAGGACAAGACCCTACTCGAATCCTTCTCTGCATTATCGTTCCTGGCCCAAGCTGAAATTCTTTCACGATTTCACTCATTAAGGACATACCTAGAAATGAGGTTTTTAACCTCTAACCCTGAGGATTACATCAAGAGAAACCCTGAAGTTGGAAAAGACTTTGAGTTATTACCAAATGCTCAACCTGGAGTTCAAAAGACTGCCTCCCTGGACCTGTATGATTCTAATAATGTTCTCAGCCCTATGCTAATTACTGCTGATACGAATCTTACATCTTCTGAGGTGGCATGTTGCAGCACATTGAACGATCATGTATCTACTTTGCACAGAACTCGAACTGGCCCCGCATCTGCGCCCTGGACATCTACGAGATGGCTTGATTCCAGCGAATTAGGACCCCCACAGAAAGCTGGTGCTTATACTACTCATGCACCGTATCTTCATAAGCCAATTCTATTGAATGTTAGTATGCTAGACCCAATTTTTGATGCAATTGATCCTCTTGAGGCAGATCATATTCCAGCTCCACCTATTAGACAACATTCATCCTCCGACGTTTATTCTCAACTTTCAATCCTATCCTGGAATATTTCGAGATGGAGGAATAAAGCGCAAGACCAGACTTTTCTGGAATATTTAAAACATCATGATATCATCTTTTTACAAGAGACCTGGCTTGGTGAGGGACCTCACTTAAGTGACTTCACAACATTCACACTTGAAGCTGCCCCCAGCTCTAAAGGAGGGCGCTCTAAGGGGGGTCTAAGTATACTTGTTTCTACTAAGCTTCGAATCCCCACCTTAAGACCAGATCCTCTGGAGAAGCTCGCATTATCTCTTCTCATCAGTTTTGATTGGGCGTCCTTACTACTCTTCAACGTCTATCTCCCTCCTTGCTGTCTAAAGACTTCAGCTAAGGCTATCATGTCAAAACTCGAAGCCTACATTGACAAATTATCGTTCTTATATCCCAAGGCCCTGGTGATTCTTGCCGGGGATTTTCATGCCAGAATTGGTCCAAGTGATGAGGCCCTTTTTTCCCATTTCCAAGAGGCTCTGCAGATATTAGACCAGCACCTGGGCATACCGGATAGACACTCAAAGGACAATGGTTTTAACTTTCCTGGACTATACTTTGCGCTGATGCTGCACAAGCTAAATCTCCTTCTTCTCAATGGCCGTGCAAAGGGTGATACCAACGGCGAACTTACTTTTTTATCGGGTAAGAGAACATCCACGATTGACTACCTTGCACTCTCTTACAACCTTTATTATGCCGTCATGTCATGCCAAGTGGGCAATCAGTCTGAAAGTGACCACTTTCCCCTAGTCCTTTCTTTGCATTCTGAAAACCACAATTTACATCTTAAACAGGAGCCTCTTATGAATGAAGAGTTTGAAGTATGGCCAAACCGCATTAAATGGTCGGCCATGCTAGATAAGAACTTGAAGGAGACATTATATTCAGCCAGATCCCTTGCGCTCCATGAAACCATATCTATTGCGACATCTTCAAAAAATGCCCTAGATTCCTTCCACCAATTAACTCTGATACTACAGAGAGCCCTAACGTCAAAACCTCGGTCTAAAGATCTCCATTCTGTAGGCAAATCCAAACCCTGGTTCGACAAGGAATGTCTGGCCTTAAAAAGAAAACTACTGGGTAGTTTTACTTTATACAGAGCCAATAATTCCCAGTCTTCCCTTGCTGACTATCTGGAATTAAAGAAAGCCTACAAGCGCCTAATTGCACAAAAAAAGGCTCTTGCACAAAAGGAAAGCTGGCAGGCTCTTCTAAAGGCCTCTAAATTAAAGGATTTGAGAGCTTTATGGAAACTGGTAGCTAGAGGCTGGCCTAAACCTTCTACAACTTTGGATTTTCACATCTCTGCGAACATCTGGGAAGCTCATTTTACTGAGATATATGCTTGCAAGCAATCCTGTCATCTGTCACCTGGGACCCACTCACATGAATACCCTGAATGGCCTCCAGTAACTCCAAAGGAAATTTTAAGCCTTATACAAAATTTGAAACCAGGCAAAGCCCCGGGTCCTGATAACATCCCCACCGAGGTTTACAAATCCTTCTCAGAGTGGTGGGCTCCAGTTTTGGCTGTGCTGTTCACCATCATAGACAGATCGGCCTGTATTCCGGAGGACTGGGGCCTTGCTATAATAATACCGATTTACAAGAAAGGCTCCCGTAATGATCCTTCCAACTACAGACCAATTAGTCTTCTCAATATAGTCAGCAAGTTGTATGCTTGCCATCTGTTCAAGAAATTACAAGACTGGATAATTCAAGATCGCATCCTGGTCGAAGAACAAGCTGGCTTCAGAGCGGATCGCTCCACTATAGACCATTCCCTAGTCCTTCAACACCTGGCTGAAAAATATACGGCCAAGCCCGGGAGTGCTTTATACTTGACCTTCATTGACTTCAAATTTGCATTTGATCTGGTTCCTAGAAACAGGCTGTGGGTGAAACTGGAGTATATGAACATCGACAGGCATCTTCTGTTACTTGTATGTTCTCTATATGACAATACCTTTGTCCATGTCCAATGTAATAGTGCTGGCCAGCTCTCTAGGCCCATTTCTACCCTTAGGGGTGTTAAACAAGGATGTATTGTAGCGCCTACCCTGTTCAACCTGTACATCAATTCCTTGATCGATAACCTTACTTCATACTTCTCCCATCAGCCACAACTGGCGCATAGGCCCATCTCCGTCTTAATATATGCTGATGATGTAGTTCTCTCATTAACGTGTATCGGACTGAGACGCTTACTAAGTGCGCTCGCTTCTTATTGCCAAACAGAGCTTTTGACGATTAACTATGCCAAATCGAAGATACTTGTGTTCTCAAGGAAAAGGGCCATCCATCGCTGGCAGATCAATGGTCACCAAATAGAACAGGTGTCTTCATTTAAATACCTCGGGCTAATATTTCACTCATCTGGCAGGTGGTGCCATCAACTAAAGAGAACCGTTTTATTTTTTTTTAATTAATTTTTATTCTAATTTTCAAAACCAAAATAATACAAAAAGAAAACAACACAAATCAATAACTAATACAATACAAAAAAAACATATATATAAAAATATTGACTTCCGATTTGTCATAGTTCAGCTATAAATCTATAATATATAACAAACCTATCTCTTAATAGATTATAAAATCACCTTCCTCCAGCGGTTATCTTAGTTGGTTTCAAATCTCATTAACATCATATCATTTTAATCTTCCACAAAAAGTCAAAGAGAAGTTTCCAATCCTTGAGATATATGTCAATCAATTTTTTTTTCTAAATAAACATGTCAATTAATCCAACTCATCAAATCTACTGAGTCCAGTAGTTTCAAATCGCTCTTCTGTCATTATCCATATTGGGTCCATCTTCCATCTTTACGCACCCAAAAATCTTGCTGTCATAGTCATATAATAAAAGTCTGATAGGAATTTCCTCCATCACAGATATTTTCTTACCATCAAATCCAAACGTAACACTGAAGTATTGTTTCAAAGCCGCATCTCTGCTCCTCTTTTCCACATGATACACTAGTACATTTCTTGAAGGTTTTTCCATTGACACAAAACAGGGATTAATTCTATTAACTTTCTCCATTTCAAGTTCCATCAAATCCTTCCAGTCCAGGAATTTTTTTGAACCGATAATATCTTTATCTCCAATCTCTTCAATTCCTTCAGAAACAGCGCTGTATTCCAAACTGTAATATTTATCTCCAGGATCCGTCACAACCAGGAAATCCAAATCTTTTTTCATGTCCATATTTAAGCCAATCTCCATAGATTGAACCTTGCCTTTAATTTCTTTCATCCTTTTTTTGTTTTCCAGATCTATCTTTATTCTCCTTTCTCATAGAATCCTGAGTTTCTTTCAGCTCCTGTCTCATTTCATGAAATTCAGTTCTCCACGCTTGTCTATTATTTCTCAGTTCTTGTTTTATTGAGTTAATCCCATCTATTATTTTCTGAAGCATGTCTAGAAATAAAGTCCCTTCTTGTACATCCATGATCTTCTTAATTGCCATTCTTAAAACCAAAAGAACAAAACTCCAATTTTCAATGTCCCAAGCAAAGAGCAGTTTATTTCTTTATCCAGTTACAAAGGAGTTAATCTTTCCAACCAACTAACGTCACACGCTAGACAGTCCTTATCTCTTAAATGTCCAGAAGTGCAAAAACAGCTTTTAGTTCACAGCGTTCAAATAACTAGTAGCAGAGAGAATGAGCAGATTCGTCAACAACAACAAAAAAAAGTAGATCAGAAAAAATAGTCCCTTATATATATTACACAAAAGTCTTGTAAATCAAAAAGATTTCTTATCTCTCCCAATCAGAAAGCTCTCATCCGTTGTAATCTTTAAAACGCAATTTTCCATGTCAGCTTTTTGCAATAATAAAAAAAAAGATAAGCTATTTATATTTTCTTCCCCCTTAGTTCCGTAAATAAAGAAGGGAAGTCTTACCTCATCTAGGTTATCTTAATTGCTGTTACTTTGACAAATCTCTTTAGCTATATAGATAAGAAAATGATAAATGTAGACAGGAGGTTTGCCTGCTAGTCCGTTAAAAAAAAACGGGTCACTTATCCAGCTGAGCTAGCATAAAATCCTCGCTCTGTCTGAACTGCTGGAAGACAGACAATTCTGACGAATTCCAGGCTCCAACAATCAAAACAAAACTATGTGGCAGATCTCACGCTTCTTCCTTATCTGGAAGAAATCATCCCCAGTCAGAAAAAACCCTTCTGACTGAATTTAAAACTGGATAAGTTTCATCCAAGACAGGAGCCCGTCTCAGAGGCAGCACAGGAGGAGGGATCCTCCTGGGAAGTTGCTAAAAAGAACCGTTTTAAATGCCCAAAAAAGCTTGAGAGCCCTTCTTTCCTTTTTCTACTCTAGGTGGCCAACATGTGCCCTCAGCAATTCACATCTTTGCAGCTAAAGTCATCGCTCAGTTGCTTTATGGATCGCAAGTCTGTACCTACTCCACCTATGCCCCCTTAGAGTTGATCCAAACTGGATTCTTACGCTCCCTTCTCGGTGTCCCGAGCTGTGTTCCAAACTCCATTCTTCACCTAGAAGCTGGAGTAGCGCAGATAGAAACACGTATTTGGATGAGCAAGGTAACATTTTGGCTAAAAATGTTCTTTGCCCCAGTTGGCCTGACCTCTCTTATACTGACTGATTCTTTTTTGTTTACTTGGAAACGGGCCTTGAAAGAGAAATTCCTCAGTTTAGGCTTCTCCATCACGTCGATCTCAACTTTAGAGCACTCCAAAGCTAAAGCCCTATTACTCCAGCGTGTATATGCATATGATGCAAACAGTACCTTATGCTTATCTTAGCTATAACTTAAGACCATTTAGAGCTGCCTGTTATTTATCCACCTTGACAATACCAAAATTTAGGAAAGCTTTTACTTGAGCCAAATTTAACATTTTACCATCGGCCAATCTGGATGGAAAGTTTAAAAACATTCCAGTTAAGGAGCGACTCTGTCGTTGTGCAGAAGGGGCAATCGAGACAGTGGACCATGTTCTTCTCCACTGTACCTTCTATCACGATTTACGCTCTGTCTTAATTTTCCCCATCCTTCAAAGTATACCCGGCCAGGAAGAGGCCTTTTATGTGAAATTTCTTTTATCGGACTCCACCCCTCAAGTGACTGCCAAGGTGGCAAGCTTCTGTGCGGCCGCCATATGCTGCAGAAAGCGCTTAACTACAGAGGACTAATGTAATACTGACTCCATTATGAACTGAATTACGGCAGCATCTTTGGCTTAATTGTTTTAATTGTTAAATTTTATATTCTTTTAATGGTTTTTTTATTGTGCAACTTTTGCTGGTCTATGCACCGTAATAAATTATTCATTCATTCATACCCTTGGCCAAGCCACGTTTTATCATGCTTGAGGAATTCAATCTTTGCAAATTCTTATATGAAATGATCTGATCTTGGATTAATGTGCAGTTTGGAACTTAGCTATCCATCTGATTTTAGACGTCTCTGAATGTTCTTGGCAGTATAAACATATCAAAATACATATTTAAATATACTTTCTGTAAGGAAAATACACATTTCATTATGTAGGAGGGTTTTTAAATCTACAGATGTGTGGGAATGGAATTATGGGTAAAAATATGTGAAAGCAAAAAGGACCAGAGAAAGATAGATTTGCCTCAGTTACCGTTGTGTAGAGTGTGGATAATATTTGGTTTCAACCGTAGGCTTGTTGTGAGTGGAATCACAATACAAATAGCACATGAATATGCAAATTTGGATTATTTTATGAAAGGTAAATAGAGGAAGCATCATGTTGACTTAATATTCATTTAGTGCATTACTTTCATTTGGAAAAATCTGGCTTTTTAACATTAGAGATTATTCATTTTTAAAAAGATTCCCCCCCTCCCCTTTCCACTGCTAATTCATGTCAGATCGGTAGATTTCTTGGCTCTGGTGCAGGGCTGCTGTTCTAGTAATTTGGAATAACAGATTAGTTCCCCCCTCCCCCTGCAAATGTGCCCTACATTGGGAAGAGGGCAGGGAGATGCTATTAAAGGCAAAGCTACACTCAACAATATGTCTTAGCATTTTATGCAAAGCTTCTCTGAAGATGTTTTGGTACCTTTACTTTGTGTTTATCCAAGCTTCAAGGAATGATTGTGCATGAAATTAGAACCTGGAAATTTATGCTGCAAGATGAAACTGAAAACAGAAACACAGCAGCAGCACACTATTGTGTACTAGGCTGCAGCTATGGTCATCCACAGGGGTCTCTTGTAGAGAAACAATATGCTACCAAGCTGATGAAGAATACAGTGGAGAAAGAAAGAAAGAAGTTCATTAAGGTTCTGGTGTTAAACAAGGATCACAATGTGAGCCATGCACTGACAAAAGTTGAAATGCTTTTTTAAAAATCATACTAATGGGTGATATTCAATAGTAGCTTTTTTTTTTTTTTTTGGCTACAGGTTTAAGAGATACAAAGATACATATTCTTTTAAAAAAACCCTCTTATTAGGTTTAATGCTTTATTGCTGAAACATTTTGAAGTGCATATTCTGCTGAATATATTCTGCATTAAGAACAATAATTTCTGCACCAAGAAGCTCTAAATTATGTGACCATAACTTCTTCACATAGCACATAGTTAAACTATGGAATTTGCTCCCACAAGAGGCAGTGATGGACACCAACTCATTAGACAAATTCATGAAGGAAAAGGCTATCAATGGCTGCTAGCCATGATAGCTATGCTGTGCCTCTATAGTTGGAGGCAGTATGCTTCCAAATACTGGAAACTGCAGGAGGGGAGAGTGCTGTTTGCACTCAGGTCCTGCTTGCAGGCTTCACAAGGGCAACTGGTTGGCCACTGTGAGAACAGGATGCTGAACTAGATGGCCTACTGGCCTGATCCAGCAGGTGGTTCTTATGTTTTTATGAGAGCTCCTGCCAGATACAGGGCAGAGCAAAAGACAGCTGGTCAGGACCCTGGAGAGCTCCCTGTGACCAGTGTTTGCTAGATCCTCTGTGGGAGAGCTCTTGCCTCAGCAACATGCTGAAGCTTGTTTAAGGCTGGCTAAATACCTCCTGGCTATGGCCATACTACCCTGAACACTCCTGATCTTGTTTGATCTTGGAAGCTAAGCAGGGTCAGACCTGGTTAGTACTTGGATGGGAGACCGCTTGGGAATACCGGGTGCCATAGGTTTGGAGGAAGGCAATGGTAAACCACCTCTGAATACCTCTTACCATGAAAATCCTATGAATATATAAAAAAAGATTCATAGGATCGCCATAAGTTGTAATCGACTTAAAGGCATATAACAACAACAAATACCTCCCTCTGAGGAGCTGTCTGTTCATTTCATTTTGTAATTGCTGGCTCCTAAAGTATGGAGGTGGTGAGGGGTGTCCTCTAAGCCAGGAGTTGTCAGGCAAGGCCAGATCCTCTGGCCTGAATGTTCTGGTAGAGGGGGGTAATAGCTCTCCAAGTGATGCCTCCTGTAAGTTTGCCTATGAGCTTGATGGAGGATCATGGCCAGAGAACAGAAGTGAGTAGTGCTGATGGTCCAGGGCAATGGTACCAAGGGCTAAGACAGATGAGAAAGGGCAGGGAGCTGTTAAGGATGATGTTGATTACTTATATTTCTAACTGCAAGGCATTCTTAATTTTCTGAATCCTCAGCAGGCATAGTCAAGCTAATTCCCACAATAAATTGGTGCCAGAAACTAAAATGGAGAGTCATGATCATTACCAAAAATCTACATTGCATTGCATAAAAGCAGAGGATATCCAGTTGTAAGTAAATTGTTATCTTAGTAATGACACTGAAATGGGTAAAAATAGAACTTAGATTTGTGTGTGTGTGTGTGAACCATGCGCTGTAGGGATGCACAAACATCTCACTGCTCACCCTGAAACATCTTGAGCACTTCGGAAGTGGTTGGGGTTTGTTCTTTTTGAATGCTTACAAAGGATAAAAGGGTGCTCACTTCCCTTCTTCTCATGGCCAGAAACCTACACTTGGGACAGGGTGGTAGTGAAAGAGGGTGCTTTGAGAAGCCTATTCTTTGGTGGGAATGATGTGTGTAGTATCAGTTTATCACTGGGGAGGCTGAGATTTATGTCACTGGGGATGCTGGGTTGGGAGTCCAATAACATCTGGAGGATACCACATATCAGTGGATTTGAGCCTTTTGTGCACTGTGAAACCACTTGAAAATTACTGGAATTCTGCTACTATCCGCCTGGGAAAGAAAGTGCAACAGAAACCTTGAAAGAAGTCTCTGTTTCTGAGAGAAAACCATTACTTCTATTAGTGAGCAAGGCAATAACAGAGCTTGACTCTAATGGAGATAAACTCTGTGTGTGTGTGTGATTTTTAAACTCTAGTTGGTCTACATTACTCTGTACAGCAACTCTTTATACAATAAGTGCATTTATTACTAGGAGAACATAAACAATTAAGCCAGGATTTATGATTAGGTCTCTTGACATCATGTGACTAATTGAGTTAAAACCTTGTACAATGGCAGTGTATTGAGAAGGAATAATGTGAACATGATTACAGTAACAAACACATCAACTTGTCTTTGCGATTTTGTAATGAATTACTGTGGCATGTGATTTAGAAATCTGGCAAAGAATGTGTTCTTGGCAGCAGCATTGGGTGAAACTTGTTTTGTTATAAATATAAATTACAATTTTTAACAGTGAAGATTTTATATTGGGGGCGGGAAAAATGTGTATATCTTTTATTTAATTTCCTTGAATAATAATGATTAGCAGCTCTTTCCTATTTTGTAATAATAGGTGAGATTACATGTATGAATACTGTTAGGATTCAGTACTTCGAATCATATCAAATCAAATATATTTATTATGGTCATAGACCAGAGTAACTTCAAAGTTAAGGAATTATTTCTGTTGAAATACTTGTAAATAATTTAAGACATGATAATCCAGTCCATTAATTACATTAAGAATGCTGAGGCATAGAAAAATTACTAAGTTTAGCAGCTCCAAAGAGCTATGCATTCAATATTCCCTTCGCCCACCTTTGCTTGTTGTCTGAGAAGGGCTATTGGCATTCATTAGGCTGGTAGGTACCTACTCTCTAATGTCTGTGGCTCACAGTAGCCATAGAATATGACCTGTAGATTTGTCTAACTCGGAGCTTGGAAGTAACTCATTAGAGTGGGTAACTTCATTACATTTTACTAGTAATAGAACAATTAGTAATTTCCCTACTTTTTAGCAGCAATCGTAATGTTTCCAGCGTTACATTTGGATGTTACTTGGGGGGGTAGCAAGTGGAAGTCTTCTGTTCCTGTGATTGGTGGATAGAAGACATGTGATTCACACTGGGCTTCTGCACAGCCTCGCTGTTCCCTTGTGCTCTGCGTTAGGAGGCACGAGGGAGGAGGTGAAGAGGCAGAGGGTGGTGGAGCGCAGGAGAGAGAGAAAATGGACAGTGGAGGAGAAAGCCAGGGCAAAGGATGATGGAGGAGAAGGCAGCAGCAGAATGGAGGTGACTGACGATGGTGTATGTGTGTGTGTGTTACCCTCCATCCCCACTCGCTCAATCGCCCTGCCCCCCACCCAGTTCTCTCCCCCCTGCCTGCCTTCCCTGCTGGCTGAATCACTCAATCGCCCTGCTCCCCTACCCCCATTCTCTCCCTCTGCCTGCCTTCCCTGCTGGCTCAATCACTCAATCGCCCTATCCCCCCACCCCTGCTCTCTCCCCCCGCCTGCCTTCCCAGCTGGCTCAATTGCTCAATCGCCCTGCCCCCCACCCATTCTCTCCCCCTGCCTGCCTTCCCTGCTGACTCAATCGCCCAATCGCCCTGCCCCCCACCCCCGCTCTCTCCTCCCACCTGCCTTCCTCACTGGCTCAATTGTTCAAATGCCCTGCCCCCATCCTTTCCCCCGCCTGCCTTCCCTGCTGGCTCAATCACCCTGCCCCCACCCCTGCTCTCTTCCCCCACCTGCCTTCCCCGCTGGCTCAATCGCTCAATTGCCCTGCCACCCATCCTGTTCTCTCTCTGCCTGCCTTCCCCGCTGGCTCAATCGCTCTACCCCCACCCCCACTCTCTGCTCCCACCTGCCTTTCCCGCTGGCTCAATCACTCAATCACCCTGCCCCCACCCCCACTCTCTCCCCCCCACCTGTCTTGCCTGCTGGCTCAATCGCCCTGCCACCCCACACCCCTCTCTTCCCCCCTGCCCCCTGCTCACTCATTCAATTGCTTTGCCCCCACCCCTGCTCTCTTCCCTGCCTGCCCCCGCTTGCTCAC
Organism: Rhineura floridana; assembly: GCF_030035675.1. Lineage (NCBI taxonomy): Eukaryota > Metazoa > Chordata > Lepidosauria > Squamata > Rhineuridae > Rhineura > Rhineura floridana. Next base: position 18,655,909 of record NC_084489.1, read on the forward strand.
TTGTCCTGCTGCCCCCACCCCCTCTCTCTGCCTTCACCTGCCCCCGCTCCCTTACTCATTTGCCCTGCCAACCCCCACCCCCGCTCTCTGCTATGCACGCTTCACTGGTGAGCATTATTATTTTTTAGGTAACAACACTGTGCATATTAAGGCACAGGACAGGTGCCTGCCTCGAGGAGCTTACCATCTAAAATTGGATCTGGGGGTCAATTTGGTGGATTACTTCTGAGCATAAAAAAATAAGAATGCATAGGATTGGTTCGCCCTACTTAGTGCACAGGCCTAAACACACCCAGGTTACTAAGTTGCATTGATCTCGCTAAACATACATAGGATTGGGCTGCATGGTGACTGGAATCATAAATACACTTGTTTGGAAGCAAGTCCAATTGAACTTAATGCTTTTGTTATAGAACTCTGGACCCCCCCTCCCCCCATAAAACCCTCCTGCTCTCTGGTGAAATATTTGCTTTCCTCCCCACAAATGCTCAAGGACAGATGGATTGGGAATGAGGCTTGCTACTGAGTAAACATGGATAGGGTAGACTGTTAGTTCTCCAGGTTCTGAATGAAGGATGAATTATGGATGTTTTGCTTGAGTCCTAAAAACCCAGGAAGTTCTGTCAGGTATTGAATTCTTCATAGGGGAGAGTGTGTGTATCATGTTTGGAAAGTTCTGTGGATTTGAAAGGAGATGCCTCAGGCTGAACATGTTTTCTGAACATAGGAGGCTGCTTTATATTGAATCAGAGTAGTGGCTCATCTAGCCCAGTATTACTGCCTGTGACTGGCAGCCGCTCAGGCCAAGGGCTTTTGCTAGCTTTGTCATCTGAGATCATCTTAACTGTCAGGGATTGAACTTAGGACCTCAGCGCATGAAACACATATCCTCTGCTACTGAGATATGAGCTCTCTATCTGGAGGCTCCTAGCTTACTGAAGGTGTTGAGGTAGTAGACGGATCTGAAAGAGGTGGTTGGGCTATGGATCTGGAGTTGCTTTCGCATATGTAAGTGTGTGGTGATATTGGGGTATCCGGCAATAATGCTTCATTAATATAGCAGATTTCAAATGACTTATTGAGGACCATTAAGTGAGACTGGAACTGGGGATCCTGCAGCCAGCTTTTATCTGGATGTTTGGTGCTTTTGTGAACTGATGTTAAATCAAACTGTTACACTTACAAATCAAAGTCTCAGATCTAGGAGCCTAGGAGGAGTGCTGACATTCAGACTATTTATTTGCAATAATAGCTCCAGGAAGTCACTTGGTTATAATGGTTGTCTTTTTCGCAGTCCATGGTATGCCCACAGCTCTCCTCCAACACCACATTTCAAATGAGTTGATTTTTCTCTTATCAGCTTTTTTCACTGTCCAACTCTCACATCCATACATAGAGATTGGGAATACCATGGTCTGAATGATCCTGACTTTAGTGTTCAGTGATACGTCTTTGCTTTTGAGGACCTTTTCTAGTTCTCTAATAGCTGCCCTCCCCAATCCTAGGCTTCTTCTGATTTCTTGACTATTGTCTCCATTTTGGTTAATGACTGTGTCGACGTACTGATAACCCTTGGCAAGTTCAATGTCCTCATTATCAACTTTAAAGTTACATAAATCTTCTGTTGTCATTATTTTAGTCTTCTTGATGTTCAGCTGTAGTCCTGCTTTTGTGCTTTCCTTGTTAACTTTCATTATCATCGTGGTCTGTGGATGGGTAGGAGACAACAAGGGAGGAGGTGGAGAGTGAGACAGGGTGGAGTGGAGAAAACAATTGTTTAAAAAAATGGACTGGAGGGAAAAGGGAGCCAGAGGGCAAGAACATGGATAAAGGAGGAGAAGGAGGCAGCAGCAGAATGGAGATAAAGAACTGTGGAGGTGAAAGATGACAACATGTTTTAGCACACAAAATGGCCTCCACCTACAGTAGCCAAAGTGGCCTCTGGCTACTGTGCCACATTTGCAGTATTTTAACTTTTTTGCATCTCAGGGGGAAATGTTTGCTTGGGTGAGTGTCCCTTAGTTGGTGGCAGGGCAGGGTCCAGGAGGTGATTAAGTGAGAGAGATTATGCCTGCCTGTTGAGGGGGGGTGCACTTGGTTTCACGTGCAAAGATCTGAGTAGTGGCCTCAGCCTCCCTCCCCACCTCCTTTACCAGCAAAGAGACCACCATTGTTATCTTATGGATAAAAAGAATTCTTCTACTACCTCTATATGTGTGTGTTTATTTTTAATGTTGTTTTAGGCTGCTTAGATGTGCAGCAGCCAAGGCCAGCACCTTGTAGGTGTTTTTTTTAAAAAGTAACTGAAATGTAACTGTAGTGATTACTTTTGAGAAAAAGTAATCAGTTACTTTCAGAGCAGTTGTAATTGTAACAGTAATTACTACTTTTTTGGGCCATGTAACTGTAACTTATTACTTTTTAAAAGTAATCTTCCAAGCCTGGTCTAACTTCATTCTCTTAATCTGCTTTTGCAACAACAGTGCAAAACGTAGCTTTCACTATTGTGGCTGAAGCTGAAAATTATGCTCTGTTTATCTGGCAACCTCAACCCATATCTCTACTATGAGGGCTCCAGAGCCCATAAGACTGAACACAGAAGGGTATTGAAGAGGAACCCTTGCCCTTATGGCAGGCAGGCACTCATAAGCTTGTACTGTCTGGAACTAGGCTTCTTCAGTTCTTGCTTGAAACTATCAGCCGCTCTGTTTATGAAGAGAGTAATCAGACTAGACTGTTGGAACAAGATAGATATCTACTTTGAGGATTCAAACCTTAACACTATGGAGGTCTGCCCCATTCACTTGGTCCTGAAGATGGGGGTTTGCTGCTACCAGCAACTAGTCTACAGAGTACCAAAGCCAACCATGTATAATAATATATATAAATAAATCAATAACTCAATACAAATATTAATATACAAGACAGTTTTGCAAAACTAGGACAATCCTCAGAGAAACTGAGTTCCTTAAAATGACAATATTATTTTTGCATCTGTTGACAAATGCAATTCTTCATCAATATAATGCTATTATTGGGTAGGAGGGTTTTTTATTATTAGAACACAGTTGATTGAACTGATTATACAAATGTGAAAAGGAAATTCGAGAAATTTGTGGCATAAGCTCTCTGGGACAGGCACAATGTCTTTGCAAGTGTTTGCATAGTGCCTAGTACAATGGAACACTGATTCTAATTAAAGCCTTTGGAAGTTGCTGCAGTAGACATTTCAAACAATATTGCCAGCAAACCTAAAGACATCACTTTCTCTTGTTCTCTGCTTTTTTAAAATAGCATGGTTTGTTATCTGAGCATCATTAAAAGATAAGTAAGAGCTACAATTCTTGCTGTGGAAGAGTCACAACAAGAAGCTATTTTACCCGGGAATTTTTCTCTCTACAGAAGCCAGTAAATTTGATGGATTTACTACTTGAGTGGTCGTCTTGTGAAATCTAGTATTACACACACACACACACAGAGATGCAATTTACTACTTGAGTGGTCTTCTTGAGAAATTTAGTATTACACACTCATACAGATGTGCAATTGCTTGCTGTTTGGACCAAACCTTTGTATGCTTTCAAAAACTCTCTTTAAGTGGGAGAATAGCAATCAGGACTGTGTCAGACAGTAGTATTATACAGCCACAAGAGTGGCTGTATACTATAGCCAGCGTGGGTTTTTCACATTCCGCAATGTTAAATTGAAAATACCCCCATGCCATTCTGATGCTTCCCATAAGCTCATTTCAAAACAAAACATTACAAAACATATAGTTCTGAACCCAGAAACACTTGCTTAACAACCCTCCCAATTTTCATGGCGATACACAAAACAGTCAGAGAGAATAGAGAGTTCAAAGTCTAAAAAGAGAGAAAAAACCCTCAGAGCCCTTTTGGACTTTTTTCTCTGAGTTCTCATAATCTGTTGAAATTCATTAAAAATCAGCCATATTCACAGAGTACCTGTAATACTAATACTGACCTTGCCCCATACTCTGACCTTCATCATCTGCAGTTTAAAAGTAAAAAAAAATGCCCGGCTGATTTGTAATTAATTTAATAAATTTTGACTGGCAGCCTATGATAACACGGGGCATGCTCAGTAAGAACCAACTGACGGAATTCTAAACGCCAGACTCAAAGCTGCTGGGCTTGCCTAATCAGGGGCCCCCACCCACACTAGACTTTGATTTCACTTGAGACAGTCATGGCTTCCCTCAGAGAATCCTGGGAAGTGTAGTTTGTGAAGAGTGCTGAGAGGAGGCTCCTGTTCCACTGAGAGAGCTCCAGCCGGGCCTGGCAACCAAGAGGTCTTCTGTATCTTGAAAATTTGTGCAGGGGGAAGGGAGGATTCCACCTTGTGGTTTTTCTCATTACAGTGTTGCAAGAATACCTGCATTTGGCTGACTTTCTCTTCTCCTAAAGATACAGGATCAGTCTCAGGCCAGGAACCTGGCAACCCTAGTTTGAGAACCATGATAAGCTCACTCAACTCACTTTGCAATTAATGGACTATATAGATAAATTTTTGCTTGTTCCTTATTCTCTTAACTTGGCTTTTAATTTAATTGTAATGTTACATTTCTAATGAAGCAACTCAGTAATTCCCCCCCCTTCTCTTCTCACAATTAACTATAAGTTGATAAATTCTTTGGGCAAACATAACTTTTATAAGATTGCAAATTTGAAAAAGAATCCTTTGGCTTATCTCTTCCAACTTTCTGGTGTTTAAACCTTTGCTGATTGCTAGGAATGGCTCCATTTTCCTTTAAATGTTACAAAGTCATTGCTTTTCCTATTTTCTGTAATATTATTTATTTATTCATTTATATTTTATTTATTACATTTCTATCCTGCCCTTTCTCCCAAAGGAGCAAAGGCAACCAATAAAACAGCAAAAACAATATAAGCATTTTAAAAACAAATATCCTCACAGCTAAACGTTTGAGGGTTGTCAGGAACATTATATTTCAGCCATCAAATTCTGCCTGAACATTAATCATGAGGGAGATAGATGCACTTCATTCCATAAATGGGGAACCACTACCAAGAAGGCCCTCTTACGTACCAGCACCAATCAGGCAGTAGCCACTACCACCAACAGGACCTCCCCTGCAAATCATATGGCCTGAGAAGGTTGTTCTTGTGTTTGTGTTGTAAAACTTTCCCCCTCCAATCCTATTTTTAACGCAATTAGGCAGGGCTTACATAGGTACCACTGCTTTATTATGTAGGAAACTAATACTGATGTTATTTTTTAAATATGTTTTGTAATGACCAATTGGCTTTGACAATAAACTATTATATGGGGTGTATGTATTTTTACATCTCCAGTGTGTGTGTATGTGTTTGTATGGAACCTTTCCAACAACTCTGTGAGGCAGGGTTGCAGACTGGAAACCAAGGCAGCTCACAACAGGAAATAAATCCCTTTAAAATCCAATAACCATAAAAACAAGTATAAACAGTTACAAAACAGCTTAAAGTGGCCTGATCTTGAATTATGGGTTGGGTGAATGATCTTATCACTTGAAGTTGCAGTTCTGTGCATGCTTCCCTGTTTGAGTAAGCCCCACTGAATACATTGAGATTTGCTTCTGAGTAAACAAATGTAGGATTGCACTATAAATATATTTAGTGGTTGTGTATATAATAAACACATTTGATAATCATGCTTATATAAATATTTCTTCATACTATGTCCCGATAAGTATCTGATTTCACACTATGATTGTACAGTATTACTTCCTCTACATTTTAATTGTACCCTTCTTTCTTGGGATGTTCATGGTTCCCCTCTGTTGTTTTCATCCTGAGGGGCAGATTAGGCTGAGAGATGGTGAGTAGCCCATGGTTACCCAGTAAATTTTATAGCTCATTTCCATTTAAAAAATTTAATTAAAACGATTTACACACAGATGAAGTTTATTAAGTAGATCCACACAATAAGTTTAAAGCACATCCAACTTGCATTTGAAGCACATAACTTCCCCTAAAGAATCCTGGGAAGTGTAATTTCTCCCTCACAGTTATAGTTCCCACCACCCTTAACAAACTACAGTTCCTATGATTCTGTGGTGGGATTCACGTGCTTCAAATATGTGTTAAATGTACTTTAAATGAACGGTGTGGCTCTGCACTAGGTATGTTGTGCATTCATTAGTGAATTGAAAAGAACAATTCTAAAAGATATTTTTTTAAATGAGAAGGGTTGTAGCTCAGTGGTAGGGCATATGCTTTGCATGCAAAGGTCCAAAATTCAATTTCTGGAAAAGACTATTGCCTGGAATTCTGGAGAGCCAATGCTAGTCCATGTCATAAGTACACAACTAGATGGCACCAAATGGCTTGAGTCAGTATAAGGCAGATTCCTTTGTTCCTAAAAATGGAAAGAGACCCAAGGGCCACAGTGACTCTAAAATTTATTTATGTACTTTAATTACAACATTTATATACCACTTTATTGTAAAAACTCTCAAAGCAGTTTACAGAAAGGATTAAAACAATAAAATTATTTTCAAAAACAAAGACAGGAATTTACAAATATTCAAAATAATAAAACCAACAATGAGTTTAAAATAGATAAAAGCCATGGCTCTCCCTCACCGACCCCGTTCCTACAGCAGCAGCGAGGTGTGGCAGCGCTGTTCTGAGGGCGACTGCCTGGTACTCGCCGGCAGATGCCTCTACGATGTGTCGGCCTTCATGCAGCTCCACCTGGGCGGACCAGAGCTGCTGCTGGAGCGGGCTGGCACTGACGTGAGTGCCGCACTGGACAGGCCGCCGCACCGGCACTTGGAGAACACGCGCCACTGGCTCGAGCAGTACTACCTGGACGAGCTTGACGAAGACCATCCCGAGGAGGGAGACGCGCCCCAGCAGCAGCAGTAGGTGTAGAACTTTGCATTCAATTGTCTCTGATTCTTCTTGTCTCCTAGAGTTGCCTCAAACAATGGGACTCCACCAGTCCTCTGGAAGTGACAAAGGCCAAAGAGATAGATTGTACTTATATATTTAAGTTTAGATTATTACTTTTGTAATATTGAATTTATTTTATGTTTGCTAAATTGTTTATTTTTGTCTTATTTGAATGTATTGCTATGTTTTGTAAACTGACTTCTCTCCCCTACCCCAGTGCTTTTATTTTGAGTGTTTGTTGTAAGCCGCTTTGGGCATAGGTCACTGTGGAAAGATGGCATATAAATAAACCCAAATAAATAAATAAATAATAGCTTCTACATGCCTGGGTAGGCTTGCCTGAACAAAAATATTTTAGCAGGTGCCAAAAAGAGTACAGTGAAGGCACCTGCTAATGTCAATAGGCAGAGAGTTCCAAAGTGTAGGTGCAGCCACACTAAAGGACTGATTTCTTACAAGAGCAGAAGAAGTACTACGTGGCACCCGTAACATGGAAAGCACACCTTGAACTTGGCCTGGTAGCAAATAATCAACCAGTGCAGATTTCAGAGCAGAGTTGTTATGTGCTCTCACTCATCTCAGCAATCATGCCACAGCATTCTGCACTAACTGCAGTCTCTGGGTCAGGTTGTGCTGCATGGGGATTTCTGTGAGCTTGGCTAACTGGCTGCCAGAATTTGTTTAGTTTTGGTTTTTGGGTAGGAATCCTGACTGGTTGTGGGATGCTGAGTTTTCTACCTTACTCATAGGAATCTTCTTGTGGTTGGTATGGTATTACATTTAGAAAATTATTACTGTCTTTTCTTTTTCTTTTTGCATTTCATTTACCTTTATTCTCATTCCCTTTCATCCATAGAAGCAACAACTCAGCTCAACCCCCTTGAACCCTTGTTGTTTGCATGACGGTTTGTTTCTTGCCCAATAGAATTCACACACTGGGCAGCGTGGCTGCAGTTGTTGTTCCCAAGCTGCTGCCTCTCTGTCAGTTATTATTCACTGGAATTGAGTTGGCTGTCAAAGTGAGTTTATAGCAGCCCACAGGGGAGACAGAAAAGAGTAGAGAATCTTCTTACTCTTACTCATTTCTCAGACCTCTTTCTGAAGTGAAGGGTTAAATCTGTAAAGAAATTTGGAGAGCCATGTTAAAATATAGGGGCAGCGCATTCCAGGCAGGGGGTTGCCAACCCTACTTGGATATGGATATCTTTGCAGAAGATCCCTGGTCAAGCTTTACCAACAACACAATCCAAACCATATCTACTGAGAAGTAAGTCCTATTGAGTTCTATGGGGCTTAGTCCCTTAGTAAGTGTGTTTAGAATTGCAGCCTTTGGGGTCATCCATATTTACTCTTCTAACAGCACTAGGCTCCTTTCTTCCTACAGTGGCCTTCTGGTGACTGGCCTGGTCTGAGGGCACTTAAACCCTTTTTGCCAGAAGCAAGTTGGCTAGATTAAATGTTCCCTACCCAGGCTCCATCTTTTAGCTAAGATTTCTATCTTAATTTCCTATCAGAGAAATATTTTTGTTTGAGTATGCGCCAAGCAATTGTGGTTGATGCTTAATATATCATGATTAATGACATCACTCAGGAATGCCCCTATGACATCACTGGGCCCGCCCCCAAAATCTCAGGGTTTGGGATGCTTCTGACCTTGCAACCCTGGATTATATCCTCCTAGATACAGAAATTAAACTAACAGGCTGTAATTGCCTTGTTCATTCTTATACAACTTGTAAGTATACATAGTTGTATCACTTTCCTCCACTTTCCAGGACTATAGCAATTCTCTGTGAATTGTCTGATGCACTAAATCCCGGGATATACTAGTATTTCTGGGGTTGGCCAATTTATTATTTTATAATAAGCATTGTGCAGTCATGTCACTTTTCTACAGTTCTTTTTTCATTTCTTTTCATGATTCCAAAATATGTAGGAGCCTCCATGAGTACTTGAGGCTTCCCCACTGCAAATAGTCACCCTTGAACATGTGGAGGGCAGCATGAACATGGGGAGGAGCTAGAATGTTTTTATGTTTATTGAAGCCTGATAATTACATTGTAACAATCAAGTGTTGAATAGGTACGTGCAAACCAGCTCTAAATCACACTGCTCTTTTGCGGGATTATATAGCCTGAGTATATCATGACTGACTTCTCTGAAAATAAATGTCTATTTTGCTATAGCATTTTGCCTTTTCTTAGGCTCTTGGTTTCTGTTCTGTTCATGATTTTCTTCTCTTGTAGTTTCTTCCACCATCATCCACTAGTTCTTCTCTATTGTTCAGAACCGAATCTGAAATAGTCAAGACATAAAAACCCTGTTTCCCCCCCCAATGCCAAAACTAAACCAAAGTCTAGGCTGCCATCCTGTACCCACTTACCTGGAAGTAAGCCCCATTAAACACAAAGACTTGCTTCTAAGTAGACATTATACAATTGTACTGTAAGTTAACTATACAGTGAATTTTAATGAGTCTCTGGTCTTTAGCTCCTGCAAAGCAGGACACATGCCTAAGTCTCTTTGCAAAGTTTTCACATTTACCTTTTGTGGGGGAGGGTGATTCTTTAACATTCACCCACACTTATTGTGTAGTAGTACTGGCAGAAAATAACTTCTAAGCACTAGTTGATCTCAGGCAAACCCAGCACAAGAAAGATGCATTCTGGTTGCTTAGGAAAAAAGAAGGGTAAACTATGGAGATTGCAAGGACTAGCAAAAAAAGACAGAAGCAGGAAAAGTGCACTAAAAGACAGGGGAAACCAGCAGATCTTTAGGACCTCAGGGATTGCTATTGCCTGGTGTTCAAATAACTCAGTTATCAGTCACAGATCTGACTTCACTCATTGGCTAATAACACTGACAAGCAGAAGCAGCTGGATCATTTCACAGAAATCACTTCGAAAGGTACCTGCATGTTTTGTTCCACAACTTTCCTTCTAGGAGGGCTGGAGACTTAATTTTTTAAAAAAAGAAAGCTCAAATTGGGGTGCTATGGCACCCATGGGTGATGGGTTGGCAACCCCTGATCTAAACCTTGAATAGATTACTTAACATATTATTTATTTATTTATAAAAATATTTAAAGACCGCCTCTAATACAAAATATCAGGTTGATGTACAACAGAAGAGATGAAATACCATTAAAACAATATAGAATGATCATAAAAATGACTGGCATGTACTTAAGATTCTGTTCTATACTTTATCATTTTGTTACACCAGAGCAGCTCTATGAAAGTTTTTATGGGTGCATCTATTATACTGTATCTTTTGTACCTTAGCAATGAAACAGCACAATGAATCCAAAGGACCCCAGACAAGAGCAGCAAGCGTGTATAGTTGTGTGAAGCAACTTCTCCAGATCTGAAAGAATGTATGCCTACAATCCCCTTGGGTGTGTAGAACTAGTTGCAATGTCCCTTGGATGCCTGATGTATTTTCAGTTAATATAAGATGTTTAACAGGAGTGAAAGTATATTTCTTCCAAAGTAAGAAGAACTAGCTAGCAGTATCAGTCCTTTTGATGGATTTCTAGTAATCCCACCCCCATTTTTAGATAAATTAGGAGGATGTTTTTTGGAATGTTGTTCTAACAGAGATAAATTATTGATTTTTATACTTTGCCTGCGTTGCAGGTTTTCCAGACTTATTTGTTACTGGGAGATGTTTCGTGTAGAAAATGCTGCAAATGAAGATTACTAACTTTTCCTAAGAAAATGATAAGAACTAGATGTTTTACGTGTTTGAAATAGGACTGCTAATGCATGAATGCTGGTGGAGTGGCAAAGACTCTTGTCTGAAATCCTGGACAGCCATTGCCAGTCAGTGTAGAATGGAGCGAGGAACCTTTTTCCTGTCAAGAGCCATTGATTAACAGGAAAAAAAATCTATTGGGGGGTCTCACACAAACATTAATCAACTATAATTAAATAACTGCATTTAATTTATTATAGCACTCTTTATAGTACAATTAATACCATGAATAAATAAAAAATAGTGTAATGCTAGGAAGATTAGTGCTGGACTGTTTTCATCTCCTGGAACTCTGGCTAGTCAGTTGGGATCCACTGATTAAAAGGCACAATATTATAACTATCCATAGAGAATGATAAAGATGAAGGCAGGCCTCATCCTTCTATCAGATAATATATATATTTTTTAAATTAAAAGGCTTCCAACATTTACAGTAGGGCCCCACTCATACAACGAGTTACATTCCAGACCCCCTCCTAAAAGCAAAACCTGCCAAAAAGCGGCTTATTCAATAGAATGGCACCCGAAGCCCGGAAAATGCCGTAAAAGTGGAACAAGCTCTGTATGAGTGCGGCTTTACCCTAATTGAAAGCCGCCGTATTAGCGGAACGCCACAAAGCAGACTGCCGAAAAGTGGGCCCCTACTGTATATGTTTGGTTTTTATTTAATACTATTTAATAATATATATATTGCTTAATTATAAATAAAAGCTCTAAGAGTTTTAAAAGAATTATCAAATATTCATTAAAAAGTCATAAAATTGAAATTAAAATGTCTGGGTAGGCTGCTTAAACAGAAAAGTGCATAAGCTTCTCATTCTTGTACTACGCATATTTATCTTGATAATAGAACTGTGGCTGATATAACAAAGGCATTAAAGGGAAGAATAGGGGGCTAGTCACTTCACCGAGTGCATCCAGACTTCAAGCATCAGTGCTAAGAATGGCTTTTCTATCCTTGACAATAATGCTCTAATCAGAAGAGAAAATGGCACTCCCCAGAGTGTTGGGATCCTCTTGGATAACTCCATAGATACCCACAAAGTATCTGAAGCATTGACTATCACTCGTAGGTATAATTGCCTAATTTGTGCTGCTTCGAAGTATAGTTTTATACTAGGAAATCACAGTACCACTCGCCCCTGCAGATCTGCCATTCCTCACCCCCTTCCCCCATGAGCAAAATCTCTGATTTCCTTTTGCCAGATCTGAAAGCAGTTATCCAGGACAAACACCAGAAGAACATGGAACAAGAATTTCAGAAGGACTTACATTTTGGCTGTGATGATTCTTTGCAACTAAGTGAGATTGGCCTTTTTTCATGCCGTAAGATCCTGCCCCATTGTCTGAATTCCAGGAGTTTCCTGTGGATATTGTTCCTGAAGGACTTACAGCAGCATCACAGGAAGAAGTTCACTCTCCTCATCAAGGAAGTGTTGGAAAATATTAGGAAAGATTGAAAATAAAACCATTATAATGTATTATATGCATTGATGGTGCAGCTGCATTTGGAATACTATCTATAGTAAGAAAAAGAATATCATAATATTGGGAAGAAAGCAGAAAAGTACAAGCAAAATCATTAAAGGACTGGAACACCCTCTCTATAAGGAATGGTTAAATGTCTGAATCTGCTTCATTTGGGGGGGAATGACTAAGGGTGCAATATCTTTCTGCTGGGCTGGTGAGAGATGGATGTTGCAGCCCCCCCGGCTGCCCTGGCAGCACCACCAGGGGTCCACTGGGAACAGCCAGACCAGTGGACTGAGGGCTTGCAGAAGCTGGCAGAAACTCCGAAAAAGGAGCATTCTGGGGGTGTGGTGTGATGGACCCTTGGGGGGGCCTTGAGTGAGATCCACCTTGCGTTTGGAGCCATCCCCCGGGTCCTGATCCACCAGGAAATTCCACTGGCCAAAAGGCCAGCATAGTAAAAACATTATCATGGAGGCCTATGGGGAACACTTCCCAAGAGACCTGTTCACGGGAGCTGGTGCTTCTGTTGGGTTTAAGGAAGCTTGTGTGCTGCCCCCCTCTCTAATAAGAATATAAATCAGGATAATGATAATCCAATGAGTTTGACTACCAGAAAGTTTAAAACAGACAAAAGGAAATACTATTTCATATACCTAGGGCTGTCATCTGATTAAAGGGATCTCAGTCAATTAACTGTATGAGGTTTTAGTTGATTAATGAGGGTTTAGATGATTAATTAGTAAATAACTGATAAAATTTGCAAATGGTTAAAGATGATAGCTTTGAAGCAAGACACATATTTTGTTCTACATAACACATGTGTGGTAGCAGGAATAATTGTAGAAGAGCCACACTTCCTGTGTGTGAGAGAGCAAAGGGGAAATGCCTTTTTTTAAAGATGGTGCTGGTCATTCAGGGTTTTAAATAAGTACTTCTATCAAATATATATGTATAATCACAATTTTAATCTAGTCATGTAATTGAGTAGAGGTGGCAGCTTGATACACAATCCTTAAGTTACAGAATGTGGTGAAGGCTGCTAGCTTAAATGGTTTTAAAATGGAATTAGACAAATGTATGGAGGTCTATTGATATTAGCAAAGATTCAAAGGAAACATGTCTCTGAATACCAGTTGCTGACAAACAGGTGAAGGCTATTGCCTCCTTCTATTGCTTCTGGGCTTCCTGGAAGCATCTGGGTAGCCACCATGGGAAAAATGATGTTGGACAGATGGACCCCTATATCTGATTCAGCAGGGATCTTCTTAAGTTTTTATGCCAACATTATATAAAGTAACATGAACATTTTCAAAAACGTTTCTGAAAAAGAGCTTAGCCTTATGCAGTAAATTCAGTCTTATGGTGCCTATTTGGTGTATGCTTTGAATTTTGCATGACTCACTGATATTTGAAATTACTAATCATACCACAATTTCATTATCAAAGCATGGTGTTCTTAGTACACATGATAGAACTTTTGGCAATCTTTCCCAAAAGACTAATCACAGTGTCCAATTACTGAATGATGATTATCCACATGAACATCAATAATATTGCCAGGAAGAAACCTGAGTAAGCTTTTGTTTGGGCCAGGGAAGCTGGGAAATTAAGATCTGGAAATTGTGCTTGTGTTCACTCCTAGAACAAGTGAGAATGTCACTTCCAGATACTTTAAAAACAAAAAGAGAACCACTGCCCTGAGTAAGGTTACCAAGTTGACCATGGAGCTCATTATGTAGCATTTTAGTGACTGATTATTCCTACAGCTCCATCAGTGTACATGGTACTTTGCAGAACTGCATAAGCAAAAATATAGTTTTTTGCCTTGAGGAGCTACCAGTCTAAATGTTGAGCAGTGTAGGGGAGGGGTGAAGACAGCAGAGAGAGGAGAGAGAAGAATGTAATAATGTGAGCAAGACAGAGTAGTTGTACATACTTAGGTCTGGAGATGAGGACTAAGGAGTTAAGACAAAAACTTCAAAGGGAAGTTGGTTATTGACAAGGTATATGGAGGACAAGAGAGAACTGGCATTGTGTAAATATTTTAAAGGGTGTCAGGCATACAAGGAAGCAAAGGAGATTAGGTAGAGTCCTTTAAGAGAGCAGTGCATGACAAAAATTAAGAGAGCAGTTTGCAATAAAGAGACAAAACACCTAGATGTAATAAATGACTGTGCCTCTGAAAGTCAAGAAACTAACCATTGATCTAGTCCTGAGGGATGTCCAGGATTTAGTTCATGATATATTTTTGAATTGGGACAGTGATAAGTGCTATTAAATTCAGCAAATATGCAAAGTTGTTCAGAAAGTCCAGCACAGTCACATTTAATTTCAGAAGAAGAAACTTCTAAAAACTGAGGGGATTTGTCATTTGGAAGTTGGAAAGGAGAGCCAGGCAGATCAAACCACTTCAAGAAGCAGAGTTAACATATAGACCAGGCATAACCAGTGTGTTGGTGGACTATAATTCCTGTCGTCACTCACCATCAGCTATGTTGATTGTGGATTGATGGGAGTTGTACTCCAACAACATCTGGAGGGTACCAGGGGAAAGGCTGCCATATCCTATACTCACGCTAGTCCATGAGAGGAGAGGAAACGCATTGCTTGTAAAAATACAAAAATGGAAGAAAAACAGCAGACACACTCAAAGCAACTCTGAAAATTGCCTACTGTGCCAGCCTGCTCATATTAGTGGTAGAAGTGGTGATCTCTCAGCAGCTTTCGATACCATTGACCATGGTATCCTTCTGGGAAGACTGGCTGAGTTGGGAGTGGGAGGGACTGTATGGCGGTGGTTCCACTCCTACTTGACAGGTCAGCTCCAGAAGGTGGTGCTTGTGGAATAGTGCTCGGCATGCTGGACTCTCCAGTATGGGGTTCCGCAGGGGTCAGTTCTGTCCCCCATGCTGTTCAACATCTACATGAAACCGTTGGGTGTGGTCATCCAGAGCTTTGGAGTGCATTGCCATCAGTATGCTGATGACACACAGCTCTATTTCTCCTTTTCATCTTCTTCAGGTGAGGCTGTCAATGTGCTGAACCAGTGCCTGGCTGCGACAATGGACTGGATGAGGACTAATAAGCTGAGGCTCAATCCAGACAAGACGGAGATGTTGCTAGTGGGTGGTTCTTCTGACCAGATGGTGGATGTCCAACCTGTCCTGGATGGGGTTGCAGTCCCCCTGAAGGAACAGGTTCATAGCTTGGGGGTTCTTCTAGAACCATCTCTGTCACTTGAGGGTCAGGTAGCCTTGGTGGCATGGAGTGCCTTCTACCAACTTCAGTTGGTGGCCCAACTATGCCCCTTTCTGGACAGGGATAACTTGGTTTCATTTGTCCATGCTCTGGTAACCTCCAAGTTAGATTACTGCAATGTGTTCTACATGGGGCTGCCTTTGAAGATGGTTCGGAAGCTGCAGCTTGTGCAAAATGTAGTGGCCAGATTGGTAACAGGGACCAGATGGTTTGAACATATAAAACATTTTAAAACAAATGTTTTGTTTTAAAAACATTTTTAAAACAAAAAGGGATTGCGAAGAGCTCCAAAAAGACCTCTCCAAACTGAGTGAATGGGCGGAAAAATGGCAAATGCAATTCAATATAAACAAGTGTAAAATTATGCATATTGGAGCAAAAAATCTTCATTTCACATATACGCTCATGGGGTCTGAACTGGCGGTGACCGACCAG